>NC_069675.1:22620928-22970095 GCF_023699985.2 Odocoileus virginianus | reverse complement strand
CTTGGAATTCCAACTGATTTACTTCAATAGAAATTACCTCATAAAATTCTCACCCAGTTGTATAAGCTAAGTCTCCATTCTATTGCATTTTAAATTATTTATAGGGATGCTGGGGTCTAGGAAAATGAAAACAGCAGAGCTATATAATATACTAAGGTTATTTTTTTAAATGATTGTTAAAGGTATATGTACTTAATAAAGTTAAAGATAATATTAACTACCTAGCAAGTCAATTTTCTCTGTGAAGCATGCCTAAATGTATGACCCCCAATAAACTTTCTTTTCTTATTCTAATCATTGAATTACATCATTTTTGTTTTTGTGTCTATTTTGTATGTTTATTTTTGTCTTTTCTATACTCAGTGTCTAACACAGTACTAGGCACATAGTAGTTGTTGATGAATAATTATATTTTGCATGGTTTTAAATATTTTGAAATAAAAATAATTTATCTTTAGGCATGCTGCTGCTAAATCGCTTCAGTTGTGTCCGACTCTGTGAGACCCCATAGACGGCAGCCCACCAGGCTCCGCTGTCCCTGGGATTCTACAGGCAAGAACACTGGAGTGGGTTGCCATTTCCTTCTCCATAGGCATAGGATTATGTAAATAGGAAACACAAAGTTTGTGGTCCTTTAAGAGTGTAAATTTACTGTTTCACCCATCTGATTCTTCATTCTGATTGTTAAGATACTAAGAAAAAATTGTAGTGTAATCCTAAAGAAAAATATAATAGGAACTAAAAAATAGAGTCTTTTGCATGGTATTATAATTATTATGCTCTGTGTTATTAGTGGTAAAAAGTGTTCAACTAAAAAACTAGAATCAATTCATTGAATAGTATCAACTCTTTGCCATTACAAACATGAAACCATTCTTAGTATTCTTTTTACTGGTTTTTTCTATCATTTTCAACTAGGTCTCCTGACTTTCCCTTTCCTGTTCCTCAATAGAACTTGATCAGATTGTGTCGTTTCTTAGTGACATTCAGTATTTAGAGGTTTTATCCATTTTAAATCTCATTCAAAGTTCTGTCTCTCCTTTTTCCATATACCAGGCCCCAGAGTGTTAGGATGGGGAGAAAGGAGAAAGTTTCTTTACACAAAAGATCATCATGCTAGTTTCCTTCCTTTGAGTTGCTGCTGCTGCTCTGGTTAACAAGCACTAGTCATCTATATCCTCTGCATGGCTGGTGCCCACATGTTGGCTGTCTTATGTATATATATGTACAGTGGGTCAGAGGCTTGGAGGAGCTATGGGGTCTTCTTACTGCGCAGATTCCTACTTTGGCAGCTATAATGCCAAATTCATCACATCTATCCAATTTTTGCCTTAAATGTTGCCACTGATGTGTACCCCACAATCTTTTGCACCTGTGTATATATAGATGGTTGGATGGCATCACCGACTCAATGGACAGGGATTTGGGCGGACTGTGGGAGTTGGTGATGGACAGGGAGGCCTGGTATGCTGCAGCTCATGGGGTCACAAAGAGTTGGACACAACTGAGTGACTGAACTGAACTGATATATGTATATGTGCATACACATGCATGTATGTGTGTGTGTGGTGTGTTTTCTTCCAGCATTGACATTTTTTATGGTTGTACTAGCCAAATGACTATAGCCCAGTTACCATCCATGATGTCCATTTGACCTATGGGAAACTTACCTACCTTGAGCACCCCAGATAGAAGTGGAGATTGCTTACTTGCAGGGCATCCCAGACCCTCTGCCTGTCATCTCTCTCCAGCTGCCTTTGCTCCTCCAAAGGCACAGGGAAGATCAGCAATTCCCCTTTCTTGATCATAATTCCACTACCAAATGAAATATTAATCATACTTTCTTGCAGGAATCCCAAATCTCTACAGTGATTCCCTTGGCATCTTCTCTCCTACTTGGTTCATGGAGTTGTCTGTGGATGGGGATAGGAAGTAGGAAGAGTAGCCTCTTCCTCGTGTTCCCCAGCCATACTTAGTCTTAGAGGCTGTCTTAGAGGTGGGGAGGTGGGTAGGAATAGATGCTTGTGGTAGCAAAATCATTTTTGTGGCCTCCCTGTGATTCTATGGAAACTTTCTGACTCTAACCTTTAGTGGTTCTCCTTGTATGCAGGCCTATACATTTAGTGCCTCTTAGTCCTCAGGTTTAGGCCAAATTTCCAACCATATTTTGTATTATAGACAGTTTCCAAAATAGCTGGCAATAGTGAATTCTTCCTGCTATTCATGCCTTTCCTTGTAAGGTACCTTCTCTTTGTGTGTGAACTGGATCTAGGAACTCACTTCTTTTTTAAAAATTTATTTTTAGTTGGAGGGATATTGCTTTACAATATTGTGTTGATGTCTACCATACATCAGCATGAATCAGCTATAAGTATATGTACGTCCCCTCCCTTCTGAACCTCCCCATCACCTCCCACCCGTTCCCACCCCTCTAGGTTTTCACAGAGGACTGATTTGAGCTCCCTGAGTCATATAGAAAATTCCCACTGGCTATTTTATGTGTGGTAATGTATATGTTTCAGTGTTACTCTCTCAATTCATCCCACCCTCTCCTTTCCCCACTGTGTCCACAAGTTTGTTCTCTATGTCTGTGTCTCCATTGCTACCCTACAAATAGGTTCATCAGTACCATATTTCTAGATTCAATATATATGCACTAATATATGATATTTGTTTCTCCCTTTCTGACTTACTTCACTTTGTATAATAGGCTCTATGTTCATTCACTTCATTAAAACTGACTCAGATACATCCCTTTTTTATGACTGAGTAATATTCCATGGGATATATGTACCACAGCTTCTTTATCCATTCATCTATTGATGGACATCTAGGTTGTTTCCATGTCCTAGCTATTGTAAATAGTGCTGCAGTGAACACTGGGGTGCATGTGTCTTTTCAATGATGATTTCCTTAGGGTATATGCCCAGTAGTAGGATTGTTGGGTCACATGGTAGTTTTATTCCTAAGTGCATAGCATCTGGCAAAAGTGATGAGATGTGACTCTGGAAATTAGGTTCTAAAATCCTGGAACTTCCATCTTATTTGCGCTCTTTCTCTGAATCTTCTTCTCACTCACTTGCTTTAATGAAGCAAGCTGCCATATGTGAGCTACATTATGGAAAGGCCCACATATCAAGGGGCTGAGGGCAGCCTCTGGCCAACAGCTGTAGGGAGTAATTCCTACCAAGAACCGTGTAAGTAAGCTAGGAAATTAATCCTTCCCCAGTCAGGCTCTGAGCAAAATCTTGATTGCAGCCTGTAACTCTGAAACAAATGGCATACTTATGTGGCACTGGGATTTCTGACTCCTTTATTATCCTGTGAGATAATAAATGTTGTTTTAAGTCACTAAATATTGGGGATATTTGTTACACAGTGGTAGATGATTATTCAGTTCAGTTCAGTTTAGTCGCTCAGTTGTGTCTGACTCTTTGTGACCCCATGAATCGCAGCATGCCAGGCCTCCCTTTCCATCACAAACTCCCGGAGTTTACTCAAACTCATGCCCATCAAGTCAGTGATGCCATCCAGCCATTTCATCCTCTGTCGTCCCCTTCTCCTCCTGCCCCCAATCCCTCCCAGCATCAGGGTCTTTTCCAATGAGTCAACTCTTTGCATGAGGTGGCCAAAGTATTGGAGTTTCAACTTCAACATCAGTCCTTCCAATGAACACCCAGGACTGATCTCCTTTAGGATGGACTGGTTGGATCTCCTTGCAGTCCAAGGGACTCTCAAGAGTCTTCTCCAACACCACAGTTCAAAGGCATTTTGGCACTCACCTTTCCTCACAGTCCAACTCTCACATCCATACATGACCACTGGAAAAACCATAGCCTTGACCAGACAGACCTTTGTTGGCAAAGTAATGTCTCTGCTTCTTAATATGCTATCTAGGTTGGTCATAACTTTCCTTCCAAGGAGTAAGCGTCTTTTAATTTCATGGCTGCAATCACCAACTGCAGTGATAATTATTGCATACTGCTAATTCTCTTTGTATCTTCTTTATTGATATTGCAAGGAGTAGCTGCAGATATAGGCATTTCATTTGTACTCATCTAATTGTCAATTATCCTATAACATATGGTTTAATAAAGCTTATTTCTTATGGATTTTTAAAATTTCTTTTAGAAATTTGAAGTTTATTCTCCTCATTTTCCTTGTCTGGCAAATATCTTAATTATCTTTCTGACCAGGCACGATGTCAGGTGATTTTGTTTCTGAGTTTTTTGATGGCAAGTCTAAGTATTAATACGTTGCTAGATAAGGAAAGTTTGACTGGAAGCTCTATTTTACTTTAAAGGTCAATAGATTCACTAGGAATACCAGGCTTTAACCCAATATCTGCTTTGAGTATAGCCCATTATAATACAGAGTTTTAATTAAATTTTTTTAAAGAAATACTTTCAGTCCCTTTTCTCTAATGCTATTCAAGAAAGGAGCAAGATGAGACTGAAAGCAGATTTTCCCTTTCCCTAACCAAGTATACATACCTGACCTTTCTCCTTGAAGTGTCTGAAATATAGTCCTTGAAAAAAAACCCTGCCAGATTGAGTCTCTTGAGAATTTTTCTAGTTCTTAAAATTTTCCTTGCTCCAGATATCATGAATATATATTTTAAATTGCTATTGCTTAGAATAGGCAGGCAACATATTTTTCTTCTCTTTTTAAAAAATAAGTGTTCTGTCTTTCCTTGTCTTTTATTCTCTCTGTGTGTATTTTATTCAGTAATTTGTATATAAGATAGCAAAGCAATCCTCATAACATCCTAGCCCTTGAGGGAAAACTGTCTTCTTGTCCATTCAATGGTATTCATACTGTATTTCTGAAAACAACACTTCAGTTTCAGTTTTATAACTCATGTTACTTCCTCTTGGATTGATTCTCAATTGATCATATTGATCCTTGATCCATATGATAATCTCAATAAATGCAGAAAAAGCCTTTGACAAAATTCAGCACCTATTTATGATTAAAACTCATAAAAAAATGGGCATAGAAGGAAGCTACCTCAACATAGTAAAGGTCATATAGCATAAACCTACAGCAAACATTATTCTCAATGGTGAAAAACTGAAAGCATTCATGCTAAGATCAGGAACAAGACAAGGGTGCCCACTTTCCCCATAGTTCTGGAAGTCCTACCTACACCAATCAAAGAGGAAAAAGAAATAAAAAAGAATCCAGATCAGAAAAGAAGAACTAAAGCTCTCACTGTTTGCAGATGACATGATACTGCACATAGAAAACCCTAAAGATAGTTTCAGAAAACTATTAGAGTTAATCAGTGAATTTAGCAAAGTTGCAGTTAACAAAATCAATACACAGAAATCACTTGCATTTCTATATACTAACAGTGAAAAATCAGAAAGAGAAATTAAGGAATCAATCCCATTCACCATTGCAACAAAAAGAATTAAATATCTAGGGATAAACCTACCTAAGGAGACAGCAGAACTGTACACAGAAAATTATAAGACACTAATGCAAGAAATCAAAGATAACATGAACAGATGGAGAGATATTCCATGTTCCTGGGTAGGAAGAATCATTGTAAATCATTGTAGTCATTGTAAAAATGACTACTACCAAATGCAATCTACAGATTCAATGTGATCCCTATCAAATTAGCAATGACATTTTTCACAGAACTAAAACAAAAAAATTCACAATTCATATAGAAACACAAAAGACCCCAAACAGCCAAAGCAGTCTTGAGAAGAAAGAAGAATGGAGCTGGAGGAATCAACCTTCTTGACTTCAGGTTATGTTACAAGGCTATAGTCATCAAGACAGTATGGTGATGGCACAAAAAGAAAAATATAGACCAATGGAACAAGATAGAAAGCCCAGAAATAAACCCATGCACCTATGCGTACCTTATTTTTGACAAAGGAGGCAAGAATATACAATGGGGCAAAGACAGCCTCTTCAATAAATCGTGCCTGGAAAACTGAAGAGCTACATGTAAAAGAATGAAATTAGAACACTTCCTAAGACCATACACAAAGATAAACTCAAAATGGACTAAAGACCTAAATGTAAGACCAGAAACTATAAACCTCTTAGAGGAAAACATAGGCAGAACACTCGATGACATAAATCAAAGCAAGATCCTCTATGACCCACCTCCTAGAGTAATGGAAATAAAAACAAAAGTAAACAAGTGGGACCTGGTTAAACTTAAAAGCTTTTGCACAGCAAAGGAAACTGTAAGCAAGGTGAAAAGACAACCCTTGGAATGGGAGAAAATAATAGCAAATGAAACAACTGACAAAGAATTAATTTCCAAAATATACAAGCAGCTCATATAACTCAATGCCAGGAAAACAAACAACCCAATCAAAAAGTGGGAAAAAGACCTAAAAAGACATTTCTCCAAAGAAGACCTACAGATGGTTAGCAAACACAAGAAAAGATGCTCAACATCGCTCATTATTAGAGAAATGTAAATCAAAACTACAATGAGATATCACCTCACACCGGTCAGAATGGCCATCATCAAAAAGTCTACAAACAGTAAATGCTGGAGAGGGTGTGAAGAAAAGGGAATTCTCTTGCATGGTTGGTGGGAATGTAAATTTATACAACCACTATGGAAGACGGTATGGAGATTCCTTAAAAAAAACTAGGAATAAAACTATCATATGGCCAAGCAATCCCACTCCTAGGCATATACTCTGAGGAAACCAAGATTAAAAAAGAAACATGTATCCCATTGTTCATTGCAGCACTATTTACAGTAGCTAGAACATGAAAGCAACCTAGATGTCCATTGACAGATGAATAGATAAAGAAGTTGTGGTACATATACACAATGGAATATTTCTCAGTCATTAAAAAGGTATGCATTTGAGTCAGTTCTGATGAGGTGGATGAACCTAGAACTTATTATACAGAGTGAAGTGAGTCAGAAAGAGAAAGATAAATATTGTATTCTAAGGCTTATATACAGAATCTAGAAAAATGGTACTGAAGAATTTATTTACAGGGCAGCAATGGAGAAACAGACATAGAGAACAGACTTATGGACATGAGGAGAGGGGAGGAGAGGATGAGATGTATGGAAAGAGTAACATGGAAACTTACATTACTATAGGTAAAATAGATAGCCAAGGGGAATTTGCTGTATGGCTCAGGAAACTCAAACTGGGACTCTGTATTAACCTAGAGGGGTGGGATGGGTGGGAGGTTCAAAAGGGAGGGGATATATGTATAACTATGGCTGATTCATGTTGAGGTTTGACAGAAAACAGCAAAATTCCATAAAGCTATTATCCTTCAATAAAAAATAAATTAGAAAAAACTTGTGTGAGACAGTTGTTTATGCTTCATTGGTAATGTACTTTTGTATTTAACATCATATTCTAGTACTTCAGATAAAGAAAACAAGGATAATTTAGTCGTTTATTTCAAACACTGTCCTGTCTCTTTTTCTGGGTTCCGTGCTTCACTTCACAGTTCACCTCTCAGGCTTGTCAGTATCTTTCCTTCAGTCTCTATTTCCAACTTAGAAGGAACTCTTTTCTTTTGTGTGTGGTAGCTATCAGAGTGCCTGATGAACTATGGATGGAGGTTCGTGACATGGTACAGGAGACAGGGGTTAAGACCATCCCCATGGAAAAGAAATGCAAAAAAGCAAAATGGCTGTCTGAAGAGGCCTTACAAATAGCTGTGAAAAGAAGAGAAGCGAAAAGTAAAGGAGAAAAGGAAAGATATTCCCATCTGAATGCAGAGTTCCAAAGAATAGCAAGGAGAGATAAGAAAGCCTTCCTCAGCAGTCAATGCAAATAGAGGAAAACAACAGAATGGGAAAGACTAGAGATCTCTTCAAGAAAATTAGAGATACCAAGGCAACATTTCATGCAAAGTTGGGCTCGATAAAGGACAGAAATGGTGTGGACCTAACAAAAGCAGAAGATATTAAGAAGAGGTGGCAAGAATATACAGAAGAACTGTAGAAAAAAGATCTTCATGACCCAGATAATTACAATGGTGTGATCACTCACCTAGAGCCAGACATCCTGGCATGTGAAGTCAAGTGGGCCTTAGAAAGCATCACTACGAACAAAGCTAGTGGAGGTGACGGAATTCCAGGTGAGCTATCTCAAATCCTGAAAGATGATGTTGTGAAAGTGCTGCACTCAATATGCCAGCAAATTTGGAAAACTCAGCAGTGGCCACAGGACTGGAAAAGTTCAGTTTTCATTCCAATCCCTAAGAAAGGCAATCCCAAAGAATGCTCAGACTACCATACAATTGCACTCATCTCACACGCTAGTAAAGTAATGCTCAAAATTCTCCAAGCCAGGCTTCAGCAATACCTGAACCATGAACTTCCAGATGTTCAAGCTGGTTTTAGAAAAGGCAGAAGAACCAGAGATCAAATTGTCAACATCTGCTGGATCATCAAAAAAGCAAGATAGCTCCAGAAAAACATCTACTTCTGCTTTATTGACTATGCCAAAGCCTTTGACTGTGTGGATCACAATAAACTGTGGAAAATTCTTCAAGAGATGGGAATACCAGTCCATCTGACCTGTCTCTTGAGAAACCTGTATGCAGATCAGGAAGCAACAGTTAGAACTGTTGCTTTGGAACTGACTGGTTCCAAATAGGAAAAGGAGTGCATCAAGGCTGTGTATTTTCACCCTGCTTATTTAACTTATATGCAGTGTACATCATCAGAAATGCTGGGCTGGAGGAAGCACAAGCTGGAATCAAGATTTCCGGGAAAAATATCAATAACCTCAGATATGCAGAAAACACCACCCTTATGGCAGAAAGTGAAGAGGAACTAAAGAACCTCTTGATGAAAGTGAAAGAGGAGAGTGAAAAAGTTGGCTTAAAGCTCAATATTCAGAAAACTAAGATCATGGCATCTGGTCCCATCACTTCATGGCAAATAGATGGGGAAACAGTGGAAGCAGTGTCAGACTTTATTTTTGGGGGCTCCAAAATCACTGCAGATGGTGATTGCAGCCATGAAATTAAAAGACACTTGCTCCTTGGAAGGAAAGTTATGACCAATCTAGACAGCATATTAAAAAGCAGAGATATTGCTTTGCCAACAAACGTCCGTCTAGTCAAGGCTATGGTTTTTCCAGTGGTCATGTATGGATGTGAGAGTTGGATGGTGAAGAAAGCTGAGCACCAAAGAATTGATGCTTTTGAACTGTGGTGTTGGAGAAGACTCTTGAGAGTCCCTTGGACTGCAAGGAGAGCCAACCAGTCCATCCTAAAGGAGATCAGTCCTGGGTGTTCATTGGAAGGACTGATGTTGAAGCTGAAGCTACAATACTTTGGCTACCTCATGTGAAGAGTTGACTCGTTGGAAATGACTCCACTGCTGGGGAGGATTGAGGACAGGAGGAGAAGGGGACGACAGAGGATGAGATGGCTCAGATGGTTGGATGGCATCACTGAGTCAATGTACATGGGTTTGGGTATACTCTGGGAGTTGGTGATGGAAAGGGAGGCCTGGCGTGCTGTGGTTCATGGGGTCCAAGGAGTCAGACACGACTGAGTGACTGAACTAAACTGAACTATCAGGGCTCAGTCTAAGTTCTAGTTCCTCTAAAAAACCCTTTAATACTCTTCCACTTTTCTAATTTGCTACTGCTAATGAATTGTTGAAAGCTTTTGATTGTTTTCATTTCATAACTTAGACTCACAGTCAAAGTCCATGCCTTTTCTTTGTAGTTATTTTCTTGCCACTAATGGTAACCAGTAATTGGTAGAATTTTAAGTTTTGGAAGGTTGATGTGATAGACATTTTAGGGTCAGGTTGTCTTCCTAGTTAGGCTTCCCTGGTTGTTCATCTGATAAAGAACCCACCTGCAAATGCAGGAGATGCAAGAGACACAGGTTCGAACCCCGGTTGGGAGGATCCCTTGGAGAAGGAAATGGCAACCTTGAGGGTGATTTCAAATGGGAAAATTTCCATCTTCCTCATACCCTTTATATCTCTGCTGGATCCTGTTAGTATACTTCAAGATTTCTCCTTAACTGCTTGTTGATCACTGAACCAGTCAATATAATTTTTAAATATAGTTTTGTTCTTAGCAAGATTATTGTGAATGTGTTATTGATATATTGAATTTATAGAGTAACAGTTGTGAGTTTTTCTGGTCAAAAATCTTTGGTAGTCACTCATGAGTCCAATATATACATTGCATCTTAGTTATAACTTTTTAAGAAACCCTTGAAAAATCACAGGATAAAAGATGGTTAACTGCTAGAATTGAAACCTATGGGTGGAAGTGACAGTTCACATGGAAGAGGAGGACCAGGTTAGACATCCCTGCAAATGTTAGCCTAAATAGGATTTTAGTTCAAGCTTAGGGTGTGTCTGGGGCATGGGGAAGGGGGAGGGAGGGGGAGAAAAGGAAGGAAGATGATGGAGAGCAAAATTGAGAGGCAATGTTTTCAGTATAAGTGAGTAATAGTGTGAGTTTTCTGGAGTTCAACATTCAACTACAATAAATGATTCATGAAAATTGAACTGAAAATATTGACCAACTTTGTTGACACCCAAGAGGCATAAATACAATTATTCATTTGACATGAAAAACTATTTTTCCTTTAGGAATTGGAAATATACAAAGATCTCAATGTTGGTAAAGTTCCACCTTTATGTAGAGAAAGTAGAAAAAATGCCCATTCAGATGTTTGCAAATGTTTTAATATTTGGAATTGTATAGGTAAGACATCTCTTTGAATTTTCGTGTTAGATATATTTCATTATATGTAAATGTAAAATCGGAGATTTAAATCCCACAAATATTTATTAACTGCCTGCTGATGATGATATGCTGAGAGAAGGTAAGAAAGGTAATAGAAGATGAAGTTTGAATTTTATTTTATATAAAATGAAGAATCTTAAATTGAATAGTAGAATGATATACATACATTTAGCATTTTATTAAATATTTCCTACAGCTTAATTGGATTTTTCTTGTGTACAGTTCCATTAATGTTAATACAGGTATAGTTTAAAGTAACTATTACAACATTTAGGCTACAGAACTGTCCCATCACTCCCAAAACTCCTGTTAGAGTCACAATGTTATCCACACCTAACCCCTGGCAACTATAGTTTGTTTTTCTTTTTGAGAATGTCATATAAATGGATTCATAGACCATGTAACTTGTGGGGTCTAGCTGGTTTCACTCCACATAATGCCTTTGTTGTGTATATCAATAGTTTGTTTCTTATTTTTGCTGAATAGTATGCTACTGTATGGGTATATCACTGTTTAGTAATCCATCATCTATGGAAGAATATTTGGCATTTTCAGTTTTGGTGATTATGCATAGAGCTACTATAAACATTCTTGTATACAGATTTTTCTGTGAACATAAATTTTAATTTCTCTAGGATAAATCAAGGAATGGGATTGCTTGTGTCTGTACAATTTATAAAAAGTGTCTAAGTTTTTTCCAGAATATCTGTTTTGCATTCTTGCCAGTGGTGTATCAGAGTTCTAGTTGCTCTGGATTCTCCCCAAACTTGATATTTCAATAGAAAAATTAGCTGTTCTTATAGATATATAGTGATATCTCATTTTGATTTTTAGTTGTATTTCTCTAATCACTAATGATATTGAACATATTTTTTGTGTGTGTTTGCCATCCTTCTGTATATCTTGTTCACTGAAGTGACTGTTCAAGTTTTTTACCTATTTTAAATTGGGTGGATTGTTTCCTTTATGTTGAGTTCTGGGAGTTCTTTATATTTTGGAAAGCTCTTACATTGGTATCAATGCAGACAGAGGATTAGGCAAAAATATCTAAAGGCACAGAAAGAAGGGAGGGAGCAATAACTGATTTTCTACTATGTATGGCTTCTTCTGTTCTGAAATGTTCTTGTACATCTGTTAGGATTTTGGATTCATGCTTATTTCTTGACTCTGACTATCTACTTGAATAGTGAATGGCTGGCCCGACTAACTGGTTTTGATAGACTGCAGCTTGGTAATAGCTTATATGCTTGCTTCTCCCAACAGCGAGTCAGGTATCAGCACTCCCATGTCACAGATGAGGAAACTAAAGGGCTCAGAGAGACCAGCACTTGTCCAAGGTCACTTCGATGGGTGAGCTGGAACTGGAACCCAGTAATGTGGTTTCTACACCATGTCCTCTTTCCATGGTCCCAGAATGGATTGAAAAGCAAAATATATTCTATTATCTGCATGTAATGACTTAGGGAGGGCAGAAAACCTGTGACCAGACAGTATATTAACCATTTGTACCATATATGTATGTGGTATATATTTTGGTGATGGTCTAAGATTCTTGAGTATTTTTGGGTGGGAAACTCAAGACCTGATCTCCAGTATTCAGCTCCAAACTTACATGAGATTTCAGTCATATTTCAACCGTGTGCTAGCTAATAACTCTCAGCTCTTTTACAAGTAGAAATTATTCATAATTTTTTCCCATCAAAAAGTGCCAAAGTAAATTTATTTAATTTTTATTAAAATAGATAGAAAGTTCTGTACAGATTAGTAAAATTATATGTAAAACCAGTTACAGTTTAAAAATAAAATATAGCTGGAACCACAACACAGCCTATTAAATTGGAACATTATTCTAAGCTTGGATGTGAATTACACAAAATGACTTGAGGAAAATCATATTTTCCAAACCTAGCAGATGTTATTATGCCTCTCAAATCCATTTCCATTTTTTTAAACTCCTCTGAATACAAATTTCCCCAACTGGTATTTATGGTCTTTGGAAAGTCATTTAGTTGTTCCCAAGGACAGAGTTGGTATTAGAATCTTTGTAGAGTGGTGTTCAAAAGTTAAGTGGAAGAGCGGGAGATTACCCTCTAGGACTGACCCCTACATTGGGTTAAACCTCCATTCTTTACAGACCAAAGGCAAGTATTTTTCCCTGTCCCTCACTGGAGAATTACAGATTTATAGAGAAGTCTTTACACATGATTATACCATGAAATTTGAAGGAGTGTTAAACTTACTTGGGCTTAGGAAAGCTTTTCTAGGAATACTGCCCTGGCAAAGGTGAGGTATTTTCATCAGATTTATTAGCCAAGAGAGAAAAGCTTACTTTAATGTTCCCACTGGCCCCTTAAGTTATTTCTGTCTATCTGCTGTGGAGGAAAATAATTAAATTATTGATGTTTGTTAGCCCCTATGTGCAACTGCTTTTTCATTTATATTGTTCATACACCCAATGTAAATATTCCAGACTTCAAGTAAATCAGTGACTCAGGACCAAAGATATATTAGTTTGACTAGTGATGCCAATGTTTTCATTCCATCCAAGGAAAGTGGTATGGACTGATTTTATCTGCTGCCAACATTAATCCCAGTGTGATTAAGTTCAGAATATTTAAGTATGTATTTCCAGGGCTTGAAAAATTCCCGTCCCTTGGATTGCTTCAGAAATGTAAACCAACTTTTCTTTAATTACCACCCTCTAAACAATATCAAAGGGTAAATATAAAGGCTCAACTATCCCATTACTGGCTCCATGTGCAGCCTGCCAAGTACTCCTGGGGAAATGAGGTGGCCAGGGAGAATGACTGGCAATCTGTTTTCCTAGAATCATACTTTAAATGTGATCTTGAAAAAAAAAAAAATCTTATCTCTCCATCCCACTTCTATTCTGGGGCCCCTTGTTCTGGGTTAAGTTGAGTCCCATCTGAGAGTCTATACTATGCTGATATCATATAAAATATTATGGGACATTTTGCACTCTCCTCCTCTCCCCTAAAGACTTCATTTTCCAACTATTGGGTGAAAATATTTCCAGATTATATTGAAAGCTATAAAGTGGCTTTTAAAAAAAGAATTCTGTTGAAATAAGATTTAAAAAATGTCGTTCTGGAAACATTGGCAAACACATCAATGAAGTTTTAATAAGAACATTCTTTGGTGTTCCCTTAACTGACAAAGCACTTAGAGATGATCCTTCATCTATCTGAAGTATAAGGGAAAGAGCCCAGAGTGTTTGTTTCCACAGATAACCAATCATTTTGCTTTGCTACATTGATAAACTTTGCAATAGAACTGCTAAGAAGCAGATAATCCAGTGATTTGAGATATCTCGAAAGAGAGTTAAGAAAGTAGTATTGTCCTTCGTATCGCCAAGGAGCCACTGATGCTATAATTTAGGACAAATCCTTTCTTGTTCCCTTTGAAGATGGCAGCAAAAAGACATTTCTCAGGGGCACTTGCAAAATACTTGAGTGGCTTTGATTTGCAGTGTGAATCTTAGAGTTCACACTGGGGGAAACCTCGATGTCCCTAGGAAGTTATTTTACTTCTTGGTACTTAAGTAGGTAGTACAACATGGCACTTCCAGCATTCTTAATAAAGAGCTTCTTCAGTGAATTACAGGGGGAAATCTCTGCTTCATCTCCAAAACTTCTAAACTATTTACTCCTTGGACAAACTATAGCAAAGTGGTAAAATAGTTCAAAGGGGGAAATGCCCAGAACAGCGTGTCTGCTTTAATGAAAAAACTTTGGATCTTTTAATGGCAAGAAATTACTGACTCTCTCCTTTTATTACTTAGAAATGCTTTAGGGCTTTCATTTTTTTTTTAATGGACAGAAGGGGAAATAGACACATGTAGTCATTTAGAAAAATTTTATTGGAATATAGTTGATTTACAATGTGGTGTTAGTTTCTGCTTACAGCAATATGTATCAGTTACACCCATATATATGTATCTACTCTTAGATTCTTTTCCCATTATATGCCATTACAGAATATTGAGTTCCCCATGTTACACAGTAGGACCTTATTAGTTATCTATTTTATATATAGTAATGTATATATGTTGATCTCAGTCTCCTAGTTTATTCTACCTCCTCATCCCTGCTTTCCTCTGGGCATCCATCATTTTGTTTTCTACTTGTATGACCCTATTTCTGTTTTGTAAATAAGTTCACTTGTACCATTTTTTTTTTTAGACTGCACGTATAAGTGATATCATCTGATATTTGTCTTACTTCCCTCAGTATGACAATCTTTAGATCCATTCATGCTGCTTCAAATGCATTTTTTTTTTTAATGGCAACTGTAGTCATTTTTGAGGAGAATAAATAAGCCTGGGTCATTCCATAATTCCAAAACAAATATGTTATTTAATGCATAAAAGGAACACAATAATGGGAGAGTCAATTACTTGACAAAATGCTTAATGCAATAAAATAAGAGAATTGGCCCTAGGATGAAGTCCTGTCCACAATATTGTGGGGCAAGTGGCTCAGGCTCTCTGTTTTTGTCTAGTGAGTCAGGGAATTTACAAGCAAACTGACAGTTTTAGATTTCTGCTTTCCCCCCCGTGTTCTACTACACAGTCTACACAAATGCCTCACAGTCTTGGTGTCAAATAAAAATGGTCTCACTTGACTTTGGGGGGTTATTAAATAATCTTTCCATTAACAGAGAGCTCACACACAGCCCCCTGGCAAGGAATCTCACCAATTTACTTCATCAAAATGTTTTATTGTTCCTGTTGAACAAAATAGGGTTTAGCCAGTTTCAAAATAGTTTTGCAGTTGATGTGTAGTGTTTTTTTCACTCTAATGGATTAAGATAAACACATACACACATACATTTACCGCATGAATTCTACTTCTGACATTGCATCACTATTATTGTTATTACTCAGCATTGTTAGCGTTGTGTATGTATGTTGTCACTTTAGTCGTGTCCGACTCCTTGCGACCCTGTGGACTGTAGCCTGCTAGGCTCCTCTGTCCGTGGGATTCTACAGGCAAGAGTACTGGAGTAAGTAGCCTTTTCCTCCTCCAGGGGATCTTCCAGACCCAGGCATCTAACCTGCATCTCTTATGTCTCCTGCAATGGCAGGTGGGTTCTTGACCACCTAGCACCACCTGGGAAGCCTATGGTTAACCTTGCTGTAGTCAAATGTATACATAGAGGAATTAAGTATTAAAAATGAATTTAGAATTTTAAGAGAACCGTTAAGGTGTTGGTTTGGATGCTGCAAGAGAGGCCTTGTATTCTATAGATCACATGTTCCAGTTTCAGTTTGGGCTGTATTTCCAATTGAAACAGGCTCCTAGGCTTTGTTAAGTTTGCGTTTAGGTTCTGAGCCTGGGTTTGGCTAAAATTTTTTTGGTGACACCTCTGCCGTAGTCCCTAACATTTGATTTTAGCCACCACCGGCTGTCGTGTGAGCTGTCAGTCAGCACTGGGACAGTGCACTGAGACTCCTTGGATCAGCAACATTTAAATAAATATTTACATAGATATTGCAGATTTCCAACCTGATGTGCCTAACTCACCCTTTTCCTCCAATTTCCTAATACTTTAAATCTGCTCTTTCCTGGCAAAACAAATTTTATAAAGGCAACTTTCTTTGCTAGGCTTTCAGAAATTTTTACAGAGAATAAAAGTTTAATCAGTTTTGCTCTTTATGAGAAAAATTCCAATAATGGAAATGGCAGATTTCTAGAGTTACACATTATGTTTTCTACATTTAACAAGAGGAAAGCTCTTAAGCAAGAAGGAACACAAATAGTTTTTATTAATATTCATACAATATTACTTCTCACTCACAAGAAAACATATTAAAATTGAATCAACTAGTTAGCAAGTGCACCTAATGTTAATTCTCCAATCATGCTGTTCATATTTAGATCTTCATTCTGATGTTTCTTTCTTTGTTAGAAGCTATAAAAACACCTGCCTTCCACATCGTGTCTGTACAATTTCCACAGCCTAATACCATATAGAACATTAATTCCCATAAATTATAATTAGGTTTTTCAAGCTGCTTCTTGCAATGTTATTGTCTATCATTAATATGCAGCATAAATTTAAATGAGTAGAATAGTAAATAAGTTTTAATACTCAAACTGCTTTAAAATTGGGGCAAAACTTTCTGTACGTGCCTAAAATCTTAAGTCTTATGTCACTGGCAGATTTTGTAAACTAAACCTTTATCAACAATGTAGAGACTTCCTAATGTAGGATAATCACTCTCAATCAGAGGTAAGTTGGCCCCCTTCCCCAGAGGATAAATGGCAATATCTGGAGAACTTTTTGGTTGTTGTAACTGGGAAATGGTACTGGCATCTAGTGAGTGGATGCCAGAGATACTGCTAAACGTCTTCCAACACACAAGCCAGTCCTCTCTCACCCCAACACACAGACATACACACAACAACACACTAAAACATTATTCAGTCCAAGGTGTAAACAGAGCCATGATTGAGAAATCTCCAGTTAGGACAATACACAATATAATTTTGTGATAAATAAACTGGGCAGCTGAGATATGTTAATTTAAATTACCAAGGAATCTTAAAATATATTTCTTTGATTTTTAGAAACAGATAAGATATTATTGATTTTAAATGCATTTTAATTTAATGTCTTGTCAGGGAGGAAAATGTAGAACGATGAAAGAAAGATAAGAAAAAAAAAATAACTGTAGTGTTTTGTTTTCATTAATAGATCAAACTTCAAGTGTAAATTCTCCCAAGGCATTTTGGGTCAGCTTTAGTAGATACCTAACTGGAAGAAAATGTCAGTGTAATTCTGCATGACAACCTCTTTAAAGCTCTGGTGTAGAGCTGTAGCTTAAGAGAAAAAGCATTGCAATGTTGTTTCTTGGAATAGGAGTAGTTGTCAAGACTGAAAAGTTTATTTGATTAAGTCTTACTCATCCTAAGAATATTTCAGATTTCCTTTCCTTCCCCAAATCAAATTAATGGATAGTTTTTCCCCCTAGAGCTCTTAAAGAGCAAAGTATTTTAAAATTTCTTGTTTTACATAACCACTATCAATAGGTGCTTAATTTTTTTTAATTGTACTTTTAAACAACTCTGGTGAAGTTTGAGATAAAAGCTCCTCAGATACAGAATATTAAAACTCAATTTACTCACAAGCAAAACTAATTCCATAAAATATATGCTGCATGGAGGCAGGGACCTCTGCTACCATGAAATTAGCTCTGGTTCCCAATACCTAGAATAATTCATTGTTGTTGTTCAGTCACTAAGTTGTATCCAACTCTTTGAGACCTTACGGATTGCAGCACACCAGGCTTCCCAGTCCTTCACCATCTTCCCGAGTTTGCTCATGTCTGTTGATCTGGTGATGCTATACAACCATCTCATCCTCTGTCACCCTCTTCTCCTCCTACCTTCAATCTTTCCCAGCATCAGGATAAGATGAATTCAGGAAATATTTGTAAAATTAGCACACACAACCTAGTTGTGCCAGTCTGTAGATGATTCTGTAATGTGCTTATGTTTAAGCAAGTAAAACTTGCACTCAGAAGAGACTACTTAGAATGAGAAGCTGTGTCAAAGAGTCTGCAGATTCAGTTATATATTCAAAAAGCCTGGAATAAGCCAAGTCTAGGGTACTGGCTTCCCTAGTGCCAAAGGTTTTTAAGTGCTTGTGGCTCATATTTGCTCTTGAGACCACTTTTTCTCACTTCCTTTCCCAGAAATGTGTGAGGATCGTGCACTGTGGACATCACTGCAGTCACAGTGAACGACAGAACTTACGCTCCTTTTGCTACAACAACCCCCATCCCATATACTGTAGAGTGACAGACAGCTGCCACCAACATGACATTTACTGACACAAAACAGTTTTACTTGAACTGGAAATATTCTGGTTTGTTCAAAGATATTTTATCCATTTTAACATTTATTCCTTTGGCTCTTCTAAAAGTTTTCTTTATGTATTCACTTTTGAAGTGCATTTAATCGTATTTTTCAACCTGCATAAACTATAACTCAGAGTGGCATATGAGCCATTAGAACTTTCTTGGGTACTTCATTTGAAATGAGTGAATGGACAATATCTTCACTCCCGAAATGATAACTTCTGCCTAAGAACTGATGAGTCCCACCTCTTAACTCTATTCCAGGCTCTCAAGCAGCTCCTTTGCTATTTCTCTAACTTTATACTGGAAAAATCTATTTGGATTTCCATTGGTTTCCATTTAAACTTGCCTTAAAGGAGACTCACTGTATTTCCTCTCCCAGAGCTTATTTTCTATGTTTATATTTCACTTAAATAAATTGATTTTCTGTTTCTATCCATGACAAAATCTGAAAAATCTTAATTCAGTATTATGCAATGTTCAGCCTTGTTTCTCAGCATATTACAATCCAATCATTAACAAACAGATTAAATTTTTCATGACTCATGCTTATGTTCTGCAGGTGATTATTCATGTCACCTGGTTAGCAATTGGTTGTTTAAAATAAAATTAAGAAAACATGTACTGTCTGTAAAAAGATCCCTTAGACCTTTCACATTGATTTATGAATCTTTATTGCTGGTATGAGGAAAGTTACATGAAAGCTAACATTCTGGAAAGCTACTTTTAGTTAAAAATTCAATAGGACAAAATATCATCAATAATAATACTTGACATTGGCCCAGGGTAGTTTCCCACTAAATCTGAATTACAATATACTCTCAGGGTTATGGTGAAAAATGTAGTTTAGTCCACTTTACACATTTGGAAAGGCAAGTACATAAAGACTGTTCTTTTTAAGAGTCATACAATAAATTGAAAGGAAGAACTAGGATTCAGTTCATATTTATATATTTCCAATTCAGTATTTCCTCTAAATCCTATTGCTTTCCATCTTTGAAAAATTGTACTTAGTGGGAATTTAGGATTAATTTTGTTTTTATTTTGTCCTTTGAATATACCCTGTGCCTTCTTGTTTCAAAGTCTTTGCACACGATATTTTCCTGCTTGAAAAGTTCTCTGCCTTCTCCCAGCTTTATTTCCCTTTAGCTAATTTAATGCCTTCATTTTCAGATCCCAAGTCCAGTATCTTTTCTTCAAGGAAGGCTTCACTTACATCCCTTAGTAACTCAAATGCTTGCTATAAATATCTGTAATTTTTTTTCAAAACATGTTACAGTATTCTGTTTTTCAATCTCTCTGTATGTATGTGTGTGTGTGTGATTATTTGTTTAATAACTTTGTTTCCCCCTTAGACTATAAGCATTGTAAGAGCAGAACTTGTGTTGATTTTGTTCTCCATTGTGTCTGCAGGGGGAAGGATGTCTAGTACATATTAGAAATATAACTGTATAAGGGAATATAATACTTGAAAAAAGTAAGATGATATGTTAAAGGAAATTGTATTTAAATTGTGTAAGAAAAATAAATAGAAAAAACACAGGAGAGTGTTTGTCATGGGCAGAAATTAGCTTCTAAAAGTCCTGAGACCAAAAAAGGAATTCCATGAACCACTTCCACTGAAATTTTCTTAAACCTGGAGTTAGTTCTATAAGCTGCTTTCTGTTATTTACTTACATTACAAGCAACAGTAAATGATAGTGTGCTTACCATAAGTTTTACCATCTTATATCTGCCTGAAGATTTTGATCACTAATTACTAAATAATGAGTTCACTCGGGGTGCCCTGCCTAAAAGAGGCATTTTATGGAGATAAGAGTAGACACTCCGTTAGCATAAAGTTCTTCTCTGTGATTTATTTTATGGTTGAAATATTTTATTAAACATCTTCTCTGGGAATGGACACCATATGCTAGAAAAGAAGTGAGCAGAGAAGGTCAAAAAAGGATTTTTAAAAAGGCTAATGAACTATCTACTTTGATTTACTTGCCATTTCAGTCCTATATAGTTTCATATTGAATTTTTTATTTCCATCAGTGAAATTTTCTTCAAAAAGTGTAATTTCTTTCCCTAGTTGACCAGAGTAGAATTCTTCAATGAGTGTTTATTATGTGCCAGGTACTTACTAAGTCATGCTGATAGTAAGATAAGATACATCCTTATCCTTCAGAGAGATGGCAGACTCTGAGAGCTGTTATAGGGAGGAAATTTCTCTCTTCTCTGGATTTGAATCTGAACGATGTTAACTAGGAGCTACTGGGGTCTACCTTGAATAGCCTGAGGAATAAACTATAGCAGCAGGATGGATTTTGAGACAGAGGGGTGTCTTGTAGGTATTATGAGGGTGCAGAGGAAAAGGACTAGACTTACAATGATTCTGGTTATGTTTCCCAAGGAAAATGAGACTTAAGCTTATTCTTGAATAAGCAACAAGAGTCGACCATGTGAAGAAGGAAGAACTGGCATCTTAGAAAGAGGGAAAATTATGGGCAGAAGGACAGAGGAAAGAATGACTTTTGAGGAGAGGGGTGTATATTTCTTAAGGGATAGCACGGACCTTGGGAAGCATCTTGAATATCTTCATAGGATAGTTGAATTTTATTCTGAAGGTGGCAAACATCATTTAAAGAATTTTAAATAGAGAGTGGTGATTGGTGATTGATTAGACAATTTGATAAGATTCAAGGAGTGTAGAATAATCCTTTAGATTCTGATCTGGGAAAGACAAAGAATACAGAAAGAAGAGTAAGTTTGACAGGTAGGTAATTAATTGGTTTTTCTCATTAAACTAAAGCTGTAGCATATCCAAGTGGAATTGTGAAATAAGTAGTTGGATTAAAGGATTTGGAGACCAGGAAAGCATTTAGGGCTACAAAACAGACAAATATTTACAAATGGATGATTATAAAGGTGGTAGTTGAAAACAGAGGTATGAATATGATATTCTCAGCACACACAGGGAGAAGGGAAATGATCCCCTATTTGCCTTGTGTTGAAAGTATTTCGGTTTTGCCATCCAGCATTCATTCATCTTACCCTTTCAAAGAATACCTCACGTTTCCTTTGGGTCGCTACCTCTATCTAGCTTTTGTTGATTGACACTGATAGTGTGATCGGCTGTGGGTCGCTATGTAAGTAGGCATCAGTCAGCTGGCATATTCCATTCCGCTGGCCTCAGTCATTGGTTTGTTGGTGGGCATGTGACTGAAAATAGGCCCTATTAACAGTAAGAAACAGGACGTATTTGAGCTATTGCGGACATGCATGCTCAGTCACTTCAGTAGTGTCTGATTCTTTCAAAATAGTTTTGCTGTTGATGTGTAGTGTTTTTTTCACTAATGGATTAAGATAAACACATACACACATACATTTACTGCATGAATTCTACTTCTGACATTGCATCATTATTATTGTTATTATTCAGCATTGTTAATGTTGTGTGTGTATGTTGTCACTTTAGTCGTGTCCGACTCTTTGCGACCCTGTGGACTGTAGCCTGCCAGGTTCCTCTGTCCGTGGCATTCTCCAGGCAAGAATACTGGAGAATTGTTGCTTGCCTTTCTCCAGAGGATCTTCCTGACCCAGGGATTGAACCCAGGTCTCCTACATTACAGGCAAATTCTTTACTGCTGAGCTGTTAAGGAAGCCCTATTTAATTTAGTTGGGGGAAGAAATTTCTCTTTTCTTCTCAACTTGAATCTGGAAGATGTTAACTAGGAGCTGTTGGGGGCTACCTTGAATAGCCTGAAAATAAAACCAACACCAAAGAATCCAGAGGAGGCCAGAGATGGAGAAGAATAGTCATGACCAAAACCTCCCTACCCTGCTGTACTTAAAAAGTACTTAAGTTCCATTAGAAAAAATTGAAAACATTCTTAAAGAGAGTTAGAAGACACTGCATGATCTTGTCCCCAGCTGTCTCATCAGCCTCATTTTTCTCTCATGTCCTTGTAAGGTGCCATGTTCCTTTCCATATGGGGTCTTTCCATATGCTATTTCTGTTTAGAGGTTTATCTTTCTCTCTTTGCCTAGTAAGTACCCTCTATTCCAGAACCCGAAAGCCAGTGCCCCAGGAAAAAGGTCTCTCCTGACCAGCATATGTCCATTTTGGGTTATGTTTTTTCATTATATGTAGGCTTCCCTGGGAGCTCAAATGGTTAGAATCTGCCTGCAATGCAGGAGATTGGGTTTGATCTCTGGGTTGGGAAAATCCCCTGGAGAAGGGAATGACTACTCACTGCAGTATTCTTGAGAAGCCTGGCAGGTTACAGTCCATGGGTTTGCAAAGAGTCAGACATGACTGAGAGATTAACACTCACTTTTCTGATTTTAGACCAGGAGTGGTAAGTGTTCTTCTGTAAGGTAGGTGCTGTGTTCAGCTGTGTCCAACTCTTTGCAACGCTTTGGACTCTAAGCTACCATGCTTCTCTGTCCATGGGATTTTTCAGGCAGGAATCCTGGAGTGGTTTGCCATTTCCTTGTCCAGGGGATCTTCCCAATCCGGGGAATGAGTCCACATCTTCTGCAGCCCCTGCATTGTAGGCAGGTTCTTTACCCACTTAGCTATTGGGGAAGTCCACTTTTCTGTAAAAGACTAGATAACAAGCATTTTAAGCTTTATAGGCCATGTGGTCACTGTCACAACTATTCAGCTCTTGTTGCTGTGGTTTGAAAGCAACCATACATAATATGTAAATGAAGAGACATAACTGTATTTCAATAAAATTTTATTTACAAACACCATCAGTGGCCATATTTAGCCTACAAGCCAGTTTCCTGAGCCTTTATATTGTTTTCACAGCTCTGATCCTGGATTGCAATTAAATATTCATCATGGTAATTATTTGATTAATGTTTGTGTCTACCTCCAGATATTGATCTCCATGAAATCAGGGACTATGTGTTTTTGCTTACCACCATATTTGAAGTAAGGTGTCTAGTATATAGTACAGCTTTGTGCATGTTGAATTTGTGTGTTTAAAACATTAGAGGAGAAGGAGCCCATGAACAAGACTGAGAAGGAATGAACTGAAGTAAGTTGTAGAATATGGATGAAATGGAATTCTAAAATTTTTAAGGAGAAAGTTTAATGGAAAAATTCCTGTTTGGAAACTAGGGAGATATGGATTAGCCTGGAGAGAATTCATTTATTGGAGTAGTGGGATGGGGAAGGACAATCAAGAGTCAGCTTATTTTTAAAGACAAGAAGGTGGGAAATATAGACAAGTATTTTGTGAAGTTTACTGTGAAGGGAAGGAGTAGGAGTTACAGCCAGAGGGAGATTTAAGCCACTTAAATGAAACCAACGTTTCTAGAATAAAATGGGGCAATATTTTCTTGACACTGCAGTAGGGAAAAAAGGTCTTAAATAGAACATAAAATCACTAAACATGAAGGAAAATTATAACTTGGACTCCATTAAAATGAAACACTTCTCTTTCTCAAAGGATGTTATTTAGAGCATTTAAAGAAAAGTTACAGTATAAAAGATCTTTTATATAGGTATAATATAATTCAGAAAACTAAGATCATGCCATCTGGTCCCATCACTTCATGGCAAATAGATGGAAAAACAATGGAAAAAGTGACAGACTTTATTGTTTTTGGGTCCAAAATCACTGCAGATGGTGACTGTAGCCATGAAATTAAAAGATGCTTGCTCCTTGGAAAAAAAGTTATGACCAACCTAGACAGCATATTAAAAAGCAGAGACATTACTTTGCCAACAAATGTCCATCTAGTCAAAGCTCTGGTTTTTCCAGTGGTCATGTGTGGATGTGAGAGTTGGACTGTGAGGAAAGCTGAGAGCTGAAAAATTGATACTTTTGAACTGTGGTGTTGGAGAAGACTCTTGAGAGTCCCTTGGACTGCAAGGAGATCCAGTCAGTCCATCCTAAAGGACATCAGTCCTGGGTGTTCATTGGAAGGACTGATGCTGAAGCTGAAACTCCAATACTTTGGCCACCTGATGCAAAGAACTGACTCATTTGAAAAGACCCTGATGTTGGGAAAGATTGAAGGTGGGAGGAGAAGGGGATGACAGAGGATGAGATGGTTGGATGGCATCACCGACTCAATAGACATGAGTTTGAGTAAACTCTGGGAGTTGGTGATGGACAGAGAGGCCTGGTATGCTGCAGTCTATGGGGTCGCAAACAGATATGACTGAGAGACTGAACTGAACTAAATATAATAATATATACTGCATATGTATATATTATGTATTATAAATTATATAAGAATTTATATATAAAATACAATTGTTTTATATATATATATATATGCATATATGTGTATATATACGAAAGGGATGAAGACAGAGGGACATTGGGAGAAATATATCTAGCGTATGTAAAGAAAAATAGGAAGCAGGCACCCCAGAGAGAAACATGGACAAAATATTTGAACAGATCCTTCATATCTAAATGATCAATTAGCCTGGGAAATGTTGGTCAATCTCATTACTTGTCAGGTAAATGTAAATTAAAACCATAATTAGATATCTCTACACCTGTGCCAAAATAACCACCATTACAAACAAAGTTGAAAATACCAAGTTTTGGAGAGAACAAGTTTTCGAGATCCAGTGGAACAACTGGATCTCTCGTATATTGATAGTGGGAGAGTAACTAGATTCATTTACTTTGGAAAACTGACAGTATCCACTAAAACTGAATGTGTGCACACTATTATACAGAAATGCTACTCTCAGGTATATATCCCCCCAAAATGGATGTATATGTCAGCTAAGAATGTTCCTGGTAGCCCTATTTTACAATTCCTACTAGAAATAAATTTGTCACTTATGCAATACACTGTAGATTATTCATAAAGTAGGGTACTATACTGACTCATTTGAAAAGACCCTGATGCTGGGAAAGATTGAAGGCAGGAGAAGGGGATGACAGAGGATGAGATGGCTGGATGGCATCACCGACTCAATGGACATGAGTTTGAGTAAACTCCGGGAGTTGGTGATGGACAGGGAGGCCTGGTGTGCTGCAGTCCATGGGGTCACAGAGTCGGACATGACTGAGCAACTGACCTGAACTGAACTGAGGATACTATACAGCAATGCAAATTAATGGGCAAAGCTACATGCATGCAACAATATGGATATTTTTCATAAGCACAATATTGGTCCAATAAGCCAGACACAAGAGAGAATATATGGATTAATTCAATTTAAAGAGAATAGTAAAACAGGCAAAATTAATCAATTGTGTTGGGGTCAGCATAGTGGTTATCTTTGGGTGAGGGAATCCCTGGTGGGGCAAAAATTGAGGCTTCTAGGGTGTTGGTAACCTTCTACTTATTGATCTGGATGGTGTTTACACAAGTGCATTCACTCTGAAAATTCCTTTTATGATTTGTGCACTTTTCTCTATATTCTATTTCAGTAAACAAGTTTATTAAGCAGATGAATGCTTAGAGTTGTTTGCTACTATTTGTATGTTGATTGGAAAGAGCCAGTGAAAGGGGGGGAGAGGAGGAATTTGATGGGATGCAGCCCAGAGGAGGTGAGTAGGATAAGGCGGGGGCATAGGTGTTTTTAATTAGACAGAAGGTCTCCTTTCCTTTCCTTAACATCTTTTATTCTAGACTTCTCTTACTTGTCTGTCTCTCCCATCTTCACCCTTTGGGTAGTTCAAATTTGTCTAAAGAATTGCAAAGAATTGCCTTAAGTGAAATTCTTAGAAGTGTTGAGGCTGTATTTTAAAAAGTTTTCCCAATGGTTTTGTTCTTGGTTAGACCATCCTTGGGCTTCCCTGGTAGCTCAGCTGGTAAAGACTCCTCCTGCAATGCAGGAGACCCCGGTTCCATTCCTGGGTCAGAAAGATCCCCTGGAGAAGGGATAAGCTACCCACTCCAGTATTCTTGGGTTTCCCTGGTGGCTCAGCTGGTAAAGAATCCACCTACAATGTGGGAGACCTGAGTTCGATCCCTGTGTTGCAAAGATCCCCTGGAGGAGGGCATGGCAACCCACTCCAGTATTCTTGCCTGGAGAATTGCATGAACTGAGGAGCCTGGTGGTCTATAGTCCATGGGGTCGCAAAGAGTTGGACACAACTGAGCAACTAAACACAGCACAGCACACAGACCATCCTTACATTGATTAGGAACTAAGACAGATTGTGTTTTCTTCTCTTCCTTCTGTGCATATGAGAATAAAGATTTGATTGGGAGCATGGTGTAGGCACTTATAATAGGATCAAGTACAGAATAAAAATACACTGCATGAAATTAAAAGATAATAAGGCCCCAATGTATACTAAAAGCAATTTATTATGTTCTAACAACTTGATTATCTCCTTTGGAAAGAGTGAACACTTCTGTCTACTTCTTTTTCGTTAGACTCGCCTGAAGTGACTTACCACTTTACAGTTGCAACTGAATTAATTTTATAATCATTTTGGTTTTCCACCTGGCTGAAGTCATGGGGGCTTTCTTTCAGAATTGGGCCATATTAGGCAGAATTTCTTTGGAATGACTATACATCATGGTATACAGAAAATTTAAGGACTAAATTTGCAGAGGAAATGAAGGCAACTTCTTGGGAATTAGAACTCTGTCATTTGAGCTTTTTGAAATTTTTTGACTGGCACAGTATCCCTGCATTTGATCATATCGGGGTGGTAATCTCTTTTCCTTAAGGGCTTTATGGATAATCTTCCTTTCCAACCAGTTGTCTCTTGCCTACTGGAGAGTGAGGCTGTGCAGATCATTTCACAGAGCCTTTGTAACTAAGTCACTGAAGATTAAACAAAGGCAAGAAAATAGTATCCTGATGTATTCCAATTGTCATGGCTCCTAGATTCGTTTAATAATGATACAAATTGTCTTTATATTGTTTCTTTCTCTCATCAAGGGAACAAATTTTTTTTTTCCTTTCTGATGAAACATAAGATAAACATGTATGCAGGACAAATTCTACAACTTATGAGGTCTAGTTTAAGTTCTATATCTACATGAATGCTTCCAACATTGCTAAAAACCTTAATTATCTTTTTTTTGTGAATATGTAAAATGTACACACACTCCACCTGCAAGTCATTGTCTAACAATATAACTTTATCACATGGACTTGTCTGATATTTCCTACTGGATTAAAGCTCTCTGAAGATAAAAATCATGCATTATGTTTCTGATTTGTAAACTCAGTAAATAGTTTCTGTTTTTTCATGGTATCTTAAAAATTAAGTACAAGAACTCTATTAATATTAAGAAAGAAACCTACATTCTCAAGTCAGTTTCATCAAATTTTAGAATTAGGCATTTTTATAATAATTCACTTCTTGTTTGGAATCCATAAGAAAAATGAAATTGTAAGCAAGAGTTGAAATGCAGACCTCAAATTCAGTCAAGATGAAAATAAAGAGAAGTAGGGAGTTATGAGTAGCTTGGCTATTTAGGTATGAAAATTTTTTTTCTTTAATTATTTGGAACATAGCCACACACATCTGCTTATGTGCCAGAGTTTGGGTTTACACCTTTGGTGTGATGGAGCTAATTTTGCTAAAAATATCTCAACTCAACAATTTTATAACTTTAAAACCAAATGTTACTTTTATGAGTTCTAGCCATTTCCTTTTTCCCCCCAAAGCATTAGAACTAAGGAAACACAATTGCAACTAACCATCAATGGGAGCTATTTGTCACAATGACAAGTGACATTTGTTTATAATTATATCATTTATTTCCACGAATAAAATAATAAGGCTTGGTACACAAAACATCAATACCAAAGTACAAACACTTTTCAGCTTTTTGAAGCTCCAGTTTTATTTATTTTTTTAAATTGAGCTTTACTTTTGAGTATTCAACTTTATTTTTTTGGTTTTTATTTTCTTAAATCCTGTGAGTGGTCCAGGATGCATTTAGCAGAGTACACATATTTGATTAAATACTGGTGAGATCAATCAATCTCGTGACGACAAAATACAGCTATTATCCCAGTCTGCCATTACAAAGATGTTTTCTAAGGCCACAGGAAAGATCAGAGCAGGGCAGAGTGGAAACCAAAGGTCTCCATGTGGAATAGGGGAATTGATGGTGGGTGTTAGGGAGTCAGTCTGAGATGGCAGGGCTCAGCAGCATCAGGTGTATTATGACTCACCTGAGAACACTGAGGTAGGTGTCCTATCTCAATTCCCAAGCCGCCTCCTGCCTTATCCTCTTGTTCATGTTCCATACTTTCTTGTTCAGTCCTATTCCACACCCCAGTTGGCCAAGAATCTTAACAATTTCAATCACTTCTTATTTTCTTTACAAAATTTCGTTTTAATTGAAGGATAATTACTTTATAATATTGCACTGGTTTGTGCCATGCATCAGCATGAATCAGTCATAGGTACACATATGTCCCCTCCCTCTCACCTCCCACCCCTTCCCACTCCTCTAGGTTGTTACAGAGCCTTGGTTTGAGTTCCCTGGTTCATGCAGCAAATTCCCATTGGTTATTATTTATTTTACATATGTCAGTGTATTTGTTTCCGTGCTACTCTCTCCATTTGTCCCACCCTCTCCTTCCTCTCCCCCCATCTCATGTCCATAAGTCCATAAGTCTATAAGGCGGATGAATCTAGAGCCTATTATACAGAGTGAAGTGAGTCAGAAAGAGAAAAGTATCATATATTAATGCATCTCTCTCTATATAGAATCTACAAAGATGGTACTGATGAACCTATTTCAGGGCAGTAATGGAGACACAGACATAGAGAAGAAAAAATTATTTTTGTCTCTGGGTTTCTGTTCGAATTAATCCTTTCTCTTCTTTTGCTTTGTCTCTGGTATTGAATGATCTGTTGTTTGTCACTTTTTCTCCCGATTTCTGCAGAATTGGATCTCAGTTTCTTATTCAGCCTCAAGGACCAGTAAATCATTCTTTATGTAGAATTTTTAGAAACATGATTGATCTTATTTTTACAAGGTTTCTGCTTCTTGACCAATTCATGCCTTGAGCACTACTTCCTTGTAAATCCACAGAGTCCTAAAATCCACAAAACAGTTCAATGGATGGAGTGCTGTAGGTTCAACTGTGGTAGCAGTAAGTAATTCATAATGTGTACATGGAAACTAGAGAGAGAGAATTGCAGGAAAACCTAGACAGAGGTGTGATAATGGGTTATGTGATTATGAAAATTACAGCTGGGGAAGTAACAGAATTGCAAGACTATAGGGGCTGAAACGACTTTAGAGGCCTAGTTCTTTGACTAGAGAGAGAGAATTGCAGGAAAACCTAGACAGAGGTGTGATAATGGGTTATGTGATTATGAAAATTACAGCTGGGGAAGTAACAGAATTGCAAGACTATAGGGGCTGAAACGACTTTAGAGGCCTAGTTCTTTGACTGTGAGAGAGGAAAGATTAAAAGGAAGGAAAGAGAGAAATATGATACTGTGGGGCAGATTTATTTCCTCTCCAGTATACCTGTAGAACTGATAAGAGATTGTGGTGGCAGAATCGATCAATCAGCAAGCGAGAGTAAGAGCACACAGAGGTAGGATAGCTACAGGATGTGGCCTCTGTAGGTTTCCGGGCAACTGCCCAAACTGTCATTAGGAAGCTGAGGACAATTCAGTGTTCATGGGGCCTATTCTATCATATTTATTTCTGGTAAATAAAATAGTACATTGCATTTTTGTTTAATTTGACAAACATGTACTAAACACCTATGGTGAGCTAGGCCTATGCCATATACCAAGGGCAGAAGAAAGAGAAACAAAGGAAGAAATGATAAATAAGAAAGGGAACAAGGGGGAGTTCCCTGGTGGTCTAGTGGTTAGGATTCGGTGTCTTCACTTTTGTGGCCTGGGTTCAATCCCTGGTCAGGGAACTCCCTCAGGCCTCATGGTATGGCCAGAAGGAAAAGAGGGTGGGGGAGGAAGGTAGAAAAGATGGAAAGAAGGAGGAATAGAATTAGTTTCTTGGTTCCTGTCCTAGGGAATGTATCTTCTCATAAATTTTGTCATTACTCTTAGGTTGTATTAATAAAATACTAAGTTAGAATGAAGTCACATTATTGTAAATATTAATATTATATGTTACTTCAAGTTGATGGTCCAGCAACTCTCACTTTCTCAAAATTGTGTATGCTGACCCAGAGATAGCTGAGTGATTGCTTCAGCTTAGCTGTTTCATCTTACCTTTGGACACATTTACGTTTTGCATCTTACACATTTATAAATGTGCCCTCATGGTGACAACTCTAGTTTTTCTTTTCCTTTCTTCAACATTATCAGATATTTGATACATGGTTTTTCGGTGCTGCAGATTTTGGTCAAGATAGTCAAGTGGGTATGAAAAAAGTCAGTTCAGTGGCATCTATCATTTTCATGGTCTGAAGTAGGCCTGGGACAGAGAGAGTCCATGAAGTTAAAGATAAAAAAACTTGCTTAAGATGGCGAAGTTAGGAGGCCCCAAGTAGGAGCATCTATGTCTTTCAGAAATTGAGAACTAAAGCCTAGAGCTGAAACAAATTTTCTCTACTCCACATTTAAATTTTGGGGTACCCATCAGCTGTCAGGCTATCCTCTTTCCTACAAGGATTGCTAAGAAATGCCTCTTCATCAGAGGTAGGCCCTTTCAGCCTGGCTCTGCCCTTTGAGTTCATGAGTTCATGTAAAACAAAGGCTGGAAGTGAGCTGGTTATACCTTATGCTCAGAGTGATCTTTCATGCAAAGTATCACAATTTTTTTTTTTTTCTGGCCATGCAGTGTGGCTTTTGGGAGCTTATTTCAACAACCAGGGATTGAACCCAGGCCCTCAGCAGTGAAAGTGCTGAGTCCTGACCACTGGACCACCAAGAAGTCCCAGAGAAGATACTGCCTTCATTCTCCTTTCTGTGGGAGTTGAAAGGTATCCAACTGGTTGCTGTCTCTCAAGGCAAGGGGAGGGAATTGCAGAATTTGGGCAAGTCTACTAGACTGGTAGATGACCTCCAGTGTCCCGTAGAATCTCTGCCAGGCAGCTAAGCTTGCTGATCTGCCCTGATGTTGCTGAAATCAGGCACAGAGCTCTGGGATGCTTGGCATCCTGGTGTGGTACCTTAAGTTACCAGTCCCCAGAGTTAGGGAGAATGGACTTATCTATATCTTTAGGCTTCTGAGTTGTGGGTTATAGTGGTATATGGGCCTTGGCTTATAAATTTGCTGGGGTCTGCTGTAGTTAGGAGCAAAAGCTCATGTGCCAAAAGACTGCTGCTTAAACCAAACACAAAACAAGAAGAGGAATAGCCTTGCTATAGGCAGCATATAGCAAAATACCTTTCTTCCTTCCTTTTTCCTATAATAGTATCAATGATAATCTCAATGAAAGGGTCAGGGACTGACGACTAGGGTAGTTCTGGTTTAAAATATTCTTACCTACTGTGTTTAAAGAATTTTCCCTAATTTTTCCTAATTGTGAAATTAAATATTTTAAATGAGCAGAATAGTGTGTTAACAATGAAAATGGAACTACTTTAAAAAGTGTATGTTAAAAATTTTGAAAAAGAGTCAGATTAGTATGTCATAATGAAACTCATTGCCCAGAGAAAAGGGGAACTCAAGACAGCATGTTGGTTACAATTATTGGCAAAAATAAAGTTGTTTTATATTCATACCACACAAACTGATGTTGCTGTTTCAGTAGTTAAGAGTTCTGCTCAGTGAGCCCTGCAGGGGGTGGATAGGCCCAACAACTGGTGCTATTTGGAAGCTTTCATTCTTGGCTGTGAGTTTTAATGATTGACTCTGGGAAAATAGGATATATTTCACTAAGAATTACACATTATCTTATCACATTAAAAATACACTAGTTAAAAACATGAAGGACAGGCATCCTACTTGATAGTGACACATTGAGAGTTTTCTTTTTGTTGCTACGTGTAAGAAAAGATGCCGTTAATCAAAACTTTTCTTCAGAAGTTTATTGAAAGCATTAGGCAGCAGAGGAAAAGGTACAAAAGATAAAAAGATTAGAAAGGTAGATACAAAATTATCATTATTCATAGATGACATCATAATATATTATTTCAGTAATAGTTTAGCAAGTTTCCTGAATACTAATTAATGGATAAAAATAATGGACTTTTCCATACATTAGTAATTAAGATAGAAAATGATGCCATTTAAATAGCTTTAAAAATACCAAATGGGAATTCCAGATTCCTGTAAGATTATGGTATTTAACTACTTAAATCTGAACTTCTCTCTGTATCTTAAAAATATTTAAGGTTAAAAACAGGAAGAAAAAATGCACTCTTAATTCACACCTACAGCATAATTAGGAGAAAGAGAAATCTACAAACTGACTTGAACTTGTAACTGGGAAAATAAATATTTAAAACCATCAGAGTCACCTCTAGATCCCAACCTAGGACAGAGTCAAGTAGAGGCTATGTAGCAACAGGAGGGGAAGCAGGTGTTAGCAGGAGTGAAGAACAGATCAAATCACCCTCTGAACAAAGGATCCCACTCTCAGTGTGAATGCTGAAAATCGATGTGAATCCTAGGGTAGGAGGGTATCAGTTACTGGGGACTCAAAAGGAAGAGGCTTGAAAGTTTATGCGACCAGAGGTGACCAACGTGAGAAGGCATCTATTCTGGGGAGTTGGAGGCAGTTTGGAAGGAAGAAGTTTTTCTTTGAAGGCAATTGGTGAAGGAAATTAAAGGAACAAGCAAGATATAAACATTACTTAAGTAAGAATATTACTAAGTAGGAAACAGCTGCCAAAGGTACATCTATTGAGAAAGCTCAATTTTTCAATACCAACTAAGAACTAAGAAGCCATTAATCCACCTAAAACCTTCACTTCAGTCTCTTCCCATGGAGACACACCTGTTATTTATGGTTCAGGAAAGTCCAAAACATTTAAAGCTGAACAGAAAATGACAGGCAACACCTACACAAAGCTTATTTAAGAGGGAAATTAGAAGTGAAAGATCAGAGTTTTTCACACTGTAAAAACATTTCTTACCTCCCACACCACTAGGAATACAACTAGGAAGTAGGGGACAGCTGAAACACATTTCAACATTTATTAAATACCATTAAACAAGTATTTTTACATGTGAAAGAACACTTCAAATCAGAAATTCAAAAACCTTGAATGGAGAAGAACAACAGCATAAAAGGAGAAGAAAAGGAAAAAAAGAAGATGTGAGACAAAAGTTGGTCAAATAACCTCAGGGGAAACAGGTGAGAAAAATATTTTTAATAATCATTTCAGAAACAAAGACAAAATGATAGCCTACTCAAGGTAGAATGGTTAGACTGAAAATATGAAGGCGAGACATGGTCATAGCCAAGTGTAGGAAAACCAAATAAGAAAAGTAAATGAATGAACAAAGATTCGACGTAGAAGACAGGCAAACAGAGTCCAACATACAAGTGATTGTGGTCTCCAAGGAAGTACAAATAAAGTAATAGAACTAATATTTAAAACTATAATTCAGTAAAAGAAATTGTGGAAATTTAAAACTACACTTGCATTTATTTGATGGAAGGGTCTACTGTGTACCTGGAAATCTGACCATAGATGTCACCTCTGAGACATGTCCTAGTAAAACTTTTAGACTTAAGGAAAATTCTTGAGATAGGCAAAAAGATCATCTGGTATTCCCTTCCAGAGTACACATGTTGAAGGGCTAAAACCATCATTCCTCAGATGTCATTGTGGCTAAGGTTTTGAATAAGATTTAATTTCTACCACTAAGATGCACACATGAAACTGAATTCAGAACTGAGCTAAGTGGAGAAAGATGCAGTGGTAGACAGACATCTATTTTTCTGGCATTGTTCTAGCATGAGAGTCAGCAGTTCTGGCAGCAGCTTCTAGACATCCAGGTTGTGATCTCAGTGGTGTAATGTTAGAACCAGCTGTTGGCATAAGGACTTAAAAATTTTGCACTTCTCTGACAATTGCGGAGAGCGATTTCCCTGTTGGGCCAGTTCTGGGGTGTTCTGGGAGTCAACTTTGGAGCAGAAGGACACTTGGTCCTTTGAACTAAGATCTCTTCATTCTTAGAATAGCTAGAGATATTTTGCCCTTTTTAAAAACTGAATCCTAACTGGTAAAATATCCTGTGGGAGAAAATATCCTAAGGAAAATATCTTGAAAAGTTGATGTGATATGGGTATGTGTTGCTGATTCACTTTGCTGTACTGCAGAAACACAGCATTTTAAATCAATCATAATCCAATAAAAACAAACCAAAAAATAGTTGATGGTGTTCTCTTGACATTCCTAAGCCATAGAATTCATTATAGAATACCCTGAACTATTAGATTACCAATATTTGCAGCCTTCAATATGCCAAGTAACCTGGCTATTCATCCTCGAGTCTCCACTGACATGGTCATTAAAGAATGAAGCCCGAATCAATCATTCCCTTCCTATCTTGCTCCTACCTCTTGTCTTGTGTTCACTACTTTTCAGTGATTACAGCAGCTACTGCCATATCAATCAAAGCAAGCCACCTCTATTAATTCTGCAACCTGCATTACAGAGGGATCGTCTAGGGTTTTTAAGGAAATGTTAGGACCGGACTCTGGCCTGTCATCTTGGCTAAGGCTAAGACAAATAGGGCTAGTTCTTCCCATAAGGTTCCTTGTTATGGGGCTTTGGGGACTGGCAGAGGGGCTTAAAGCTTTGCTTTCAAATGAACACTGTTCCTAGCTCTGCTGTTACTGTTTCCTAGGGAAGGTGAGTTCTTAGAATATTGTTGGAGAAAAAGAGGATTGTATTCCATTATAAAAGTTAAATAGTCTATCTAGGCTAGGACCTAGAGACCTAGGACCTCAGAGACCTGGCATTTGATCATGGAAGAACAATTGCCTAGGCCAAACCTAGAAAATGAAAGGATAATTTAGGTTGGTCCCAAGGCAAAGGAAATCAGAGGGTAAAAGCAAAGAGTGGTGGGTTGCCTGTCATGTGCTTGTCACAGCAAGATTGTGAAGTTACTTAGGAATGAAAGGGTAAAACTCTTTCAAAGGAGCATGTGTTGGCATAATAAGGCATGCTTGCTTTTGTCTCTAGCCTTTGCACTTACTGCAAAGTCTTCCCAACAGTTTTATGCAGCTGGTCTCACTCCTATCTGAGGTAATATTGGTTAATTATTAAGAACAAGAATGCTGCCATGAACATGCCTCCAAATCCCCATTTTACCCTTTATCATATCTGTGACCTAGTGTTAAATAATCTGCATGCAGTGCAGGAGACACAGGAGACTCGGGTTCAATTCCTGGGTTGGGAAGATCCCCTGGAGGAGGAAATGGCAACCCTCTCCAGGATTCTTGCCTGGGAAATCCCATGGACAGAGGAGCCTGGTGGGCTATAGTGTGTGTGGTTGTACAGAGTCGGACACGGCTGAGCAACTGAGCATGCAACAGGTTATATGGATATAGATATTTCATAATTCAATATAGATATAAATGTATTTCATTTATTTGTCAAAATAGCTATGGTTGTTACAATGCCTGAGGAGTGGTTTATGAAGGGCAGTGGGATTTTTGAGTGTATGGAGGGGACAGACCCCAAGGCAGGCAGCAATGGGGCTTCTCAGTCTTGGGAAGAGAATTTGTAGGAAGATGGGAATAGATAACTAACTCCTGAAATTAAGGGAATGATGGAGAATACACTTATCATGCAGAACAGAGTAGGTCTTCTTTGGTAGCAAAGAGGAGGTCCGGACAATAGGGCCACTGTTCTTATTTAATCTATTTAACCTCCTTTGGTCACTACAGCATAGTAAGTCACATTGAAAACTTAACTTTACTGGCTCAGGCCAAATAGCCTAGGGGAGTCTTTTTTTCTGTAATTGAAAAGCAATGTAAGAACCAATGGTTTTCAAGATGAGCTATCATCTGCATCCACAAAATTCAATAGAAGTGAAAGATGCACCCGATTATTAAATGTCCACTTTATTTAGAGAGACATGCTTGGGACAAGGCTAAACAGCAAGCTTGCAAATTTTTATTTGCTGAATCAGTGAACAGGCTGGTGATAACTCTATTCTTTATGGTAATTGATTCACAATGGTTGTTTTTTTCCTGGGTGTGTGATGAGGAAGGAGGAAGAAGAACAAATGTTTTCTCTCTCTACAATGCTTAAATCAACTTTCTGGTATTTAAAGTGTTTGGACTCTTAAGAAGCCCGTGCATTACATAAGTGAGTGCAGTGGGGTTTCAAATGGCTGCACTCAAACAAAACAAAACAAAACAAAACAAAACAAATGGCTGCACTCATTTCTACCCCCAGGTCAGCTAGCTTATCTCACTGAGGTAAGAAAAACCTATACCTTACTACTCAAAACCTCTCAGTGCCCTTTTCAGCTGAGTCCCACAAAAAATAAAACCAAATTGCATAGGCAAGGACTATGGCTCGTGCTACTTATATTTTCAGGTATACTTCATATCTATGTCAGAACAATTCTCTGACTCCTTTGTATCCAGTAGTCATTGTGCTAGTTTTTATGCAACTGATTTAAAAATGTGGTTCCAAATCTAAAGATGGCCAGAAAAAAGGAGAGGACAACTTGTTTGATTGATCTAAATGCCTTTGCCATTTTAAGACTCTTGTAATTATCTGTATAATGTAAACATCTGCAAATAAATTAATTGATTGACTATAGTCTGGGCTTTAGACTGGGGCTTTCCAGGTGGCTGAATGGTTAAGAATACACCTGCCAATGATGGAGACATGAGTCCGATCCCTGGGTTGGGAAAATTCCCTGAAGGAGGAAATGGCAACCCATTCTAGTATTCTTGCCTGGAAAATCTCATGGACAGAGGAAGCTGGTAGGCTACAGTCCACAGGGCCACAAAGAATCAGGCATGACTGAACCACTGAGCATGAACACACGCATGCAAGAGACTTAGACTGAAATTTTCCACTTCTATTTAATATAAAAATAACAGAAAGGAAAGAGAGTAGCTATTAACTTGGCCTTGTGAGAACTATATCTTCTGATTCTTAGAGGGTAAAGAATCTATTGACTTAGTGGATTTTCACCTCCATTCATCCTTTGGGCAGTTAAAATTTTTGTACCCACTGTGTGCCATGCCGTCATCCCCATGGCTCTCAAAGGCTCCATAAAACTTCTGAAGGTGCATAACATCAGCACGTTATAGCTTACTGTCTTAAAATTTAAATCCTTATTTCTTCTACATGCTTAGTATTGGCTGCTTTTCTTTCAAATGCTTGGAGAATTTATTTTCAACCTTTCTCTCCTGGACTCCACTGCTCCTGCCCTTTCCCGCTCCACCACTCACCTTGAACCTTTCAGTACCTCCAAATATTCTGAAATAGGCATGACACATCAAATCTGTTTTCTCTACAGAAGGGATCACTCTTCTGTTGCAGAACTTAGGGCTTTATTTGTTGAGGAAAGCACCAGAATGTTCCCTGATGGGGGAAAAAAAAAAAAAAAAAACCCTTAATTTTAAAATCACTTATTATCTCTTAGCCTGCAGATCAACTGATGTTTTGTTTTTTTTTTTTTTTAATTTTTATTAGTTGGAGGCTAATTACTTTACATCATTACAGTAGTTTTTGTTATACATTGATATGAATTAGCCATGGATTTACATGTACTCCCCATCCCAGTCCCCCCTCCCACCTCCCTCTCCACCCGATCCCTCTGGGTCTTCCCAGTGCACCAGGCCCGAGCACTTGTCTCATGTACCCAACCTGAGCTGGTTATCCATTTCATCCTAGATAATATACATGTTTCAATGCTGTTCTCCTGAAACATCCCACCCTCGCCTTCTCCCAGAGTCCACAAGTCTGTTCCATATGCCCATCAGCAGACGAATGGATGAGGAAGCTGTGGTACATATACACCATGGAATATTACTCAGCCATTAAAAAGAATTCATTTGAATCAGTTCTAATGAGATGGATGAAACTGGAGCCCATTATACAGAGCGAAGTAAGCCAGAAAGATAAAGACCATTACAGTATACTAACACATATATATGGACTTTAGAAAGATGGTAACGATAACCCTATATGCAAATCAACTGATGTTTAAAAAAAAAAAAACAAGAAACAAATAAAAAACACTCTAGAATCCAACTTTCTGTAAATGATCCTTTTAATTCACCTTTGCCAGAAAACACTTACTTTGCTGAAGGAACACCCAAGTTTTTTATCATTTAACTTCCAAACCACATCATTGATTTACCTTTTCTTTTACCTGCAGATATTTATGACTTTCCATCGCTAAGAACACAGACCTTAGACTAAAAAAAAGGTTAGAGATGAATAGGTTTAACATACATACACCATGGAAGATAGCTGCTCTGTGTTGTCACTTAAATCAAACTGTGTAAGAGTTTCTTTCTTGGTTGGCTGACAAGAGAGCAGTGAGCTATGTGAGGAGAACGCTGCACTATTTCCCTTGGGCACTTTGACCGACAATCAAGTGTGATAAGTTACAAACCATTCCAAGTGCCAAGGTAAATAAAATTTATAAAAGAAAGCTCCTCTTACTTGGTAAGATTAGTAGAAGACTTTTCTTAGAAGACTAATTGTATTAGAATGTCTTTAAAGTCTTCTTTTTTTTGCACCTTTCTGCGAACTAAAAGTAGATATCCATTAAATACTCTGTTTGGGAGAGGAAAAAATGTCACTCTTTTCTTTTTAGATGATAGATGTCAATATTTTGGTCTTTTGTATGAAATAACAGATTGGTCCTTTCTAGGTCTATGTGAAAATCTATCTTATAGGGCCAAAGGGTCACACCAGCCCCAACTATGTATGTGCACGCGTGCGTGCACACACACACACCCTGCCAGTATATATTTGCATAAATAATAATCCTGTTGGGGAAGAGAGTCGATGAGGATAGAAATTTTGTGTCTGGGTATCTAAGGTAAGAAGGAGAACACTAGAGAGAGAAGCCTGTAGTTCCGCAAGGGTTGTGTCGGGCTAAGTCTGCACTCTTTCTCTCTAGTTCTATGTGAAATACATCCTAGTTTGGGCACAATCAGGAATGAAAGGTGATCATTCTGTCTTGGGTATCCTGCGGGTTTTCTGATTCATGCATCCCAGGACACAGCACCCTGGGCAAAGTGATAATCCTCGGATGAACAATGCAGAACATAGATGAGAGCTTGATGCCTGGTGGGGCCTGGCAGATGTTCTCCATCTGCACTGGATGCCATGCTGAGGCCTGGTGGGTGAATGGCAGTGCCTGGTGAGCAGAGACTGTGCGAGTGCTTTGTGAGACATCTCCCATGCACCTTGCAGGAATATTCCCTAAGAGGCTGCCCAAAGAGGGCACTGTATTCCCTGTCCCATTAGAACGGCCTCATGAACTAGAGCAGTAGTTTCAGTTAGAGCCAACTGAGGACTTCAGGGAGCTGACTTGTGCAAATTCGATGAGAACCAGTTAATCAGAGTTAAGGCATCAATATCTTAAGGTTCCTTTTCTGAAAATACTATGGGTTTGAATTTACAGATTTAATTAAAGTGTTCCTAATCTTTAAAAACTTTGTTAAAAAAATACTCCTTTAGGAATTGGGTTCCAGGCAAAAGCAGTTTACTTTAAGCAAACTTGGGACTTTGTGTCATAAAACATCCCCAAAGCCCCACTAGACGATCGGGAGAGGTGAAAACACATTAGTGCAAAAACTCAAATTCCACGACCTAAAAGCCGCTGTATCCTCACAGAACCCTCCTTCTGTGGTTGGTGGGATCTGCATTAGTGTGAATGTGAGGAGGCTGAGATATTGATTTGTGTTAGTTAGTGATGAGTTTGCTTTCCAAGATTATACTCTCCGAGTTATCCTGCTTTCTTACCTTCACCACGTTGACTGAGATTCACGAACCAGGCTTCTGCTTTGGTTGACCTTCTAAGCACTCCTGTTCCTTAAAGGGACCTGAGCCTTTTGTTTAACCCCACTCTCCATTCTTGGTGTTCTGGTAACTGTAATAGTAGCTTTGACCAACTTTTGTAGAGGTCTGGACCCGGAGGAGGGAGTATTTCCCTGATTTTCCACCAATGCTGTGAATTCATCCTTGGGGCCATGATGTCATTGCTAATAAGATTTGACATGGACTGTCTCTCCACGTGGTATCTCACCTTCCAAGTTACTTTCCAACCCACCCAGAGTATCATTACTGATTCTAAACTTCATGTGAGTCTTCCTTGCTCTCCCAGAGCTTCACTGATGCTTCTCAAACTGAAATATGTGCATGAAACACATGGGGATCTTTTTTTTTTTTTTTTAATCGTTTTCTTTACATCTGTCCATGATGCCTGTGGACTCCCACCTCCGATGCAAGGAAACCAAGTCCTCCCGAGAGCTCACACACATGGGAATCTTGTTACAAAGCAGATTCTGTTCATTCGGTCTAGGGTGGAGCCTATAGTTCAGCTGATGCTGCTGGTCCAGGAACCACACTTTGAGTAGCAAGGTTTTTTTTTTTTTTTTTAACCCAAAGTTCTTTCTCCTTAGACTTCTCCCTGTTGGACTTCAGATTCTTCCTATTTCTTTCTAATCCCTTTCACCAAAGTCTCTACATGCTTTTGCTTGAGGTATCATGAATGCTTTCTAAATCAAAATTACCAGGCCATTTATTGACCCAAAGTGAGGTGACCTTCTTCAAGTCAGCTGAGCAGATTCTCATTGCAAACCAGAAGTTCTCTAAGTCTCTTACTCTCTTCCTGCAGTATATTGCCTTCTGTAACCTATGAAGATAATTCAAGTTCAAAAGCATCTGTCCTGTCTGTAACGTTCTGTCTATAACATAGAGCCCCAAGCCACTATGAGAATGTGCCTCCAAGGTCTGCTGACAATCACCTAGAAACATGAATCCAAGTTCACTCAAAAAGGCTTTGTCTCCACTGAACCTGAAATATAAAGTAGCATATTCTCTTTGCCATGTTGTACCTTCAATTTCCTCTAAACTAGCATGCAAAACTGATGAAGGGACTCTGTTAGAGAGTTAAGATACTTTCAGAAAGGAATGACAACTGGCAGGGAAAATTGTTAAAAGTTCTAGCAAAATTGAAATATTTCCCTGAATGGTTGTAGAAAGGTACTTAATGATAAACCTTTGCAATGACAGTGGACACTCCTGCCAACGTTAACCTCCCTTTCTTGATCTGAATTTTTCTCTAGGCTTCCTAAGCATCCCTCTGACAGCTCTTATCCTAAAGGAAAAGATATCTTTACTCCTTTGTATCTTTTGTATCCTTGTCCTTTATCTGTCCCTTACAATGTCTCAAAGCTTTGGGGAGTGGCATGGACTTCAGCTGGGTAGGCAGCAATTCTTTTCATTGTCTGGTTTCAAAAGCTGTTTAACTTGACTTTGCTCTTCAGTATTTTCATCAGTTTGAACTATGGGTTTGACTGTTCTTTAATGGATTGCCCTATTGGGAGACTTGGAGCACAGAATACATTTAATTAGAAAAAAAAATCCGTGTGAACAGGGGCATGTGGTATCCTACACTTGAAGTTGATTGACATGTTACAGCGGTCATTTGTTTTCTGTTTGTCTCTGCTAAGAGTCTTTGAAATGACAAAGAGCTAAGTCAATCTCTAATGGACCAAGGAAAGTGTCAGATTTTGACCCATTATGTAATTTTTACCCTGAGGCATGGTTTCTTTATTGATAAATAGAAGCTCTCAGAATATCACAGAATTTCACAAAGGGATCTAAACCTACCCTTGATGTGGTGCCATGGGAGAACAGATAAACCTTCATTTTGGTCCTTTGGTACACTGGGGCTCATCAGATTGCTAAATCACTCACTAACATTATGTTCTCGAACTGATATTTTCTCTCTGATTTATATCCACATGGGATGATTCATGAATTAAAGGAGATAAATCTGATGTTACCAATTGTCAAGTGTTCCATTATTAGTGGCCTGCCTTTCATCCAGTGTTTAATTGGAAAGGGCTTTACCCTTCAATCAATCATCATTGACATAATCATCATTAGAGATGCAACAAGATGCCTCTCTCTCTCCCTCATCTGAGAGGAATATGACATTTAAAGAGATTCTATAAATTTCTCAGTGTCGCACATGATGTGAGTAGTAATCAAGAGCTCAAATGTTCACTTCTTATTAGAATACTTGGTGATAAACCAGTCTGTACACATTTCTAAAACCTAATGCAATTTTCAGAATACTTCATTTTTCTCTGTTATTAAAAACCTCCATTTCAGCAGGCCCTTTGGCTATAGTCTACATCTCTACAGACACCAGCCCCAGAAAGTGTGCTTAAAAACTAAAATATACTTCTGGAAAGTGAGAATATGCTCCAAACACTGTTCATGCCTTTCCACTTGCAAAAGAGTTAAAAGTGTTTCTTACTGTTCATTTTTTCTCACACTTCAAATACCAAGCAGCTCAGTGTTATTATCATTCTAGTTTGGCAGTAACCATGTCAATGACTATCTCAGTCATCAGTAAGCTGATAACATCATGGAGATGGGTTGTCAGAACTATTAAGTGTGTATCATTGATGGACCACAACATCTGGTTCTTGCAACATCTCTATACCTTACTTTCTCCACTCAGGTTTCCTCACAATACCAGATTTTTTAAAATCCTATTATACATTATTTAAAATTTTTACTTTAAAAACCTTATATAATATTTACTACTTATCAGGCACTATTCTAAGAACTTTACACACTTTAACTTATCTACTTTTATTACAATCCCTATTGTAGGTAAAGACTATTGTCATCTCTGTTTACAGATAAGAAAACTGAAGTCTACAAAGACTAATTGTTTAAACCCACACAGCTAGTTGGAGGAGGGCATGGCAACCCACTCTAGTATTCTCGCCTGGAGATCCTATGGACAGAGGAGTCTGATGGGGCTACAGTTCATGGGGTCACAAAGAGTTGGGTACAGCTGAAGCAACTTGGCACACACACAGCTAGTAAGTGTTTGAATTGCCCCTGGGACCCAGCCTGATTTCTGAATCCATGCTCTTGATCACACTATTCTCTACTGTGAATTACTACCCTTGCCTCAATCCTTACAGTTCTCAATTTCTTAACTTGTGGTTTGAGAGATCTTTCTTTTCCTTACTTACCAGTGCTTTGAGGCTTGCTCTGCTAGATTCATCATAAAATATACCTGGATTAATGATGAAAGATGTCACCAAGTCTCTTGGTTAGCCTTGTAAGTTACCAGTCAAAAACATTCAAACCTTCTGGAAGATTCTCTCTGGAGAGCTCTCATCTTTTGCGTGAAGAATTACATGCCTGAAGAACTCCAATCACCTGCCCTTTACTCTTCCAGCCCCCTTTCTGGCTAACAGGTACACTGGCAGGCAATCAATATAATTGGAGATTGGGCCTTAGCAAAAGTGGATTCTGAAACAGATTGGATTCATAGAGAAGGTGACTTGAATATTCATCTTGAACTACCAAAGTAGTTTTTTATCCCCCTAAATTTCTCAAAACTGAATTGTATGGAAGCTCTTTCTTTTTAACGATTGAAGTGCTATCAACCTAGTAGAAGTCAAGTAATGTCGGGAGTTTTGGTTTATTTATAGTATTTTCTTTTTTTTTTCCATTTATTTTTATTAGTTGGAGGCTAATTACTTTACAATATTGTAATGGTTTTTGCCATACATTGACATGAATGGGAGAAGGTGAGGGTGGGATGTTTAGAGAGAACAGCATCGAAACATGTATATTATCAAGGGTGAAACAGATTACCAGCCCAGGTTGGATGCATGAGAAAAGTGCTCGGGGCTGGTGCACTGGGAAGATGCAGAGGGATCAGGTGGAGAGGGAGGTGGGAGGGGGGATCTGGATGGGGAATAAAAATCGGGAGTTTTGTAGGAAAATTCTTATGTGAAATTTTTGAACTGAGAGGAAGTGTGGTCCTTAGGTATATAATAAATCAGCCCTGCGTATCAGGAATATGGAATATATTTCATTAAGAGTTTTTTTTTTTTTTTTTTGTGGGGAGTCCTTTGCTTGACCTAAGGCTTTATTGTGGGAACTAGGAGAGTTCAGCTGTGTTGGAATCGCAAAGGTAACACCTGTGTTTGTTTCTCAGCATTTAGTGGGTGATGAAAAAGGCCTAAGTGCCTTGTCCTTCCTATGAGGCCAGTGGTATTGCTATTGTGAGGCCAATCCAAGAAAGACATAGGCAGTTTCACAAGGAAGCTCCCACATGTTGCTGACAGCAGTATAGCTGTGTCCCACTTGCAGATAACATCATACAGAAAACCTAGGCTTTAAATAAAGATTAGTGATTGTCTATTTGCATTTTTGATGTATTCTTCATAAAGGGTTCAGCAGGGAGTTACTTTAAATAGCTTGTTTCCTTAATGTGCTTAAAATAAAATTTGATTTAAAAACCACTTCACAGAAACATAACTACAATAACGGAAGTATAATTATAACTTTAGAAAGAGAATAATATAACTCTTTTTATAGAACATGTCAATAGGAGATGGATGTGTTTTTGTTTCCTTTAAATCCTTGCTTGATATTCATATTACCTGATATGTAAAGTTATCTTACATTTTTATCATGGTTGATAGTTTACATTGATTTCAGATGTGTTTCTACTGTGACTGGACCCTCACTATAATATCCCTGTGAGGTCAGTGATGGAGGAACTAATAGCTCATTTTGCAGATAGTAGAGCTTGCTACGGTTTTGAAAGGTTGGGACATGCCTCTTAAGAAACAGCTGGAACAGCATTTTTCAGTCTTGTGAATCTGTGTAAATGGTATCTGTCCATGCTTCACTCCTGTAAGCTTCAATTCAATAGGGTGAGCCTTGGTAATCTATGTTTCCAAGGCTCTTTGGGTGAATCTGAAGAACATCTAGGGTTGAAAATAACTAGGAAGATTTGAAGGACTTCGATTCAAACTTAGATCTTTGACATCAAGTCTTCTATATTCTCTTATTTACTTTGCTGCTTCCCTGAACCTCAATTCTCTCTGTTGTAGTTACTAGCTAAATTGGTAGGCACTCTTGAAAGTGTGAGTAGAAAACCACAGGAAGGCCATTTATGAAAGGGTGACAATGCCAAAGCCCATAATTCAAATCCTGCTTCTACCAATATCTTGTACAAAACTTTTACTTGAACTGGTTTCTGCCTTGTGTGCATCTAAGTGCTGACAGACAGAAGAGGGTTGTCAGATCACTGATGAACATAGATGCAAAAATCCTTAACAAAATTCTAGCAAACAGAATCCAACAACATATTAAAAAGATCATACATCATGACCAAGTGGGCTTTCTCCCAGGAATGCAAGGGTTCTTTAATATCCCAAATCAATCAATGTAATACACCACATTAACAAATTGAAAGAAAAAAACCATATGATTATCTCAATAGGTGCAGAAAAAACCTTTGACAAAATTCAACATCCATTTATGATAAAAACTCTCCAGAAAGCAGGCATAGAAGGAACATACCTCAACATAATAAAAGCTATATATGACAAACCCACAGCAAACATTATCCTCAATGGTGAAAAATTGAAAGCATTTCCCTTAAAGTCAAGAACAAGACAAGGGTGTCCATTCTCACCACTACTATTCAACATAGTTTTGGAAGTGTTGGCCACAGCAATCAGGGCAGAAAAAGAAATAAAAGGAATCTAGATAGGAAAAGAAGAAGTAAAACTCTCACTGTTTGCAGATGACATGACCCTCTACATAGAAAACCCTAAAGATTCTACCAGAAAATTACTACAGCTAATCAACGAATATAGTAATGTTGTAGGATATAAAATTAACATACAGAAATCCCTTGCATTCCTATATGCTAACAATGAGAAAACAGAGAAATTAAGGAAACAATGCCATTCACCATTTAAACAAAAAGAATAAAATACTTAGGAGTATATCTACCTAAAGAAACGAAAGACCTACATATAGAAAACTATAAAACACTGATGAAAGAAATCAAAGAGGACACAAATAGATGGAGAAATATACCGTGTTCATGGATTGGAAGACTCAATATTGTGAAAATGGCTATACTACCCAAAGCAATCTTTGGATTCAATGCAATCCCTATTAAGCTACCAATGGTATTTGTCACAGAACTAGAACAAATAATTTCACAATCTGTATGGAAATACAAAAAACCTCGAATAGCCAAAGCAATCTTTAAAAGAAGGATGGAACTGGAGGAATCAACCTGCCTGACTTCAGGCTCTACTACAAAGCCACAGTCATCAAGACAGTATGGTACTGGCACAAAGACAGACATATAGATCAATGGAACAGAATTGAAAGCCCAGAGATAAATTTACATACCTGTGGACACCTTATCTTCAACAAAGGAGGCATATAAAAAATGAGGTATGTATGTATAAAGGAGGTATACAAAATGGAAAAAAGACAACCTCTTTAACAAGTGGTGCTGGGAAAACTGGTCAACCACCTGTAAAAGAATGAAACTAGAACACCTTCTAAATCATGCACAAAAATAAACTCAAAATGGATTAAAGATCTAAATGTAAGACCAGAAACTATAACACTCCTAGAGGAGAACATAGGCAAAACCCTCTCTGACATAAATCACAGCAGGATCCTCTATGACCCACCTCCCAGAATATTGGAAATAAAAGCAAAAATACACAAATGGGACCTAATGAAACTTAAAAGCTTTTGCACAACAAAGGAAACTATAAGCAAGGTGAAAAGACAGCCTTCAAAATGGGAGAAAATAATAGCAAATGAAGCAACAAAGGATTAATCTCAAAAATATACAAGCAGCTCCTGCAGCTCAATTCCAGAAAAATAAATGACCCAATCAAAAAATAGGCCAAAGGACTAAACAGACATTTCTCCAAAGAAGACATACAGATGGCTAACAAACACATGAAAAGATGCTCAACATCACTCATTATCAGAGAAATGCAAATCAAAACCACAATGAGGTACCATTACACGCCAGTCAGGATGGCTGCTATCCAAAAGTCTACAAGTAATAAATGCTGGAGAGGGTGTGGAGAAAAGGGAACCCTCTTACACTGTTGGTGGGAATGCAAACTAGTATAGCCACTATGGAAAACAGTGTGGACATTCCTTAAAAAACTGGAAATAGAACTGCCATATGACCCAGCAATCCCACTTCTGGGCATACACACCGAGGAAACTAGATCTGAAAGAGACACGTGCACCCCAATGTTCATCGCAGCACTGTTTATAATAGCCAGGACATGGAAGCAACCTAGATGCCCATCAGCAGACGAATGGATAAGGAAGCTATGGTACATATACACCATGAAATATTACTCAGCCATTAAAAAAATTCATTTGAATCAGTTCTAATGAGATGGATGAAACTGGAGCCCATTATACGGAATGAAGTAAGCCAGAAAGATAAAGACCAATACAGTATACTAACACATATATATGGAATTTAAAAAGATGGTAATGATAACTCAATATGCAAAACAGAAAAAGAGATACAGATGTACAGAACAGACTTTGGGACTCTGTGGGAGAAGGCGAGGGTGGGATGTTCTGAGAGAACAGCATTGAAACAAGTATACTATCAAGGGTGAAACAGATCACCAGCCCAGGTTGGATGCATGAGACAAGTGCTCAGGGCTGGTGCACTGGGAAGACCCAGAGGGATGGGATGGGGAGGGAGCGGGAGGGGGGATCCGGATGTGGAACACATATAAATCCATGGCTGATTCATGTCAATGTATCAGCAAAAACCACTACAATATTGTAAAGTAATTAGCCTCCAACTAATAAAAATAAATGGAAAAAAAAAAAAAAGAAGAGGGTTGTTAGGGTGGGCGCCCCGGAGAGGCTGATGGTCTGGAGCACTAGTAATACTCACCACCCCAGCTAAGCACAGAATAAGCAGGAGAAAACAAGCAACTCCTGGCTTCTCTCTGGTGACGGAAACAGTAAGAAAGCTGGGTGAATAGTGGCAGCTCCAGAGACTTGCCATACTACAGGTTTATACCAGAGGGAGCAAAAGATGACAAGCAACTGAAAATAAAGCCAGCAAATCCTCTAATTTGAAATTGACAAGCATAAGAACAGAGAAGAGGCAGCCAGAGAAAATTGGTGGCTTTCCCTATATGAAGTCAGTCTTTAAAGACTAGGAGGGTGGCTTTTGTTTCAAATACAGGTATCTCAGTTAAAAGCTACAAGGCATACAAAGAAATAGGAAAACATGGCTCCATCAGATGATTCAAATAAATCTCCAGAAACCAACTCTTAAATAAAGGGATTATTTGGCTTGACAAAGATTTCAAATTGTCCATCATAAAGAGGATAAATAAGCTTAGGAATGCAGTGCATAGACAAAATGAGAATATCACAGAGGTAGAAAAATTTAAAGCCAGAAATTTTAGAACTGAAAAATACAATAAATAAATTAAACTATTTGTTAGAGGAGTTCAACCGCAAACTCAATCAAGCAGCAAATGCAGAAAATAGGGTGGTGGTTACCAGGAGCTTGAGGGGAGAGAAGAGCAGACGTGGAGCATTGCTGTCCTCAGCAGATAGAGAGTTTGTTATGCAAGATGAAAAAGTTCTACAGATCTTTTGTAAAATAGAGTGTGTATAGTAAACAATACTGTGTTGTACACAAAAAATTAAGAGGGGGGAGATTTCATGTTTTGTTTTTTTAAGTGCACACACATACACACATGCTTCAAAGTGAGTGATCACGTCTATATTCTTCTAGGAGCTAAAATCATTTGTAATTCAAGCCTCTAAAAGCAACGTTTTTTTAAGTAAGACTTTCCTAATTCTCCTATCCAAAAATAGCACCTCTTCTTACCCTCTGTCACCTTATCTGGCTTTATTTTTTTCCCTAGGATTAATTGCAATGTGCTACTATATTTTATGTTTATACGATTTTCAAAATATTTATTTTCCCTTTCCTCTATTAGGCTATAAGGTATCTGAGGACATTCTACCTATTTTGATTAACTTTGTGATATAGCACATAGCGCCGGGCACCTTTTTGAATTAATAAATCAATAAATGTTGAATGAATGAAATTTTTTTTTTTAATGAGTCAGAGTCTGACTTTTAATATTCCTGACTTGAGCAGCATGGCCTGGAGCTGATTTGTTTCCTGGACATGTTTCCTGGTTTCTGTCTCCTTCGCCCCAAACCTGACTATTTATTCTACCTTGAATCCGTTCATCTGATCCAAGACTCCATATTTTGCTTGCACATGTGCTAAGTCACTTCGGTCATGTTCGACTCTGTGACCCCATGGACTGTAGCCTGCCAGGATCCTCTGTCCATGGAACTCTCCAGGCAAGAATACTGGAGTGGGTGGCCATGTCCTCCTCCAGGAGATCTTTTCGATTCAGGGATCAAATCTGTGTCTCCTGCACTGCAGGCAGATTTTTTACCATTGAGTCACTGCGGAAGCCCATCATTTTCCTTGGTGTTCTTGAATCGGGCAATCTGGTTGTAGCAGCAGCTTCATGGGAAGCACATGACTTTCTGATGTTAAAGCTTGACCACTGGTGAACAGATGCACAATCTAGAGACTGGCCTAGAGGAACAGTTGAGTTCACATTGCCTTTAATGATATTGATAAACTAAGTTCTTCTTCTCAGATAGAATAGATAGGATTATATTGGCATGGAAGACAACTATAGTGATTTGAAAGATGAGAACTCCTTGAAAAGGGCTAGAGGAAATTTTTATCATACAAATGAGTAGGTTAAAATCTAACATCTGTAGCACCTTCTCTTCCATATTTTGAGAAAAATTTTTCTGAAAATGGGCAGAGGTAGATACCACATAAAAACAGTTTTTGTTTCAGTAACATTAGTTAGCACTGCTAGTTTCTGTTCTTAGAAAATATAAACAAGAAAATAATAGTAATAGTATGTAATGGTAAAAATACCTGTAATAGTAATATACATAATAATAAGAATGATGATGTAAAATACCCTTTACAGGCAAATGTCAAGAGAGTTTGAGTAATGTGTAGAACTTTGAAATATGTGGGATCTTCATTCTATGTAAAGTGGGTCTGAACTTCCTTCTTGACTTTTATGCTGGTGGTGATGGTTTACTTGCTAAGTCATGTCTGACTCTTGTGACCCCATGGACTATAGGCTGCCAGGGTCCTCTTTCCATGGGATTCTCCAGGCAAGAATACTGGAGTGGGTTGCCATTTCCTTCTCCAGGGGATCTTCCCAACCCAGGAATCGAACCTGGGTCTCCTGAATTGCAGGCAGATTCTTAACCAACTGAGCTATGAAATGCAATAATATAGTTCAGGTACAGTTCCCTAAGAAATTCATAACAGTGTGAGCTACTTTTAAGTAAGCTGGGTCATTAAAGGGATTTTTGTGTCTGTTTCTGTATATGTGTAGGATATTGATATTTCACTGGAGGAATTAGGGGTCCAGCATGGGAAGATAAGCAATTTTAGTGAGACACTGAAACAACCATAGAGACAGCAGTGTTTTAGAATTGGGATGGGGTTCTCTGGGCAATGCTCATCCAGAATGTGTAGGATTATGAAACTCATCCCACCAGAGCAGCAAAGGCAATTGAAGCCATGTAGGGCATTTACAGAAAGTTCCACAAGATATTCAAGCCTCCTACAAATTTTTATGATTGCAATTAGTAGTAGAAAGCAAATAAGAAACACCATGTACCTGGAATCTCAGTTATTGTTAGGGAAAAAATTAATATTGCTTTGTCCTTTTTTTATTATGAAAATTGTTTTTTCCTTCCTGTTTTCTGTATTCTCTTTAAAATACTTTTTTTTTTCCATCCTATTTTAACAGCAGCAGCATCACCACCACCACCATTGCCACCACCATAGCTTTCTTTGACCCTCACTCTCCTCTACATCCTCATTTTTGGTTCCACTTCCTCATGTACCCTTTTCTCTTGACCTCACTTATGTCAGACTTTTACCCTCAAAATTCCCTTAAAACAGATTTAAAAAAAAATCAACATCTACAATGACTTTCACACACCTCTGTTCAATCACTGTTTGTCTCTTACTGTTGTTGCTGTTACTAAGTCGTGTCCGACTCTCTGCCACCCCATGGACTGCAGCACGCAGGCTTCCCTGTCCATCACCAACTACCGGAGCTTGCTCAAACTCATGTTCATCAAGTTGGTGATGCCATCCAACCATCTCATCCTCTGTCATCCCCTTCTCCTCCTACCTTCAATCTTTCCCAGCATCAGGGTATTTTCCAGTGAGTCAGTTCTTCACATCAGGTGGCCAAAATTTTGGGGCTTCAGCTTCAACATCAGTCCTTCCAATGAATATTCAGGGTTGATTTCCTTTAGGATTGACTGATTGGATCTCCTTACAGTCCAAGGGACTGTCAAAAGTCTTCTCCAACACCACAGTTTAAAACCTTAAGTTCTTCAGTGCCCAGTTTTCTTTATGGCCCAACTCTCACATCCATCATGACTTCTGGAGAAACCATAGCTTTGACTACACAGACCTTTTCCAGCAAAGTGATATCTCTGCTTCTTAATATCCTGTCTAGGTTTGTCATAAGTTTTCTTCCAAGAAGCAGGTGTCTTATTTCATGGTTCCAGTCACTGACTGCAGTGATTTTGGAGCCCAAGAAAATAAAATCTGCCATTGTTTCCACTTTTTATCCCATCTATTTGCCATGATGTGATAGGACCAGATACCATGATCTTAGTTTTTTTGCATGTTGAGTTTTAAGCCAGCTTTTTCACTCTCCTCTTTCACCCTCATGAAGAGACTCTTTAGTTCTTCACTTTCTGCCGTTAGAATGGTATCATCTGCATATCTGAGGTTGTTGATACTTCTGGCAATCTTGATTCCAGTTTGGGCTTCGTCCAGGCAGACACTTTGCATGATGTACTCTGCAGGGTGGTAACATACTGCCTTGATGTACTCCTTATGCAATTTTGAACCAGTCCATTGTTCCATGTCCAGTTCTAACTGTTGTTTTTTGACCTATATACAGGTTTCTTGGGATTCAGGTAAGGTGGTCTGTTGTTCCCATCTCTTTAAGCATTTTCTAGTTTGTTGTGATTCACACAGTCCTAAAGGCTTTTGAGTAGTCCATGCAGCAGAAGTATATGTCACTTTAAAATATCAATTATTTGATATTATTTTCCTTTGATTAATTAAACATAAGATTAAATTCATTGTTTTATACCTTATGCCTGTGTAAAACGGCTTTCTTTTATAATTACAGTTTTAGAATATAAGGTGAAGTGTATGAGGAAAAAATGCAAGACTCTGAGCTCCTTATTCATGAAATCCGTTAATGGAATCATTTGGCTATTTTATAGCCAGACAGCTGAGCTAATCACAGCTTTATGACTGGGAAAGTTAAGAATTTTTCCATTCACAGATGACTTGCAAGCTCAATGAACCTGTAGGAGATGAACTACTTTATGGTCTAAGTCATGTATCGTATATACAACCTATGGCTTTTTATCTGTCTTGAGAGGCCTGTTAAGAATTTTTGAAGCAGGCAATAGTGCATAAAAAATCCTGTCTCATGCAATCTCAGAGACTGAAAGAGGATTCAGAAATTTAGTTGGACTCTATTAACATTTTTAATAAGTAATGACTTTAACATGAAAATTAGCAGAATCCTTTAAGATAGCACGTACACCTTACAATTGTTTTTTGTATCAGAAAAATTGTCCCTATATACCCCTTTTTAAAAAAACCCTAATTTTCAGATAAAGAAATACCTGTATAAATTCATTGTCATGGGTTTCTGCTGTATTTGTTTATTCCAGTGCATGTCTTCTTGATGTAGTTTCTGTAGGCCAGAGATCACATTCCTGTTTTCAGTAAATGAAGGCTTTCATTAGACCTGGCCTTTTTAAGGAAACAGTTTAGAAAGAAAAGGATGTGTTTAACAGTCTCATCACCTTCATAGAAGATTCTTTTTATTGCTCATTTAAAACAGTACATTTCCAAGTTTTGTATGTACTATTATTACCAAAATTAGTTGTAACTATTGTTATGGACAGTTGCAAATAATAATACACTAAAGGGCATCCTACCATTTGATTGGATCCTACCATCAATCCTCATGTATTGCAGTTTTGATGCTAGTGTTTATTAGGCAGTGTTATAGATTGATGGCAGAGGGTAAGGATATCAATATCCAGGTTCACAGGGTCCCACTAGCTTTCCATGTATAGATATCAACTCAGTCTATTTTGTGCAGGTACTATGTGAGTACTGTAAAAATATATATAAGATATTCTTAATAGACAACCAACCAACCTGGGCTACACAGCAACTATATGAGGAAGGTAGACCAGGAAACAAAAACAATAGAACTAATGACTGAGTATGGAACAGTGATCAGTTTATTTACATTGGAAAACATCTTCATTGTTTCTTTATGAAATTCAGGTACACAATATGCTTCTTCATTGTGTTGTGCTTTTATGTTTGACTCACAGAAGCAAGTGACCAGTGAGTTTTCTTTTTTGTTTCTGCCCAAATCATTAAAAGCCATAAAAAATGGATCATTGACTTACTCCTTATGATCAGGGTTCCTTGTGAAGAATCATTATAGCTTTATCTTCTTCATTGAGGAGAATTTTTCTAATTCCCTGAGAGAAACCAAACGTACTTGCATCATCTATTTCTACCAGCCAGTTCATGTTCCTAAGATGTCTAGTAGTTTTCAGTCATGGAAACTATTTTTTGCAAAAAAAAAAGTGATGGAATTTTGTTCACACAATTGGGATACATTTTTATTAAGATCTATAAAACTATAATATCATTTTAATGTTTTTTTCTGCAGTAATATCTGAAGATATTTGATGACAGAATAAGAGAAAGGCATATTAAAAGCAGTTTTTAAGGATACATGTGAAAATGGCAATGAAATATAGTTAACTGAAGAAATAAACACAATAGGGATAGTTATTTGGGTTAATAGCCTCTTGATATCACTTGGAGAAATGAGTATGTCATTAAGGCAATATATGGATGTAATATGGAGAGATTAATAACTGATCACATAAAATTGTCCTCCAAAAGCATAAAATATGGTGCTGCTGGTGAATGCTATATAGGGCTACTTCTAAGACTGGATTGAACACGTTAAAATATATATAGAATCTCTGTGTACCTTTCCTTCCTTGAATACATTAGGGAGTTTCTTTTAATGATGAGCACACCCTATACATAGATCATAGGTCATCTCATTTGATAGAAAGGAAATCTTATTTGAATCCCTCATTTTAGACATACTTTGTGATTTTTTTATTTATCAGAGATATCAGAGATATATGGTAGTAACATCTCTGGATACTTAAACTTATTTTAATGTCACTCATTGCCAATGATCATAAATCAGGAGGGGTGTCTAGTAATAATAATTCAGAGACAAATTCAAGGAAATGTTGACTGCCATTGTATAAGTTTCCTCAGGGCAGTAGGAACATGCAGCCTGTTTTTATCACTTTGCAAATAGAAAGTCATACACACATAATAAAGTAGACCCTGCTTATCCACAGCTTCTCCTTTCCTAGTTTCAATTACCCAAAATAACTTCAGTTTGAAAATATTAAATGGAAACTACCGGAAATAAACAACAGGTTTTAAATCGTTTGCTTTTCTGAATAACACGATGAAATCTAGCACTGCCTCATTCTGTCCTACATGGGACATGCATCATCCCTTTGTGCAGCCTATTTATGCTACATTCAGTTGCCTGTTAGTTACAGGGAAAAACATGGTATGTATAGTGTTCAATATCATCCATGGCTCCAGGCACCCACTAGCGGTCTTAGAATGTGTTTATGGTGGGTAAGGAGGGCTACCGTATGCATTTCAGCGTATTAACTATATTCCAAAAGTAAAACTAATCTGCATAATCCAGGGGAGATAATGGGGAAAGGGAAAGGGAAACAGAAAAAAAAAGGGAAAATATATTTAATTTGCATATATCTAATGGTGATTTAATAATACCCTTGAACATAAGGTTTTTTGAATTTCTGAAGGAAGAAACAAATTCTTACTTATGCTTAGCTGGCTAGGGAGTTATGTACCATCTTAGAGAACATATTGTCAGAGATCCATACATCATAAACATGTTCTTAAATAATTGTTGCATTAATAAATTTCACCAGCATGTTGACTGTTCTGAATTCAGTTGCAAAGGAAAGCATTGTATTCCTGGCAGTTACAAATGGATCAGAAAAACTGACAGCATCTCAAAGGTGGTAGGTACTAAATGATACATAGAGCAGTTAGTATTTTTAAGAATCTCTTAAACCAAAAGGCCTCTCCAGTATCAGATAAGCTGGCAGGATAATAGTAGGCTTTATTACCATCAACAAGACTGTCAGTATAAAAGCAGAATCTTAGATGCTATTCCTATACATAAATACACTGTTAGCTTTTTTAAGCCGTATGATTCACTGCCTCGTGTACAAATAGCAAGGGCATCCAGAGTGAGAAACCAATAGTCTGCCATATCCCAAACTTCATTCATTTCACTGGAAACAGGACCAGCTTTCAAACTGCTAAAAATACCCTGTGAGTAACTTATGAAAAGACATTGCTCCCTTTCTGAAACTGGGTTTCCTGAGCGAGTCAAATGTTCTATTTAAGCTATATTTAAAGGGCATCAGTGATTAAGTTCACACATATAGTTGAAGGAAGTGACTAGATTCATTGTTATTGACATGAAGAAAACAGCTTTCAAATATCAAAGCTTGTTAAAAAGAATTACGGTAAAGACTTACTGTTATTAGGACATCTCAATAAAGAAAATAAAATTCATGTACTAGTGGAGTCAGTAAAGAATTGTCTTCCTGGAACATAAGAGAAAGTCTGAGATTCTTTTTTCAATAAGTAAATCATTTTTGATACTCTCCTTTATTACATGCAAAGATTATATATATAGTTTTATTTTCATACCACTTTTATCCTTCTAATATTTAATACTTAGAGTTCTGGTCTGTAGTATACAGATATAATTATTCTTTTTCTGTGCATTTTCAGGGTGGCTCTGGATGTGAAGCACCTGGGTTAAGGTCAGGATTATCCCTCTTTTTCTAGGAAATATCATATCTTGAATATATCAAAATTTAGGGCTTCCCTGATGGTTCGGCTGGTAAAGAATCTGCCTGCAATGTGGAGAGCTGGGTATGATTCCTGGGTTGGGAAGATCCCCTGGAGAAGGGAAAGGCTACCCACTCCAGTATTCTGGCCTGGAGAAGTCCATGGACTGGATAGTTTGTGGGGTCGCAAAGAGTCGGACATGACTGAGTGAATTTCACTTCACTTCATATCAAAATTTAAATTCATATCAAACTATATGTTACTTTTCTTTGGTAAAATATACATAGCATAAAATTCAGTTTTATGCTATGTTTATGTTTATCAGTTTAATGTTTATAGTTCAGTGGCACTGAGTACATTCAGTGTTGTACAATTATCATTACCATTCATATTGAGAAACTTTGCATCATCCTATACTGGACTCTGTACCCATTAGATAAGAACTCTCCATTCCACCCTTCCCCTCCCCTGGAAATCACATTCTATTGGCTATCTCTATGAATTGGACTGCTCTAAGTACCTCATATAAGTGAATTAAACATCGCTTGTTCTTTTGTGATTGGTTTATTTCACTTAGCATAATATCTTTACAGATCATCCATCTTGTAGCATGTATCAGAATTCATTCCTTTTTAAGGCTGGATACTATTGTATTGTAGATGTATAGACCACATTTTGTTTATTCATTTATCTGCTGATGGACAACTGGGTTCTTTCTACCTTTCGGCTATTGTGAATAACACGGCTGTAGAAACTGAGTAGTTTCTTTTCTTTCTCTCATTTCATCCAACTTTCTGCATTATATTTATGTTCATAATATATCTTCTGTGGTGTATTGTAAGCTCCTTGAGGACAGAGTCATTGCTCTGTTTTATGTTTATAATGCTGTAATATCCAGCACAGATTTTACATATCATTTCAGTTCAGTTCAGTTCAGTCTCTCAGTTGTGTCCTACTCTTTGTGACCTCATAGACTGCAGCACGAAAGGCCTCCCTACCATCACCAACTCCTGGAGCTTACTCAAACTCATGTCCATTGAGTCAGTGACGCCATCCAATCATCTCATCTTCTGTCATTCCCTACTCCTTCCACCTTCAATTTTTCCCAGCATCAGGGTCTTTTCAAATGAGTCAGTTCTTCGCATCAGGTGGCCAGAGTATTGGAGTTTCAGCTTCAGCATCAGTCCTTCCAATGAATATTCAGGGTGATTTCCTTTTGGGTGGACTGGTTGGACGTCCTTGCAGTCCAAGGGACTCTCAAGAATCTTTCCCAACATCACAGTTCAAAAGCATCAATTATTCAGTGCTCAGCTTTCTTTATAGTCCAACTCTCACATCCATACATGACTACTGGAAAAATCATAGCCTTGATTAGATGGACCTTTGTTGGCAAAGTGATGTCTCTGCTTTTTAATATGCTGTCTAGGTTGGTCATACTTTTTTTCCAAGGAGAAAGCATCTTTTAATTTCATGGCTGCAGTCACCATTTGTAGTGATTTTGGAGCTCCCTCCCCCCAAATAAAGTCTGTCACTGTTTCCACTATTCCCCATCTATTTGCCATGAAGTGATGGGACCAGATGCCATGATCTTAGTTTTCTGAATGTGTAGTTTTAAGCCAACTTTTTCACTCTTTCACTTTCATCAAGAAGCTCTTTAGTTCTTCTTCACTTTCTGCCATAAGGGTGGTGTCATCTGCATATCTAACATTATTGATATTTCTCCTGGCAATCTTGATTCCAGCTGTGCTTCATCCAGCCTAGCGTTTCTCGTGATGTACTCTGCATATAAGTTAAACAAGCAGGGTGACAATATACAGCTCTGACATACTCCTTTCCTGATTTGGAACCAGTCTGTTGTTCCATGTATAGTTCTAACTGTTAGTTTTTGGCCTGCATACACATTTTCCAGGAGGCAGGTCAGGTGGTCAGGTGTTCCCATCTCTTTAAGAATTTTCCACAGTTTGTTGTGATCCATACAGTCAAAGGCTTTGGCGTAGTCAATAAAGCAGAAGTAGATGTCTTTTCTCGAATTCTCTTGCTTTTTAGATGATCCAGCGGATGTTGGCAATTTGATCTCTGGTTCCTCTGCCTTTTCTAAAACCAGCTTGAACATCTGGAAGTTCACGGTTCACATACTGTTGAAGCCTGGCTTGGAGAATTTTGAGCATTACTTTACTAGCGTGTGAGATGAGTGCAATTGTGCAGTAGTTTGAGCATTCTTTGGCATTGTCTTTCTTTGGGATTGGAATGAAAACTGACTTTTTCCAGTCCTGTGACCACTCCTGAGTTTTCCAAATTTGCTGGCATATTGAGTGCAGCACTTTCGGAGCATCATCTTTTAGGATTTGAAATAGATCAACTGGAATTCTATCACCTCCACTAGCCTTGTTTATAGTGATGCTTCCTAAGGCTCACTTGACTTCACATTCCAGGATGTCTGGCTCTAGGTGAGTGGTCACACCATTGTGATTATCTGGGTCATGAAGATCTTTTTCATATAGTTCTTCTGTTGTATTCTTGTCACTTCTTAATATCTTCTGCTTCTGTTAGGTCCATACAATTTCTCTTCTTTATTGTGCCCATCTTTGCATGAAAAGTTCCCTTGGTATCTCTAATTTTCTTGAAGAGATGTCTAGTCTTACCCATTCTATTGTTTTCCCCTATTTCTTTGCACTGATCACTGAGGAAGGCTTTCTTATCTCTCCTTTCTATTCTTTGGAACTCTGCATTCAAATGGGTATATCTTTCCTTTTATTCTTTGCCTTTCACTTCTCTTCTTTTCATAGCTGTTTGTAAGGCCTTGTCAGAGAATCATTTTGTCTTTTTCCATTTCTTTTTCTTGGGGATGGTCTTGATCACTGCCTTCTGTTCAGTCGTGAATCTCTGTCCATAGTTCTTCAGGCACTCTGTCTATCAGATCTAGTCCCTTGAATCTTTTTGTCACTTCTACTCTATAGTCATAAGGGATTTGATTTAGGTCATACCTGAATGGTCTAGTGGTTTTCCCCACTTTCTTCAATTTAAGTCTGAATTTGGCAGTAAGGTGTTCATGGTCTGAGCCACAGTCAGCTCCTGGTCTTGTTTTTGCTGACTGTATAGAGCTTCTCCATCATTGGCTGCAAAGAATATAATCAATCTGATTTCAGTATTGACCATCTGGTGTTGTCCATGTGTAGAGCATTCTCTTGTGTTGTTGGAAGAGGGTGTTTGCTATGACCAGTGCGTTCTCTTGGCAAAATTCTATTAGCTTTTGCCCTGCTTCATTCTGTACTCCAAGGCCAAATTTGCCTGTTACTCCAGGTATTTCTTGACTTCTTACTTTTGCATTCCAGTCCCCTATAATGAAAAGGACATTTTTTTGGGGGGGGGTGTTAGTTCTAAAAGGTCTTGTAGGTCTTCATAGAACCATTCAACTTCAGCTTCTTCAGCATGATTGGTCAGGGCATAGACTTGGATTACTGTGATACTGAATGGTTTGCCTTGGAAATGAACAGAGATCATTCTGTCATTTTTGAGTTTGTATCAAAGTATTGCATTTTACACATAATGAATTTACAAATAATTCATTAAGATTTTACACATTTTAAAAACCCTTCATCTTCTTTATCAACCTCTCCTTTTAAATCATAATATGAGTTCCTTTTTCCCAGCTGTAACTTTGTCAATACCTTCTGGTTGTTTACGGAAAACTGAAGATGAGAATTTGGATGGGGAAAGGGGACCGAAGACTCAGAAATTGACTTCTTCTAATGAGTGTTAAATGCTACCAATTAGATCACTAAATTCATCTCAGATAAACTCTGGAGTTTGTTCATAGCTACCACCATCATCAAAGACAAGGAAAGAAAAATAAATAAAACTCCTATTAATGATCATAGTCAAGTTCCTCTGCTCCTTTCTTGAATTTCCAATTTCTTAAAGAATGCTCAGAATAAGTAGGGAAAATGAACTACTCCAGGCTATACATCCAAGTGTGATAAAGTACATTACTAAAGTACCAAAAGTAGTGCAAAATTATATCAATATTATCAGCATGAATCTGAAAGATATAGCATTTAAGTTTCACCCTGACTCAATGAGTTGTTTAACAGCTTTCTTTGTGACTATAGGATAAAAACTCAATAGACAGCAGTCACTCCTTGCCAATCTCAGTGCAGCCTTGCAGGTGAGTTAAATACCTAACTAGCCTGCCAATAGTTATTTTTTCTTAAGCTGACATTATTTTTACTACCATACATACATACCTATATTACATAAATTTAGAAATATTCTTTCACAAGACTGATGCATTAATTGATTCTAAATCTAGAGAAAGAGCTAGAAGTTAAATGATAAAAATTATATAATTTATTGAGCCTTTCCCCTGACCCAGACATGATGTACCAGGGTACTTGACATTCAGAATTTTACTTGATCATCATATCTCTGCAAAGTTTCTGAAGGTTTCTGCATATATATATACACACACACATGCATATATATATATATAGAGAGAGAGAGAGTTTACTTTTTCATTTCTAACCACATGCTTTTTAGTATAAAACAAAGGAGGCTATTTCTTTTGTAATTATTTTAAAATAAATTTAAATTATCTTAAAATAAGTATTCTATATACACAGAATAATATTCAGTGATATAAGGCAATGTGTATAAATGAAATCTTCCCAGCTTTGTGTCTAAGTACCTATTTTTCCTTTCTAGGAACAACCACTGTCATGGATTTGGTTTGTATTATTCCATAGATAGTCTCTAAAAATAGAAACATAGTACTCTATGAAGTTGTTTTTGCTTAAACTATCTTAGATATTGTTTTATCTCAGTACAAGTGGTGCTGCTTCATTGTTATAATGGCTGTGTCAGATTATACTTTGTGGTTGAATCCTAATTATTCCTAACCAGTTCTCTGTTGATCAACACTAGATTGCTGCATTTTTCTGTCATTATTGAAACTAAAGATTCAATATGCATTCAATATCTTTGTGTTATATCATGCATGTGCTAAAATGTTTCAAGGATAGTTTCCTAGAAATGAAGTTTCTGGAGAAGATCACATGTAGTTTTAATTTTGTGACTATAGTATAAAAACTCAATAGACAACGGACACTAATTGCCAGTCTTGTAGTGCACAGATGTTGGCTTGAGTTTCTTTAAATATTTTTAAGGTTATTAAAAATGAATTTCCTCTGAGAAATTTGTCTACAGATTTAATTTTGACAGATATTGGTTTGAATTTCTTTAAATATTTTTAAGGTTATTAAAAATGAATTTCCTCTGAAAAATTTGTTTACAGATTTCACAAAATCAATATTAGAATACAAGGAGGAGACAAGCAGCAATTATTCCATTAAAGCTATAATTAAATTAAAAACCAGTGGCATCTTTTGTAGTGTGGTTGATGTCATTATAGATCTTGTATATCTGTGAGGCTCAGAAGAGTAGCAAAATGTTAGTAGAGGAGCATTTTAGAGGAAGAGGAATAAGGGTAGAAGTAGAACCTAATATCATAGATATATCCTTTGAGGCCTGAAGGACAGAACCATACTGGGCCAGAAGAAGTCAATTTCTGAGTATTTGGCCTCCTTTCCCCTTCCGAATTCCCATCTTCAGTTTTCCGTCAACAACCAGAAGGCATTGACAAAGTTACAGCTGAGAAAAAGGAACTCAAATTATGATTAAAAAGGAGAGGTTGATCAAGAAGATGAAGAGATTTTAAATAATATCAAGTAGTTAAAGGAACTGGTGCTTAACTTAGGAAAGACAGGCTTCAATATGACATGTGGTTTAAATATTTAGAGTACGCATGGACAGATTTAAATAGAGCAAAGAGAACATAGTTTGTTGCTTTCACATTTTCTCAGAACACATCCATTAGTGTTTATCCATAAATATCAAGAATAATGCCTACAAGCATCAACCTTGATCTCAGGAACAGTAGTGGAACCCTACTGGTACTGCAATGCATACCTAACCCATTGTAAGAGATGGAAAAATACAGCTCCTCATTTCCTTGTCAAAATGGCCTTCCACACTGATTTTCTCACACTCTGGACACAAACCTGTTCTTGTGTATGTGAATACAAACGGTGAATTTCCAATATTTTCCTGGATGCCAGTCTAATGCTTTCTCTGAAATTCTGTGCTTCTGTTTCTTAATCCTTCTGTGTTTTCTCCAGGTTTATTTTTGGATCTTTATTTTTTAGAGTGGTTTTAGTTTGCAGTAAAATTGAGGGAAAATATAAGATTCTCTTACATAGCCATTCCCCACATATGCATGAAAGTCAAAGTTGCTCAGTCATGTCCAGTTCTTTGCGACCCCATCAACTATACACTCCATGGAATTCTCTAGGCCAGAATACTGGAGTGGGTAACCTTTCCCTTCTCCAGGGGATCTTCCCAACCCAGGGATTGAACCCAGGTCTCCCGCATTGCAGGTAGATTCTTTACTGGCTGAACCACAAGGGAAGCCCCCTCCTCCATTTTTAACATAACTTACCAGATGGTACTTTTTTTTTTCCCCCTTAAACCAAGGATGATCCTATCTTGACACAACATAATCACTCAAAGTCCATGCTTTACTTAAGAGTTCACTCTTAGTTTTGTATATTCACTGAGTTAAGAGAAATGTATAATGACTGGTATCTATCATGATGATATCATATTCTACCCTAAATATCCTCTGTGCTCTGCCTATCCATCCCTCCACACATCCCTCAATCCATGGCAATTGCTGATCTTTTTACTGTCTCCATATTTTTGCCTTTCCCAGAATGTAATATAATTGGAATCCTACAATATATAGCCTTCTCAGATTAGCTCCATTCACTTAGTAATATGCATTTAAGGTTCCTCCATGTCCTTTCATTACTTGGTAGCTAATTTCTTTTAGCATTGAATAATATTCCATTGTCTAAACTATCACTATCATAGTTTACTTATCCATTCACCCACTGAAGGGCATCTTGGTTTTTTTGAAGTTTTAGCAGTAATGAATAAAGCTACTGTAAACATAAATGTGCAGATGTTTGGATGTAAGTTTACAACTCCTTTGGTTAAATAGCAAGCATTAATAGTGTGATTATTGGTTCATATGATAAGAGTATGTTTAATTTTGTAAGAAACTGCTAAACTGTCTTTCAGAGTGGCTAAACTACCTTGTATTCCCACCAGCAATGTGGTTCCTGCTGCTCTAAGTCCTCACCAGCATTTGTTATTGTCAGTATTTTGGGTTTTGGCCCTTCTCATTAGTGTGTAGTGGTATCTCACTGATGTTTTAATTTGCAATTCCCTAATGATATGCTTTGCATGCAATTTTTGCATGTTTATTTTCCTTCTGCATATCTTCTTTGGTGAGGTTTCTATTAAGATCTTTGACCCATTTTCAAAACAGGTTGTTTTCTTGAGGTTGAATTTTAAGAAGTCTCTGTATAAATTTAGGATAACGATTCTTTATCATATGTGTCTTTTACAAATATTTTCTACCAGTTTGTGGCTTGTCTTCTAATTCTCTTCACAACTGGGTTTTTTGTTTTTTTGTTTTGCAAGGAGGAGATTTTAAATTTTAATGAAGTCCTGTGTATCTGTTATTTCTTTCATGAATCATGCCTTTGCTGTTGTGTCTAAAAAGCTATCACAATTCCCAAGATTATCTACGTTATGTTATCTATGTCATCTTGTAGGAATTTAAGAGTTTTAAAATTTTGCATTTTATAGTTAATCTATGCTCTACTTTTAAGTTAATTTTTGGGAAAAGTATAAGATCTGTGTCTAGATCTATTTTTGCACGTGGGTGTGAAGTTGTTTCCATACCATTTGTTGAAGAGACTATCTTTGCTCCATTGTATTATCTTTTCCCCTTTGTCAAAGATCAGTTGAGTGTATTTATGGGGATCTGTTACTGTGCTCTCTTTTTTGTTCTACTGATCTGTTTGCCTATTCTTTTGCCAATAGCACACTGTTCTAATTACTGTAGCTTTATAGTAAGTATTGAAATTGGGTAGCATCAGTCCTTCAACTTTATTCTTCTGCCCTATTGTGTTGGCTGCTCTGGGTCATTTGCCTCTTCATATAAACTTTAGAATAAGATTGTTGATATCCACCAATAACCTGCTGGGATTTTGATTGTAATCCAGTTGGGAAGAATTAATATCTTGACAATCTTGAGCCTTCTTATCCTTGAATATAAACTCTTTCTCCTCTTATTTAGTTCTTGTTTGAGTTTGTTCATCAGAGTTTTATTGTTTTCCTCATATGAAAGTGAAAGTGAAGTCGCTCAGTTGTGTCTGACTCTTTGCGACCCCATGGACTGTAGCCTACCAGTCTCCTCAGTCCATGGGATTTTCCAGGCAAGAATACTGGAGTGGGTTGCCATTTCCTTCTCCAGGGCATCTTCCCGACCCAGGGATCGAACCCAGGCCTCCTGCATTGTAGGCAGACGCTTTACTGTCTGAGCTACCCGGGAAGCCCATATAGATGTTGCTTAAATTTTGTTAGTTTTGTACCTAAGTGTTTTATTTTTTGAGGGGAGGTGCTAATATAAATGGAATTGTACTTTGATTTCAAATTCCACTTGTTCATTATTGATATATAGAAAGTTCAGTTTTGTATGTTAACCTTGTATCCTACAACCTTGCTATCACTTATTTCAGGAGTTCTTTTCTTCACTTAAAAATTTTTTTCTACATAGATGATCATATCATCTGTAAATGAAGACAGTTTTATTTCTTCTTGATCTTTATTCCTTTTATTTCCCTTTCCTGTCTTATTGAATTAGCAAGAACTTTTAGCAGTATTGGAAAGACTGGTGAGTGGGACATCCTTGCCTTGTACTTGTTCTTAAAGTGAAAGCTTCAAGTTACTCATCATTCTTCTCTTTTTGAACTCTAGGGTAGAGACTGGGGAGAGAGGCTAACAACATAGCTATTTTGAGCATGAGTTCATGTCTACTTTGGTCTAGGGCAGAAGGGGAGCCTTTGGCATGGAGCACCACAGGAGAATAGAGGAGGTAGGGGGCTCACATGTCTGGGTTGGGTGGGAATAGGAGCAGAGGTACACCAGGACCCTGCTCCCACCATGACCACTATTGTGCCTGGAACACTACTGGAGGAAGAGAGTGACTAGACCCACCTGGTGGATCCTGGCTCTCAAGGACAAATGTTGTGTATATGAACACCTTTTGGGACCTTGAAACCATTTCCAGGGCCAGGAAGAATATGTACAAATTTCTGAGTTCTGACTTAAATAGCCTTGCTTCACTGGGAATGTTGGTCCTGAGACTTTCCTGGGATAGCTTCATCTGTGAGCTTCCTATAGGAAAGCTTTCTGTATCTATTCAGGATAGAACTTTAAAGTTATTAAACATGGAGCAGAGTCATTAATAAGGCATGATAGTTCTTGACTTTATCAGGACTGGGAAAAGCAACTAATTCCATGATTAACTTTCAGAATGACTCAACCCACTTAGAAAGCCTAGGAAATTCCTGGTGTCAGCAGCCAATATCATGACTAGTTTTGCTTATAGGCTTTAAATGGATGGTCTCTTTATGGATTCATTGATGTATTCGGTTTCTGAAACCTATATTTCTAACTTGGACCTTGTATCCACACCCATAATCTAATTCTGATTTCAGTCATTTAAATTTAATATCTTCTTGCTACAGATTGCAAACTTATTGCCACTGGTTTGATCCAAATTATTGACCTCTGACTTCTGATTCATCCCCTCTAAATATGGTACCTGCCTACATCTTCTTTATATGCCAGTTAAGTTTAAAGTTTGACTTCTTTTATTGTTTACTACTTTATTCATACTGCTTCTAAATTTCTCCCTAATTAGATTCTTTTCAGTCTAAATGTTAAGTCTTTATTAAACCAGCTAGGTAGAAACATACAATATTAAAGGTTACTTTATTTAAATGAGGCACATATTTTAGGGTGAGGGTACAATGAAATAAATTTATGACATAATCAAGCACTCCAATGCTTGAACTTACCTCATTTCCTCTTCATCTTGAACAGAAGAAATCTGTTATAAGTCATTCAAAAGCTTTGCTGTAGACTGTGAGGTTCTGGTTCTTGTTTTTGAGAATTTAGGGGCAGACAGATATTATACACTCTTCAATATTCAATGATAACACATGCCAATATCCAACTTACAAATAACAGTGAAAGAGCTTCTGCTTGCCCTGCAGAGTTTCCTATTCTCAATTCTCTTTCCTATTTCCTTGTGGCTCATCAGAAATTTAAAGGAGAATATCTTGGCATTCTTTTCATTTTTTTAAAATAATGACCTATAGGAAAAAATATTCTTCATAGGTTTCTTACTTCCTTGATGATCAATCATGTAAAGAACTCATATTCATAAGATTCTATTGAATATTTCACTTTGGTAAGAGCAGGACATCAAGGTTTTAAGTATACAGAAGTTTCAAGGAGAAAAAATATTTTGCTTCTTATTTTTCTTGTGTCAAAGTAGTGTAATACTTGGGCTTCTCAGGTAGCTCAGTGGTAAAGAACCCACCTGCCAATGCAGGAGACTTAAGAGACACGAATTCAATTCTTGGGTCAGGAAGATCCCCTTGAGGAGGGCATGGCAACCCATTCCAGTATTCTTGCCTGGAGAATCCCATGGACAGTGGAGCCTGGCAGGCTATGGTCCATAAGGTCACAAAGAATCAGACATGACTAAAGTGATTTAGCACAGCACAGTACTGTGTAATACTTAAAAATTTTCTCCCAAAGTTACTATATACACGAGATGTCATTCCAATCCCAAAGAAAGGCAATCCCAAAGAATGTTCAAACTACCACACAATTGCACTCATCTCACATGCTAGTAAAGTAATGCTCAAAATTCTCCAAGCCAGGTTTCAATAGTACATGAACCGTGAACTTCCACATGTTCAAGCTGGATTTGGAAAAGGCAGAGGAACCAGAGATCAAATTGCCAACATCCGCTGGATCATCGAAAAAGTAAGAGAGTTCCAGAAAAACATCTACTTCTACTTTATTGACTATGCCAAAGCCATTGACTGTGTGGATCACAACAAACTGTGGAAAATTCTTAAAGATATGGGAATTCTAGACCACCTGACCTGTCTCCTGAGAAATGTGTATGCAGATCAAAAAGCAACAGTTAGAACTGGACATGGAACAACAGGCTGGTTCCAAATCGGGAAAAGAGTATGTCAAGGCTGTATACTGTCACCCTGTTTATTTAACTTATATGCTTAGAACATTATGAGAAACGCTGGACTGGATTAAGCACAAGCTGGAATCAAGATTGCCAGGAGAGATATCAATAACGTATGATATGCAGATGACACCACCCTTATGGCAGAAAGTGAAGAACTAGAGAGCCTCTTGATGAAAGTGAAAGAGGAGAGTGAAAAAGTTTGCTTAAAACTACACATTCAGAAAACTAAGATCATGGCTTCTGGTCCCATCAATTCATGGTAAATAGATGGGGAAACAATGGAAACAGTGACAGACTCCAAAATCACTGCTGATGGTAACTGCAGCCATGAAATGAAAAGAGGCTTGCTCCTTGGAAGAAAAATTATGACCAACCTAGACAGCATATTAAAAAGCAGAGACATCACTTTGTCAACAAAGGTCCATCTGATGAAAACTATGGTTTTTCAAGTAGTCATGTGTGGATGTTTCAAGTAGTCATGTATGGATGTGAGAGTTTGACTATAAAGAAAGCTGAGTGCCGAAGAATTGATGCTTTTGAACTGTGATGTTGGCAACGACTCTTGAGAGTCCTTTGGATTGCAAGGAGATCCAACCAGTCAATCCTAAAGGAAATCAGTCCTGAATGTTCATTGGAAGGACTGTTGTGAAGCTGAAACTCTAACACTTTGGCTACCTGATGTGAAGGTCTGATTCATTAGAAAAGACCCCAAATCTGCGAAAGATTGAAGGCAGGAGGAGAAGGGGTCAACAGAAGATGAGATGGTTGGATGACATCACCAGTGCAATAGACATGAATCTGAGTAAACTCCAGGAGTTGGTGATTGACAGGGAAGCCTGGCGTGCTCCAGTCCATGGGGTTGCAAAGGGTCAGACATGACTGAGTGACTGAACTGAACATCACCTTTTCACTCATCTTATTCTACCCATTTCTTATTCTCTTGTACCGTTACCATGACTTAGTAGTTTCCTGTTCTTATTCCAATTTTAACCCTTCACCTATTATCCCATTATTGTTTTTGTTGGCATTCCTCATATCCTGTCCCATAACTAATACAAATCTGTAGTGTATTAATATACAAGCAATGGGAATGGTGTGGAATGCTACTTCTCCACATACTTTTCTTGGGTAAAAAAGAGATTTAAGACACTGTATTTCAAACAACTTTGTTTTTGTCAAGCCCTAATATGAACAGAGTGATATTTTCCTACCAACTTTGACTTGTTGAGAGTAGTTTTTTTAAAAGTGCCATTTAAATAACAGTAATTTTATTTGGAAGAAGGCTAACTTATGCTGTAAATCATAACAGTTTCCAAGAGAGAAGAGCATTATTCTTCTGAATGATGAAAATGAGTGCCTTTGTGTTATATATAATGGCAGGAAAGGGAAAGCATGTAGTTTTCAGGCCTACAAAATGTATATATTGCTGTTGAAGGTATGGGAAACTCACCCATGTGTGGGATGATTGTTACCTAATGATTGTTCCACAGCCCATTTCTTGTGTATGTGATGCATTATTCAAAGACACCAACAAGGCCCAAATGGGAATTATATAGACTCAATGTGGTAATCATGGGCAATTTAGACATGAAAAATTCTTGGTACTTAAAAAATCTATTGTTAAACTATATAGTGTGGTAGCAATACAAAACAAAACCAACAAATAAATAAGGATAAATGTATTCCAAGAGTTTTCAAGCTAGACTAGAAAGACTGGTGGCTCAGCTTTTGCTGCATTATTCATCTGAAAAGATCTTGTGAAATTTGCTTTTTTTTGTAAAATATCTTAGAAACAGTGATCACAAATGTGAATGTCCTTCCTTTTTTGCTTGTTTTCTTCCCTCCTTCTTTCCTTTCTCTCCCTCCAACCCTCCCTCCTCATCTCTTTTTCTTTCTTTCTCTCTCTCTCCCCCTTTCTCTTTCTTCTTTCCTTCCTTCCTTTCTTTCTGACAATCAGTTTATGGATTATTCGGAACAAATTTAGTCAAAATGTGGTTAGCTTCCTTGAAAATAGCTCATATGTAGCCAGGGGTTGACTATTTGTTGAGATACTTTCTTTAACTCAAGATATTGGAATGATAAGATTCTGGAACACTAAAATTATTGGATCTCTTGTTGTTTGCAAGATGGTGTTTTTGTTCTACTCTCACAGGGTATATGAACTTCCTAAACTGGTGATTACAACAAAAATCTGGAACACTGTTAATTTCCAGAATGTACAGAAGTTCAGAGTTCAAACGGAAGTTGAACCAATAACAATGAAGACTGCTTTCTTTATAGTCAAATTCCCTAAGTTTTAGTTCTATCACAGAGTTAAAGAACTCCAGAATTTTTCTCTAAAGATTAAGTCTCTCAAAGGATCTGATGGGACTCCTCATGAAAGAAGAATACAGATGGAATGTGATAAGATGGTGAAATTTGTGTCATTATAGAATCGTAAATTAAACCAACAGTGAGCTATCACTTTACACCTATGACAGTGGCCAAATCTGAAAAATCAACACCAAATGCTGGCAAGGATGTGGACTAGCAGGAAGTTTTATTCATTTCTAGGGGAATACAAATAGGTAGCTAGTTTTTTAAAAAAATAAAATAGACATATTCTTAGCATATATTCAGCAGTTGTATTCCTTGGTATTTATGCAAAAGAGTTGAAAAGTTATGTCCATACAAAAACCTGCACACAAATGTTTACACCAGTTTTGTTTGTAATTGGCAAAAGTTGGGAACAACCAAGATGTCTTTCACTAGGTAAATGGATAAATTTTGGTACATAAAGACAATAGAATATTATTCAGCACTAACAGAAATGAGCTACCAAGCTGTGAAAAGACGTGGAGTAACTTTAAATGCATATTACTAAGTGAAAGAAGCCAATCTGAGAAGGTAGCATACTGTGGGATTCAAACTATATGGCATTTTGAAGTGACAAAAGTGTGGAAGCAGTAAAAAAGGATCAGTGGTTGACAGAGGCTGGAGGAAGGGACTGATAAATAATCAGGATATAGAGAATATTTGGGGGGTGGGGTGGTAAAAATACCCTGTATGGTACTATAATGGTGAACACTTGTCCAAACACATAGAATGTATGATACCAAGAGTGAGCCCTAAGATAAAGCATGGAATATGGGTGATAATGATGTGGCTATGTAGGTTTATCAATTGTGACAAATGTATTACTCTGGTGAGGAAATTTGATACTAGGAGAGGTGGTGTATATATGGGAAGAGAAGGTATATGAGAAATCTCTGTACCATTCACTCAGTTTTGCTGTGAACCTAAAACTGCTCTTTACTTAGAAAAGTCTACTTAGAAAAAAGAATGTGAGGTTTAGTTAAATGGTTGGATAGAAGATAAATATATATGACTGAATATTTTTCTTTGTTCTAGCACTAAGCACTTAGACGTATAAATGGGAAAACTGTTCCATTTTCTCCACCTAGTTTACTTCAGTTTACCTTGTTCTTTTTAAAACTTTTTGAGACATTCCTGCCTCTTCTGCCAACTTACCTGTTCCTCCCTTGATCTCTTACCCTGGGTCACTTAAATCCTCTCCTCACCACTCTTTTATTTCATCTCTCTCTTCTCCACAGCCAAAGGAAGCTTAAGTTTAAAAAAAGTATATTCCTAGTCAAGTCAAACTTCACTAAATCACAAAAATTAAAAGCTGTGGTTAGTGCTTTTTGTTATTAAAAAAAAATTTTTTTTTTAGTGGTTTCTGCCATACATTGACATGAATCAGCCATGGATTTACATGTGTTCCCCATCCCATCCCTCTGGGTCATCTCAATGAACCAACCCTGAGCACTTGTCTCATGCATCCAACCTGGACTGGTGATCTGTTTCACACTTGATAATATACATGTTTCAATGCTGTTCTCTCAGATCATCCCACCCTCATCTTCTCCCATAGAGTCCAAAAGTCTGTTCTATATATCTGTGTCTCTTTTTCTGTCTTGCATATAGGGTTATCATTACCATCTTTCTGAATTCCATTAATATGCTTTAGTATACTGTATTGATGTTTATCTTTCTGGCTTACTTCACTCTGTATAATGGGCTCCAATTTCATCCATCTCATTAGAACTGATTCAAATGTATTCTTTTTAATGGCTGAGTAATATTCAATTGTGTATATGTACCATGGCTTTCTCATCCATTTGTCTCCTGATGGGCATCTAGGTTGCTTCCATGTCCTGGCTATTATAAACAGTGCTGCAATGAACATTTGGGTACACGTGTCTCTTTCAGTTCTGGTGTCCTTGGTGTGTATGCCCAGGAGTGGGATTGCTGGGTCATATGGCAGTTCTATTTCCAGTTTTTTAAGGAATGTCCACACTGATCTCCATAGTGACTGTACTAGTTTGCATTCCCACCAACAGTGTAAGAGGGTTCCCTTTTCTCCACACCCTCTCCAGCATTTATTGCTTGTAGACTTTTGGATAGCAGCCATTCTGACTGGCGTGTAATGGTACCTCATTGTGGTTTTGATTTGCATTTCTCTGATAATGAGTGATGCTGAGCACCTTTTCATATGTTTGTTAGACATCTGTATGTCTTCCTTGGAGTAATGTCTGTTTCGTTCTTTGGCCCATTTTTTGATTGGGTCATTGATTTTTCTGGAGTTGAGCTGGAGGAGTTGCTTGTATATTTTTGAGATTAATCCTTTGTTGCTTCATTTGCTATTATTTTCTCCCATTTTGAAGGCTGTCTTTTCACCTTGCTTATAGTTTCCTTTGTTGTGCAAAAGCTTTTAAGTTTCATTAGGTCCCATTTGTGTATTTTTGCTTTTATTTCCAATATTCTGGGAGGTGGGTCATAGAGGATCCTGCTGTGATTTATGTCAGAGAAGGTTTTGCCTATGTTCTCCTCTAGGAGTGTTATAGTTTCTGGTCTTACATTTAGATCTTTAATCCATTTTGAGTTTATTTTTGTGTATGGTGTTAGAAAGTGTTCTAGTTTCATTGTTTTACAAGTGGTTGACCAGTTTTCCCAGCACCACTTGTTAAAGAGGTTGTCTTTTTTCCATTGTGTATTCTTGCCTCCTTTGTTGAAGATAAGGTGTCCATAGGTACATGGATTTATCTCTGGGCTTTCTATTTTGTTCCATTGATCTATATTTCTGTCTTTGTGCCAGCACCATACTACTGTCTTGATGACTCTGGCTTTGTAGTAGAGTCTGAAGTCAGGCAGGTTGATTCCTCCAGTTCCATTCTTCTTTCTTAAGGATGCTTTGGCTATTCGAGATTTTTTGTATTTCCATACAAATTGTGAAATTATTTGTTCTAGTTCTGTGAAAAATACCGTTGGGAGCTTGATAGGGATCGCATTGAATCTACAGATTGCTTTCAGTAGTATACTCATTTTCACAATATTTATTCTTCCAATCCTTGAACATGGTATATTTCTCCATCTAGTTGTGTTCTCTTTGATTACCTTCATCAGTATTTTATAGTTTTCTATATATAGGTCTTTTGTTTCTTTAGGTAAATATACCCCTAGGTATTTTATTCTTTTTGTTGCAATGGTGAATGGTATTGTTTCCTTAATTTCTCTTTCTGTTTTCTCATTGTTAGTGTATAGGAATGCAAGGGATTTTTGTGTGTTAATTTTATATCCTGCAACTTTACTATATTCATTGATTAACTCTAGTAATTTTCTAGTAGAGTCTTTAGGGTTTTCTATGTTGAGGATCATGTTGTCTGCAAACAGTGAGAGTTTTGCTTCTTCTTTTCCTATCTAGATTCCTTTTATTTCTTTTTCTGCTCTGATTGCTGTGGCCAAAACTTCCAAAACTATGTTGAATAGTAGTGGTGAGAATGGACACCCTTGTCTTGTTCCTGACTTTAGGGGAAATGCTTTCAATTTTCAAAGCATAATGTTTGCTGTGGGTTTGTCATATATAGCTTTTATTATGTTGAGGTATGTTCCTTCTATGCCTGCTTTCTGGAGTGTTTTTATCATAAATGGATGTTGAATTTTGTCAAAGGCTTTTTCTGCATCTATTGAGATAATCATATGGTTTTTTTCTTTCAATTTGTTAATGTGGTGTATTATATTGATTGGTGGATATTAAAGAATCCTTGCATTCCTGGGATAAAGCCCACTTGGTCATGATGTATGATCTTTTTAATATGTTGTTGGATTCTGCTTGCAAAAATTTTGGTAAAGATTTTTGCATTTATGTTCATCAGTGATATTGGCCTGTCAGTTTTTTTTTTTTTGTGGCATCTTTGTCTGGTTTTGGTATTAGGGTGATGATGACCTCATAGAATGAGTTTGGTAGTTTACCTTATTCTGCAATTTTCTGGAAGAGTTTGAGTAAGATAGGTGTTAACTCTTCTCTAAATTTTTGGTAGAATTCAGCTGTGAAGCCATCTGGTCCTGGGCTTTTGTTTGCTGGAAGATTTCTGATTACAGTTTTGATTTCCGTGCTTGTGATGTGTCTGTTAAGATATCCTATTTCTCCCTGGTTCAGTTTTGAAAAGTTACACTTTTCTAAGAATTTTTCCATTTCTTCCAAGTCGTCCATTTTATTGGCATATAGCTGCTGGTAGTAGTCTCTTCTGATCCTTTGTTTTTCAGTGTTGTCTGTTATGATCTCTCCATTTTCATTTCTAATTTTGTTGATTTGGTTTTTCTCCCTTTGTTTCTTGATGAGTCTGGCTAATGGTTTGTCAATTTGATTTATCTTATCAAAAAACCAGCTTTTAACTTTATTGATTTTTGCTATGGTCTCTTTTGTTTCTTTTGCATTTATTTCTGCCCAAATGTTTAAGATTTCTTTCCCTCTACTAACCCTGGGGTTCTTCATTTCTTCCTTCTCTAGTTGCTTTAGGTGTAGAGTTAGGTTATTTATTTTACTTTTTTCTTGTTTCTTGAGGTAAGCCTGTATTGCTATGAACCTTCCCCTTAGCACTGCTTTTACAGTGTCCCATAGGTTTGGGGTTGTTGTGTTTTCATTTTCATTCATTTCTATGCATATTTTGACTTATTTTTTGATTTCTTCTATGATTTGTTGGATATTCAGAAGCATGTTATTTAGCCTCTGTATGTTTGAATATTTAATAGTTTTTTTTTTCCCTGTGATTGAGATCTAATCTTACTACATCGTGGTCAGAAAAGATGACTAGAATGATTTCAATTTTTTTGAACTTACCCAGGCTAGATTTATGGCCCAGGATGTGATCTATTCTGGAGAAGGTCCCATATGCACTTGAGAAAAAGGTGAAGTTGATTGTTTTGGGGTGAAATGTCCTATAGATATCAATTAGGTCTAGCTGGTCCATTGTATCATTTAAAATTTGTGTTTCCTTGCTAATTTTCTGTTTAGTTGATCTATCCATAGGTGTGAGTGGGGTATTAAAGTCTCCTGCTATTATTGTGTTATTGTTAATTTCCCCTTTCATACTTGTTAGCATTTGCCTTGCTCCTATGTTGGGTGCATATATATTTACAATTGTTATATCTTCTTCTTGGATTGACCCTTTGATCATTATGTAGTGTCCTTCTTTGTCTCTTTTCACAGCCTTTATTTTAAAGTCTATTTTATCTGATATGACTATTGCAACTCCTGCTTTCTGTCTCTGTTTGCATGAAACATTTTTTCCAGCCCTTCACTTTCAATCTGTATGTGTCCCTTGCTTTGAGGTGGGTCTCTTGTAGACAGCATATATAGGGGTCTTGCTTTTGTATCCATTCAACCAGTCTTTGTCTTTTGGTTGGGGCATTCAACCCATTTACATTTAAGGTAATTATTGATAAGTATGGTCCCATTGCCATTTACTTTGTTGTTTTGGGTTCATGTTTATACAACCTTTCTGTGTTTCCTGTCTAGAGAAGATGCTTTAGCATTTGTTGAAGAGCTGGTTTGGTGGTGCTGAATTCTCTGAGCTTTTGCTTGTCTGTAAAGCTTTTGAGTTCTCCTTCATATCTGAATGAGATCCTTGCTGGGTACAGTAATCTGGGTTGTAGGTTATTCTCTTTCATTACGTTAAGTATGTCCTGACATTCCCTTCTTTCCTGAAGAGTTTCCATTGAAAGATCAGCTGTTATCCTTATGGGAATCCCCTTGTGTGTTATTTGTTGTTTCTCCCTTGCTGCTTTTAATATTTGTTCTTTGTGTTTTATCTTTGTTAATTTGATTAATATGTGTCTTGGGGTGTTTCTCCTTGGGTTTATCCTCTTTGGGACTGTCTGGGTTTCTTGGACTTGTGTGACTATTTCCTTCCCCATTTTGGGGACGTTTTCAGCTATTATCTCCTTGAGTATTTTCTCATGGCCTTTCTTTTTATCTTCTTCTTCTGGGACTCCTATGATTCGAATGTTGGGGTGTTTCACATTGTCCCAGAGGTCCCTGAGGTTGTCTTCATTTCTTTTGATTCTTTTTTCTTTTTTCCTCTCTGCTTCATTTATTTCCACCATTTTATCTTCTACTTCATGTATACTATCTTCTGCCTCTGTTATTCTACTGTTGGTTCCCTCCAGAGTGTTTTTGATCTCATTTATTGCATTATTCATTTTTAATTGACTCTTTTTTATTTCTGCTAGGTCCTTGTTAAACATTTCTTGCATCTTCTCAATCCTTGTCTCCAGGCTATTTATCTGTAACTCCATTTTGTTTTCAAGATTTTGGACCATTTTTATTATCATTATTTCAAATTCTTTTTCAGGTAGATTCCCTATCTCCTCCTCTTTTGTTTGGCTTGGTGGGCATTTTTTCATGTTCCTTTACTTGCTGGGTATTTCTCTGCCTTTTCATCTTATTTAGATTACTGTGTCTGGAGTGGCCTTTCTATATTCTGGTAGTTTGTGGTTCCTTTTATTGTGGAGGTTTCTCCCAGTGGGTGGGGTTGGACAATTGGCTTGTCAAGGCTTCCTGGTTAGGGAGGCTTGCGTCGGTGTTCTGGTGGGTGGAGCTAGATTTCTTCTCTCTGGAGTGCACTGGAGTGTCCAGTAGTGAGTTTTGAGATGGGTCTATGGGTTTGGTGTGTCTTTGGGCAGCCTGTATATTGACGCTCAGGGCTATGCTCCTGTGTTGCTGGAGAATTTGTGTAGTATGTCTTGCTCTGGAACTTATTGGCTCTTGGGTGGTGGTTGGTTTCAGTGTAGGTATGGAGGTTTTTGGATGATCTCTTATTGATTAATGTTCCCTGTAGTCAGGAGTTCTCTGGAGTTCTCAGGTTTTGGGCTTAAGCCTCCTGCCCCTGGATTTCAGTCTTATTCTTCCAGTAGCCTCAAGACTTCTCCATTTATACAGCACTGATAATAAAACTTCTAGATTAATGGTGAAAAGATTTTCTACAGTGAGGGACACCCAGAGACGTTCAGAGTTACATGAAGAAGAGGAGAGAGGAGGAAGGAGATACAGGTGAGCAGGAGGAGAAAAAGGGGGACTCAAGAAGAGAGAGATAGATCTAGGCCGTATTCTGTTTTGTAAGTGTTTTCCGCAGCCCAGAACACCCACAGAGATTCACAGAATTGGATTGAGAAGAGATGGGGGAGGGAGAAAATAGAGGTGATCTGGGGGAGAAAAAGGAGAGTCAAAAGGGGGAGAGGGTAATCAAACCAGTAATTACCCTCCTGAGTAAAAATGGGTACTGAAGATTGGATTCTTAAATGTCCAAAATTGATATCAAATACTGAAAAACAAAGATTAAAAATCTAGAGTAGAGGTTAGACTCTTAAAAATACAATATTAAATAAAACAAAAACACAAAAAATTTAAGAAATATATAAGAAGTTCACTTTAAAAAGTAGGGTCTTTTTTTTTTTTTTTGCAAGGTTATAGTGGGTTATAAAAATGAAAATTAAGGAGTAATAGAGGAGTAATAGAGGACTTTAAAAAAAAGAAAAAAATTTTAATTAAAAAAAATAATAGTAAAAATATATCTAGGAATTTCTGTGGAGCTGTTGTGGGCAGTGTGGGTTCAGTTCAGTTTCAGATGGCTCCTTGTTCCAGCTTATACTTCTTGATATCTATAGGCCCCTTCCGGTGTAGTCAGTGTTAACTACAGGGATTTTAATCTGTTGCACCAGTCACTTCTAAAGCAGTTCCCTTTCTTTATTTGGCTTCTGTTTGCAGGTCTCTTCAGTGTCTAATTTCTGCCCTGACACAAGTGGGCGGAGGTGGTCTTTTGTTTAGGTTTGCTTGTTCAGTCGTGCTGCGGGGAGGGAGGGGCGCTGCACACAAATGTCGGGGCGCTGCAGACAAATGTCACTGGCTGTGTGGGGAGCACTCGCAGTGTTTCGGCCACACTGGGTTTACCCCTGTTCACGGCGCGTGTGCTTTCCCGTCTACACTGCTCAGGCTCCAGGCTGCTCTACAGGGAGCCGGCCCTGAGTTGCGTGCACTTCCCAGGCCTAAGCCACTCAGATTCAGGTTCTCGGGTACTCCACAAAAGCACAGACTTGGTTGGGCCTGCGTTTTGTGCCTTCCCCGGTCAGAGCAGCTCAGGCAGCCAGGAGCTTGAGGAGCGTGCTCTCCCCAGTGCGGTGCACCTTATCCCCTCTGCGGTTTCTGCGTGTGCCGGTCTGGTGCGCCTTGTGTCTCTTCTGGGGAGCTGATCTCTGGCTGCAACCATCCCGGTGGATGTCAACCATCCAGAATCTCAGGAAGTCTTTGGTTAGAAACTGGAAACCTGCTTGCAGTTGGTAGGGGATGCCATCTCTGGGTCCGCGTTTGCCCCTTCCCCTCCCCTCTGCCTCCTGCCTCCAGCCGGGGATGGGCTGGTTCACCGCCTGCTACCTCTTCTCTGGTATTGCTCAGTCCTTCCTTTGTTCTGCAGCTGTGCCTTAGGTTAGGGCTTTTCACAGGTTAATTTTCTCTCTCTCTCTCTCTCTCTCTCTCTCTCTCTCTCTCTCTATCTCTCGCTAATGCCGCTGGCTCCTCTCTGTTCAGCCCCCACTTGCTGGGGGTGGATGCGAGCCTCTGTGGTACTCTTCTGCTGGGAGTTGTCTTTAGGCATGTAATCTGTGGGTTTTATTCATTTTTCCTCCTGGTTAGGTTGCCCTCCAAGATTCGAAAACTTCCCACAGACCCGCCAGTGAGAGGATTTCCTGGTGTTTGGAAACTCCCTCTATTAAGACTCCCTTTCTGGGACAGATCTCCATCCCTAGCTCTTTTGTCTCTTTTTTATCTTTTGTATTTTGTCCTACCTCCTTTTGAAGACAATGGGCTGCTTTTCTGGGTGCCTGATGGCTTCTGCTAGCGATCAGAAGTTGTTTTGTGTAGTTTGCTCCGTGTTCAAATGTTCTTTCAATGAATTTGTGGGGGAGAAAGTGGTCTCCCCGTACTAATCCTCTGCCATCTTAGCTCCCTCCTTGGTTAGTGCTTTTTAAAAATTAAAGTCATTGAATGTGGAAATATGGCCCACAAATATTCATTAAGCATCCATTGTGTTCTCTCAACTATGAGTGGAGTCATGGCTTTCCCCTAATACATTTTATGTTTAAAAAAGATACAGTTGCAGAATAAAATCCTAGTTCTTGATGATACAGATAATACCTTAAGATGTTTCAGCTTCTTTAGACCATAAATTTTATGATAGGTCTGCATTATTGGGAATCTGCTTTATCCATGTAGATAAAGTAAAATGGCTGATGGGGAAGCAAACTTCGTCTTCAAAGATAGAATACAACTAGAATTTTGGCACAGATACCATGCTCCTCAAGTGATTGACTTTGCAAACTTACTTCTAGAATTATTATCTTTTGAAATTGCTAAGCTAAATTTAGGAAAATTTGAGAAATTTAAGAAAATTTAAACTAAAATTGTCTAGGAAATAAATATGCCAGTTTTAGTTTTATGACCTAAAGTTATTTGTATTTTCTGAGTCTTCATTTCTTTAGTTGTAAAGAGAGACTAATAATTATACATCCCATATTTGGTTTTCATAAGGCAAAATGAGATAATTATTCCAGGTCCTTAGTATAGTATGTGGAGTTCAAAAATCATAAAATTTTATTAATAACAATAAATTAGAAAATATGATAGGTGAATCCATTGCATTTAGCAACAGTTATAAGTATAAGATACTCTAGTAGACATTACAAGGAATGTGTGAGAAGAAAATTACAAAATTTTTATGAGCAAATAAACAAATTTAGTGGGCTTGTTTGGAGAAAGTTCATATTACAAAATGTTATTTCCAATGGAATATACAGACTTAATACAATTCTATTAAAAAATTAAACAACAAGAATTGTAGGGCATATTTATGCTTAAAATTTTATTGTAAATAAGAGCTTTATTTGATTCTCTAGTCAAATGAGTTTAAATCAAACTTTGCTATTACTTAAAAAGAATGAACCTAGCATTTGTTTAATTGAAATAATGTATTTTTGCCATTAACACACTTCTGGTGTGGAAGAAACTATTCACAAATGTTAGGTACTATTATAATTAGGTGACATTTAAATTCTAGGCATGCAGACTTTGAAGTAAAGTCAACAGAAATCACAGTGAAAAAAGAAAATGGTTCACTAGGAAGAGTAAGGCAATAAAACCAGAAAAATTAGAGTCAAAAGCAAATAGAAAATATTTGTGGTTCCTTTAAGGCCATTATTTGAATTAACTCAGAAAGTAAGTCTCTTGTCATAGAATATAATTTTTTAATGTACAGAATTGTGTATCTTGGAAATTCATTTTATAGAAATAAGCAGATCAGAGGCAAAAGGATGCATACAGAATGAAATCATTAATCACTGCTGCATTAAAAAGTAATATTTTAACATCTGACTGGTTGAGAGATTTGGCTTAAATCAGTTTTAAACCTTTTAATAATAGCATGGTCATACTATTGTTTTATTGGTATTTTAGTTATATATTCAAGGCATATTAATTCACCACCTGCTTGGTGATGATATGCATAAATTACAAATAATTATCCAATAAGAGATGTGAATTTTCAGCATGAATATGATTAATTAGAAAAAAAAATATATTTGAGGATGAACAGTTTTGGCTATAGCTATTGAGTATAAAATTATTGAGTGTAAAATTATGCACATGAAAACCTTTATAAAGGTTATTACACACCCAGAGCACATCGACAGCAGTTGCACAATTCTGTGGGAGCTTCGTGTCTTAAACTGTTTGCCATTTGTGCTCCTTGGTTTAGTTCTGCTGGTCCTAAAGAAAGGTAGTTTTTGTTTTTAAAAATGAGTTTGTAATAGAATGTGTTATGAATCTACAAGTTTATTCAATTATGTTTATGCTAGATTAGCTGTGAATATTTGCTATTCAGAAATGTCACAGCTGACTTTGTTTTTTTTCCTCCATGAAGAAAAATATAAATCATGATAACAGATAAAAATTTATATTTCAAAGATGGGTAGATATTGACAATTTCATGTGGTTTAATCTAATACACCAGAAGAGCTATAACCATATGCAAGCTTTGGTGTTCTATGTTCATTTGAATGATTGAGAGGCTCACAAAGTTGGCTTATTAGTTGTAACTTTTTCTCAATATTGAACTCATCCAATGAACAGTCACATTGCAAAGATAAGTACATTATTATGGGATCTATGCTAAGTCACTTCAGTCATGTCTGACTCTTTGTGATCCTATGGACTGTAACCTGCCAGGCTCCTCTGTCCATGGGATTCTCCAGGCAAAAATACTGGAGTGGATTGTCGTGCCCTCCTTCAGGGGATCTTCTCGACCTCGTTTCTTATGTCTCCTGCATTGGTAGGTGGGTTTTTTACCACTAGCGCCACCTGGGAAGCCTATTATTTGATCATATTGCTTTATTTGAAAGGAAAGTTAGATGAAGGAAAATAAGTCTCTGAGGATGCAGTGATAAAATGAATAATCTTACATGGTTTCCTTCTATACATATCTTTTTGAGATAACAAAAGAGACTGTTCTTTGGATTTTTCAATCCACTATTGTTCAAATATTTTGACTCATGATAGCTATTTCAAGCTGAACCAGATTTTCTATTTGCTCACATTAGGATCATTCTACATCTTATTACCTCTATATGCCACATAAAGCAACCAAAAACCCCAGTGTTTTAATTCACAGGTCCACTGGAAATTGGGGACCTTTGGAAATAAACTTTCTCATTCTTTAAAGAAAGTTAACCTCCTTTATTGGGTAAGTCCTGGGGTTATGTTAGTTCTGTTTTCTTTGAAGAAATCTACCTCAGAATTGTCCCAGGAAAGGATAATTAATTAATAATTACAACTCTAAATTAATAACTGTAACTCAAACCGCTGAAATTTAGCAAGTTTGGCTCCTTCTGTTTTTTGTTTTCCAAAGAAAAATCTGACATAACAGTTAAGTGATTTATAGATTTGTGGATTCACAGAAATATAGTAAAAAAGGAACTTAGAAGTGATTGAGCCTAGCTTTTTCTTCTTTCTTTTCCTTTCTTTTGGATGAGGAATTGATAATCTCTGGATCACTCAGCTAGTATTAAGGCCATGACACCAGATAAAGTCTTCTGACCCTATGTTTTGTGCTAAGGAACCCTAGAAAATTCTGAAAAAATGTTCTGAGAAAGCTCTAGTTAAATTGGAAAGTAAAGCATATGCTTCAAATAAGGCTTTTTACTCATTCTAATTGTAGGCTTGAGTTTTTGGTCCTTGAGAACAGCTATGAAGTGAAGTGAATAAAAGTCGCTCGGTCATGTCCGACTCTTTGTGGCCCCATGGACTATACAGTCCGTGGAATTCTCCAGGCCGGAATACTGGAGTGGGGAGCCTTTCCCTTCTCCAGGGGATCTTCCCAACGCAGGGATCGAACCCAGGTCTTCGGCATTGTGGACGGATTCTTTGACAACTGAGAACAGCTATAAGTCTCCATTAACTTTAGAGACTTCCTGGAGAACTGTGATCATGGCAGTTAGGGCCCTGATCTGGTGAATGATGGGGAACATGCGAACTCCCTGTGTTGGTTAACATTCTGTGCAAGTGGCTGTTGTTCCTTGGTTTCTCAGAGACTCCTTGAGGGATTGCGTCTTGCGTGATCAAAGGAAGCTCTGCCACTTCTAAACAGGAGGGGCTTCAGAGTGATAATCTGGTTGAGGATGTTTAAGGAACACCCTCTTAAGCTGTATCATTAATTTAGATTTTATACTGATTTGAAATAGCTTTGAAAGAGCTGAGGAAGATTACCAAGGGGATCAATTTCCTTCCAAGCTACCACTTTCTGCTGGCTCTGCTGCAGTAAGTCTTGGCTTCAGTCTAACTCTCACTGGACATTGAAGCCAAAGGTCCTCCTGGATTCTAGTCTAAGCAATAACTGCAGCATTTTTTTTTTTTTTTTAGGAATGAAGCTCATTAACATTCTATTTAAACATTATTATACTGCCACAGTTCTTGCAAAATAAATGTAGACCATCATTGCATCAATTTTTATTATTACATGTATAAAATAGTCTCTGTTCATTGTGTTTTCTGAAAAGTGTTTCACTCTTGTTTGAGTCCAGGGAAATGAGAAGCCACATTTCTGAAGAGCATTCTATCAATATAAGATTGCTTTTTACAGGATAGTTAAGGATGCAAGTTATTTCTAACAGGAAGTTTTAGGAAAATGAGACAAGAGAGATGTGGCATACAACTGATTAGCATTTAGAAAGTACTGAATTAAAGCCTCAAAGTGTTTGCATGTTATTTGGGCCAGGTCACTTATATGTGTAACCACTTAACGTGGGGCTTTTTACTAGTGATGGGAATGGAAGCAATTCCAAGTTAGAGGCTGAAGGAAGCTTGGTTTGTTCTCCAGCATTCCTGGGCTTGGCAAAATAGATAGTATGAGGCTCAGAGCCAGTCTACTAGGGTCTAAAAATAAAAAGGTTTAGCTAACATTCATGCTTTTAAGTATTGTTATATCCACTTAATAAGCAGCTCACACCTACCTCACCATGAGGAGCTATTTGAGAGGGCAAATACACCCACAAGAGGTGACCTCTCAGTCTAAATATATCTTTTCTCCCAAACATTTACAATTCTATCTGTAAAACATTTTTTTCAGTCACAAAAGAGTCTTGATTTATCTTTAAAAATAAGTGCCCCATGCTTCCAAGTGCTCAATGATAAATGAGGTTGGATTGCAGATGTGATTCTTTGCTAAGTTAGAGGCTTCTTGTCAGTTTTCTATAAAATATCTGACATCATTATTTAAGGAAACTCAGGAATGTGCCTCTTGTTATTTTTAGAGACATAGCAGGGATTTCTTTGAGGAAACCTTTCATAGACACTGACACTAAAGTTAGAATAACTTTGAAAGCAGGTAATGGAAAATGTTCATAAGAGAGAACAGTAGTTGAATAAGAAAAATAAAGTTTTAGGGAAGTCCCTGACATCATAGAAAAGCAGTTTATTATCTCATTAATAAATCCTGTGAGATTGAACAAGACCAATAAAAAAATAAATAAATAAATAAATAAATAAATAAATCCTGTAAATGAAAGTTAAAGGACTTTTTTAGCCTACTTTTTGGTAAAGTGAAAACAAAAATGCTGCTGACTGTTGTTGAAGTGTTTAGGCACTCTCGGAACAATCTAAATGGTAATTTGGGAAAAGCTTCAGAAATGTACCTCATCTCAGATTCAGAAAGGCCTCTTAGAGGAATTTATCCTAATGAAATAAATATTTGCAACAAGATTTCATCATAAAGATTTTCATTACAATGTCCTATTTATTATTGAAAAATGCAAATTAATAGCCTGTCTTATAGTAGAGATTGACTAAATAAATTCTGATATAATGCATATAAAACACAAAATGAAATTCTACTAAAATACAGACATTCATATATTAATGAAAAAGCTGCTTAAAAAGTAGTGTGACTCAATGAAAATGTCTAGAAGGATATACAACTGTCTTTGTTCCTTTTTAAAAGTAAACTATAGATTTTATTCTGATTTCACCAGATTTTTTTGCTAATGTCCTTTTTCTTTTTTTTATTAAAGCATAGTTGATTTTAAATGTTGTGTTAGTTTCAAATGTATAGCACAGCAATTCAGTTTTATATGGTGGCTCAGATGGTAAAGAATCTTCCTGCAATTCAGGAGATCTGAGTTTGATCCCTGTGTCAGGAAGATCCCCTAGAGAAGGGAATGGCAACCTATTCCTGTATTCTTGCCTGGAAAATCCCATGGACAGTGGAGCCTGGCAGGCTACCATCAATAGGGTCACACAGAGTCCAACATGATTGAAGTGACTTAGCATATATTATATATATATATATATATATATATATATGAATCTGAAAAAGATTATATATTCTTTTCCCTTATCAGTTCAGTTCAGTTCAGTCCCTCAGTCGTGTCCGACTCTTTGCCACCCCATGGACCGCAGCATGCCAAGCCTCCCTGTCTAACACCAACTCCCGGAGCCCACCCAAACTCATGTCCATTGAGTCAATGATGCCATCCAACCATCTCATCCTCTGTCATCCCCTTCTTCTCCTGCCCTCAATCTTTCCCAGCATCAGGGTCTTTTCAAATGAGTCATCTCTTCACATCAGGTGGCCAAAGTATTGGAGTTTCAGCTTCAACATCGGACCTTCCAATGAACACCCAGGACTGATCTCCTTTAGGATGGACCTGTTGGATCTCCTTGCAGTCCAAGAGACTCTCAAGAGTCTTCTCCAACACCACAGTTGAAAAGCATCAACTTTTCCCTTATAGGTTATTGCAAAATAATGAATATAGTTCCTGTGCTATACAGTAGTAGATCCTTGTCAGTTATCTATTTTATATATAGTAGTGTGTATATGTTAATCCCAAACTCCTAATTTATACCCCTCTTGCTCTTTGGTAGCCATAAATTTATTTTCTGAGTCTGTATATGTTTTATAGATAAGTTCATTTGTATCTTAGTTTTAGATTTCACATAGAAACAATATGCTATTATTCTTGTCTATCTCTGTCTGACTGACTTCACTTAGTATGATAATCTCTAGGTGCCATGTTGCTGCTAATGGAATTATTTCATTATATTTTATGGCTAATATTCCATTGTATACCACATTTTCTTTATCCACTCATCTGTCATGGGTATTTAGGTTCCTTCCATGTCTTGTCTATTGTAAATAGTGCTCCTATGAACATTGTGGTGCATGTGCTTTTCTTTTCTAGAATGCGGTTCAGGATACCATACTGCATTCAGTTGTCGTGTCTCCTTAGGCCCTTCCAGTCCATGGCAGTTCTTCAGTCTTTCCTGTTTCTCAAGACCTTGACACTTTCCAAAGGCAATGGCTGGGTGTTTTGCAGAATATGTCTCAATTGGGATTTGTCCTGTTAGGTTGGAGTTATGGATTTGGGGGAAGAACACTACAGAATTTAAGTGCCATTCTCATCACATCCTATGAGAAGGTACATGGCAGCAATCTGAGAGCTGGGAGATGGCGTGGAGATGGCTGGGTTAGGTAGTGTCTCCCTGGGTTTCTGAAACAAGTCTGTGCTGTTAGCAATTTCACTATAAAGTGTATCCTGTAAGTCTCACCTTACAGCGAAGTGTTCTCTAGGTGATGAATATGAACCGAGCAAGTGTGGTTTTCTGGACAGAATTTCCTAGCTAAGAGAGTTCTGGTGCCAGGAGAGGAATGAGCTGACTCCTTTTACAGTATTAGTGGCCAAGGGATTCATTCCTGACTCCCACCAAGTTCCTCCTGTGCCCCAAACTGCATTTTGGTTCATTTTCTGCAAAACAAAAACTATCAAAATCTGCTTTCAACATTACCACTTTGAAGTTGACACACCGGGTTGAAAGAGATACTGGGCTTTGATGATGTAACTTTTGCACAATTCAAAAGTTAATTTCCTTAACTTATAGAGAACTGCTGTACATATTTAACAAAAATGGGCAAGTGATATGTGTATCTAATTCATAGCAGAGGAAATAAAACTGTCTTTAACACATTTAAAATACTAGTCAATATCTGAATAAGATAAGTGTAAATCGAAATGACAATGATAACATTAAGAAGCTGCTAGAATGGCAAAGAATGCTTGATTCCAAACTATATTCACAAAGATTTGGGAAAACAGATGCTTCTCATTGTTTATAAAACAGTAAATTGGTACAACTACTATTGAGAGCAATTAGACATTATATCTCACAAAAAAAAAAATACAATTTGACCCAGTAGTTCAACTTTTATGTTACATATTTAGTAGGTATTCTTTTTTACAATAAATATTGTTGATATGCTAGCATATAAAATGTATGTATTAGTATCCCAAGTCTCCCATGTTGCAGGTGGATTCTTTACCCTCTGAGTCACCAGGGGTGCCCAAGAATACTGGAGTAAGTAACCTATCCCTTCTCCAGGGGGACTTCCTAACCCAGGAGTTGAACTGGGGTCTCCTGCATTGCTGGAGAAGGCAATGGGAACCCACTCCAGTACTCTTGCCTGGAAAATCCCATGGATGGAGGAGCCTGGTGGGCTGCAGTCCATGGGGTCGCTAAGAGTCGGGCATGACTGAGTGACTTCGCTTTCACTTTTCACTTTCATGCATTGGAGAAGGAAATGGCAACCCACTCCAGTGTGCTTGCCTGGAGAATCCCAGGGACAGGGGAGCCTAGTGGGCTGCCGTCTATGGGGTCGCACAGAGTCGGACACGACTGAGGTGACTTAGCAGCAGCAGCAGCTCCTGCATTGCAGGCGGATTCTTTACCAGCTGAGCTACCAGGGAAGCCCCTAATATTCTTTGTAGCAAGAGAGTAAATATTGGGTTGGCCAAAAACTTCACTCAGTTTTCAGTAGAAATAAAAGACACATTTTCACTTTCACCAAGAACTTTAATGAACAGTGTATTCATTAACCAAATGACCTTTTCAGCCAACCCAATAAATTGCTCCATCAGCATATAGTGAATGCTAAGAACTGTATGTGTACCATTAAAGGGAAAAATCTCCAGCATGTTTTGTTGAGTTTGAAGAAAGCCAAAAGTAAAACATAGCGCAGACTGCTGGTTTAGTTGCTAAGTCTTGTCCGACACTTGTGACCCCATGGACTGTAGCCTGGCAGGCTCCTCTGTCCTTGGGATTTCCATGGAGCAGACTAACATGTAAGATATGCTGCTGTTTGTACAAAAATAAATATTTTATATGTTATTTTAATATTCTTAGGTTCTTTCCAGTAGGATACACAAGAAACTAATAACAGTAATTATATCTGCAGAAGGAACTTGAGCAACGGGGGTCAAAGGTGCATGGAGGCTTATTTTTCACTGCATACTGGTCAGCACTCTTTGAATTTTCTTCCACTTACCTGTGTAACCTATTCAAAACTAAGTAACATTTTTTAAATCAAAACAAACCAAATGGTCTACCACCTTTTATTTTGAAGAGTAGAGCAAATATACATTTTGGAACTGAGCCTGAAGGCTTAATTTCTGTTCTCCTATCTACCACTCATTTTGTGTCACTGTCAATTTTATGAGTTAATTTGACTGGGCCACGGGGTGCCCAGATATTTGGTCAGATATTATTCTGAGTGTGACTTTGGGGCTGTTTTTGGCTGAAACTGAAGTTTGAATTGGTAGACTCAGTAAGATTGTCCTCTCTAATGTGGGTGGGCCCCATCCAATCAGTTGAAGGTAGAATCTCCTGACAATAAAGGGAACTTTTCCTGCCTGACAGCCTTGGTTATGCAAGGGCATTGTTTCTCCCCCACCCCCCACCAATTTTGTAGTCTAATTGAAAGTTGGGCTTTTCCTGGGTCTTGAGCCTGTTGGCCTTGGTACTAGAACTACACCATTGGCTCTCCATGTCTCAGGCTTCTGGACCTGAGTTGCAATTACACCATCAGTCCTCCTGGATTCTCAGCTGCTGTGAGCAGCTTAAGACTTGTCAGCTTCCATAACCAGTAAGTCAATTTCTTATAATCTCTTTCTAGTATATATAGTATCATGTCCAAAGGAGATCACATGTGTGTGTATAAAGTATTTATGTTTCCCATTTATTCTGTTCTGTTTCTCTGGAAAAACCGAATACACTTTGGAAAAGTACCAAAATAACAGAGATAACAACTGTCTCTCAGTGGTTCAATTGTCTGTATGAAATGAGAGACTTACACTAGAAAAACCACATATTCCCTTGTAGACTTCTGTATAATACAGTAATTTCTCTGTAGATGATCCTCCAATATCTTACTTGAGCCTGAGTTCTAATTTGCTCTCTGCTTACTGATTATTTTCTTTAAGATCCTGGTATGCTCAGCATATCCCAAACTGAGCATGTCTGTCAGCAAAGTTATTTTCCTCTTTTCTGTTATTTTCAGTAGCATCAGTTCCTTGTTGTAGGAATAACTATATTTGAGATTTCCCCTTCTCTTTGGGCAAGGTAATACTTTGATATTTGTGATGGCAATCAAACAACCACAGAATGCCAAGAGAAGAGGCAAATCAAAGGGTTATGCTTGCTCTCAACTCTGAATAAAGTGCAATACCAAGTAACACAGAAGTGCTATACAGAATTCTTCAGTTGTCTGAATAGTTCTGTGTTCTAGAGTTGATATCCATCTCCAGGGAATGGGAGGGTATCACCAGAGGTTTGCTTGAGCCTTGTATGTGGGTCTCTGTTGAGACAACTCATCTGTAGTTGTGCTCAGGAGAGCAAGACAGCCATTTTATTGTCTTGCTTATAGGAAGAACACTGGACACTTAAATAGCAAATAACAATCTTCTTTTACCTTGGTATATCTGGCTTGTGAGCAGTTAATAAGACCTCATTTTATTATTAACAATTTATGCTTCCTACAACAAGGAAATGATTGTTTCATGATCTTTCCAGGGGTCTTTTGTCCTTTGTGAAGGATTCCTCAAAAATTCTTTCATAAAATGTCACCAACATTCTGATTTGTCTTTTGTTCATCCCTCTCTCTCAGTCTGATCCCCAATCCTTGTGATGTCCCCTTTGAGATGAATTTATCCTATGGGCTCCCTAGATCTCCATAACTGCTACTCTATGTTGGAACCTCAGCATTTCCTATCCAGATTTCTGTAACATTCAGAAATACCCTTTAATTCTAACTCTACCACTACAAATCCATTCTCTATTCCCACCGTTTCATGACTAATTTGCTCTAAATCCTGCTTTTTTTTCTGTCATTCAATTGCTGAGAAATCCTGCAAATTGAGTCCAAAGTCCAAAGTCATCCAAGTTGTTTTAGTTGCTCAGTTGTGTCCGATTCTTTGTGATCCCATGGACGATAGCCCCAACAGGCTCCTCTGTCCATGGAATTCTCCAGGCAAGAATACTGAAGTGGGTTGCCATTTCCTTCTCCAGGGGATCTTCCTGACCCAGGGATGGAATCTGGGTCTCCTGCATTGCAGGCCAATTCTTTACCATCTGAGCCACCAGGGAAGTCTGAGTTGTAAGGAGTATCTGTAATCAATTCCACTTCCTATACTCTATCAATATCTTATTATTCCACCTAATAAACCATGAAGACTTGCTAATTTTATGCCTAAACTTTCTGTTCTCTCAACATTCATTCTCTGAAGTGCAGACATGATTTAGATAGATATACAACTTCATAAATATAAATATATAACTTGATAAATATTTAAGTCAAAGTTAAAACTATTTGTATTTAAATGTTGGAAATGGGTTGGAAATGTTTTTGACCCTTCCTAAGCTATATAACTGACTTGATGGACATGAGTTTGAGTAAACTCTGGGAGTTGGTGATGGACAGGGGGGCCTGGCATGCTGCAATTCAGGGGGTCACAAAGAGTTGGACAGGACTGAGTGACTGAACTGAACTGAACAAGTTTTTTAATAAATCTGGACAAGTTATTTAATACCCCTGAACTTCAAATATTTAACTTTGAATTTTCCTGAGGATTAAATGATAGAAAATATTTAAGTTGTCTAACATTGTCTGGCGTATAGTACTTAATAAATTAATGCATATTTCCTTATTTTAAGTTTTGTTTTCTTTCTGTTTTTCAAACTGCAGTAGTCTGGGTTCAGTCAGGAGAGAGAGGTCAATCACAAGTTAAACACGTATAATTAATATGAAGAATTATTAATTATCATAAAAGATGAACTATGTGATTTAAAGAAACTCCGCATGTTACCTTGGGGTTGAGGGAGAGTAACCAAGAAAGGATAAACTTGGAAGAGTTTCGGATCTCGCTGGAGGAGGTGGAGTTCCAGCCCACTTGATGGCGGTAGTGTTTATAGGTTTGGGCAGGCTGGGCAGGCTGGGCTGGTCTGGAGCAGCAAGGGGCAACAAGGGGCCAGGAAAGCAGGCCTGTGAGCAGGAAGTCAACAGCTGGTGACGTGGACGTGCAGCAAGTCTTGTAGAAGGCCTTTACAGCATGCAGGCTTGCATGTGTGTGGGGCATAAATGACTGCTTGGTGTGTGACCCTCCAGGATACAGATAGTTGCTAGCAGACCACACTGGGGATTGCCAGGGCCTGGAGTACAAGAGTCCTTCAGAGCAAAGGATTTTGTGAGTGTGTTTGTATAGGGGAGGGGGCGGGGAGAAGGGAAGGGTAGGTTGTGGTTTCTCTGTCTATAGGACCAAGGAAAGGTTATTGACAGTCATAAGATGCAATGTCATGGAGGGAGCATGCTCTAGGCCAGTGGCTGGGCAGGCTCCGCAGGATGTTTTCACAGCCACGAGGCTGACCCCCTGGCCCTTGCGGGAAATTGCAGAAAGCTTCTTCCTCTGGTGATATCTCTTGAATGCCTTCTACTGAGAAGGCTTGTCATTGTGTTACCGTCCAGGATTCTGGGTCTTCCCCAATAAATAGAAATTGACTAGAGGCCAGAAAAAAAAAATTCAGGCAAGGCTTTATTGGGCCTGCTCCAGCATGGCAGAAAGAGAACAAATGGGTTCCCTTGCTTGCTCACTCCCCAGAGGGGGCGAGCTTGTTCCTTATATGGAGTGATAGTATGGGTATGCCCCGGGGGTCAGGCCGGAAAGGTGTCTTAGGTGTTTTGCCCACCCCTCTGGTGGTGGTGTTGAGTGGAGGGGGGGGGGGGGTGGTATGTACTTCTATAGCTCCCAACACCTGTTTTTACTCCAGGCTCTTCAAAAGTAGAAGCTGGGCTTTTTGGGTCACTTTTGTATCTTTTGGGTCCAGAATTTGTCCCATCTATTCATGCACACAGTTATTTTTAGTCCCAAAAATTTCTTTGTATTTTGTTGCTGGAGGATAAGTGTGTCCAGGTGCAAGCATTGCTGCTCTGTGGCAAAAGATCCCAGGTCCCAGGCTTGTCTCAATTGTGCTTGCTTTAAAGACAAAGTTTTCCAGTAATTCTCTGGTTTATCACAGAGTATACAGTGAAGTGTGTATTTGAAGCTGAGAAGCAATATTTTTATAACTGGCACAAGAGCTATACTGTAAAACCAATTAGCAATGTCTGATTAAGATGTCACTTTTTCCCCATCATGTTTTGTCTGAAGAAGTAGTAGGCTTTCCCTCTTGGGGAGTGGTGTTTCCAAGTGATTAACCAGGAATCCAGCAAGTATCGCTTCACTTTGTAATAGTTGAGTCAGGGTTTGAATACAAATGCAAGTTTTATTTATGGAATTATATGTTGAATGTGCTTAGCACCATTTTGTGTATTGGTTTATTCCAAAGAAGATGGAAACTGCATTTGGCAAGGTCTGACATCAAGAATACATGCAAAACATCCAAATAGTCTTTCTGTGGGCCCTTAGTTTTTTTAAACTGTAATTTACTACTTTTTGTGTATTAATCTCTCAGAAAAATTACTCTCTTTTGTCAATAAGAAAACATGCTTCCACAGTAGGCTGCAACATTTCCACACTTGTCCCTGGCCTCAGATTTCTATCCTTTAAGGTATGTGATCTTATTTCTTCTGCACTTTGGCAAGAGCATCAGGTTCTTTTTCTTAGCTTGACTATGGTTTCTCTGTTGCTATCTGAGCAAAGTGTCTTGCCGATTTGAACCCATTCACTGCTCATCAAAATATGCCAAGCTCAATCAATAAAATTTGATTTTTATTTCCTTCTTCCTTTAAAGGTATGCCTATAGCCTAGGAATCCATCTGATGAGAGAAACTAGTAGTTTTTCATTCTTTGCTGGATTCATTTTCCTGTGATTTTGTCCATGTCTGGGGTCACCTCCTATACACAATTTGACCTCATCAGCCTATAGGTAGAATAGCTTCCTACCCTCTTTTACTTAGGGGCTCAACTAGGTTGCTGTGAGGTGGAAAAGTGGATTTGAACTCTAGTGCATGTGTGTGCTAAGTTGTTCAGTTGTATCGGACTCTGTGATCTGTACTCTATTAATTGTGTGATTTTCGGAGAACTGAAGGCTAATTTATTATGTGGAAATGCTTTGCACAGATTATAGAAATTAAATTGTAAAAATGCAATGCAGAGTTACTGGATGATAATATTGAAGCTGACAGTGATGATTCTGGGATGACAGTGATGGTCAGAATTATCTAGAGAAATCTGCATTAAAGTTCTACTTTCTGCTTCCTAGGAAGAATAGTTCAGATTTTATGTTAGTTTTTCTCTCCTGCTACTTCCCACTTTGTAGTTATTTAATTTTTTTGTGGTATGTCGTCCATGGCATTTTTGTAGGATCTACATAAAACAGAAAATAGTATGATTTCACAACAGCTGGTTTCTGGGTCAACTTAGATATCTCATATCTAGTACATTTCCAATTTAATATTTAATATTAGAAATATGTTTATATTGATTTTAAACAACAGAGCAAAGTGAGAAGAGTTATAATTTAGTAGATCTAAGGACTATTGGAGAGGAAAACTACAAGTAGTTAGTTCAAATTGGCATCGATTCCTCCTGAGATGAAGATATAAATGTATTTGAGAACACTGATTTCATGTTCATGAAAGGGTTATAAACTTTTCATCTTCATAAGTGGATTTAATATTAGACTTTTCATGTATGACAGTTGTTTTGTTGTTCAGTTGCGAAGTTGTGTTCAGCTCTTTGACCCCATGAGCTGCAGTACACCAGGCTCCTCTGCCCTCCACTACCTCCTGGAGTATGCTCAAACTCACGTGCATTGAGTCGGTGATACCATCCAACCATCTCATCCTCTGTGGCTACCTTCTCCTCTGCCCTCAGTCTTTCCCAGCATCGGGGTCTTTTCCAATGAGTCAGCTCTTTGCATCAGGTGGACAGAGTATAGAGCTCTAGCATCAGTCCTTGCACTGAATATTCAGGGTTGATTTCCTTTTGGGTCGACTGGTTTGATCTCTCTGCAGTTCAAGGAACTTTCAAGAGTCTTCTCCAGCACCATAATTCGAAATTATCAATTCTCCGGCATTCAGTCCTTTTATGGTCCAATTCTTACATCCATACATGACTACTGGAAAAACCATAGTTTTGATTATATGGACCTTTGTTGGGAAAGTGATGTCTCTGCTTTTTAATTTGCTGTCTAGGTTTGTCGTAACTCTTCTTCCAAGGAGTAAAAATCTTTAATTTCATGGCTGCAGTCATGGTGAAATTACAGTCACAATTTGCAGTGATTTTAAAGCCCAAGAAAATAAAATCTGTTACTGTTTCCATTTTTTCCCCTTCTATTTGCCATGAAGTGATGGGAGCAGATGTTTTGATCTTAGTTGTTTGAATGTTGAGTTTTAAGCCAGTGTTTTAACTTTTCTGTTTCACCCTCATCAAGAGGTTCTTTAGTTCCTTTTTAGTTGTTAATAATTGTATCTTTTGTGAACAAAAACTTAGCCCCTGTTTTCTGGAGGAGTCAGTTTTTACTTTTCCCTGCTTAATCTGTTTCTTTGGCTGCTTTTGTCATTATAATCACATATAATGGCCAGCCTCAGAGAATGCTGTCCTTCTCCTTGACTATTAAGCTGAAGTGCCTTTGTTCAGAATCCTATCCACTTGGAGATGACGAGAAGTAAGAAATTAACAAACCCTGCTGCCCAAGGCTTACCATTCCAGGAGATACTTGCAAAATTAAGTGGCCTTTTTATTTTGTTTCCTCACCTCCCCCAATCTCTGATCCATAAAAGATGCTGGCATCCAGACTCAGACAAAATTTTTTTTGAGATATTAGCTTGCCATCTTCTTGGTCAGCCAGCTTTCAGAATAAAGTCATATTCCTTGCCTCGACACCTCATCTCTTGGATTCACTGGCCTATCGTGCTGTAAGCAGAGCAAGCTTGGACTCAGTAACATGCTGAGGTTAGTATTTAATTCCCTACAGATATTTAAGGTGAATAGAGTTAGGCCCAGTTTCTAGATGAGTAAATCTGAATGAAGATAGCAGTTTGTGCCTGATGACAACAAAGCTTAAAAGTCCCCTAAATAGGAACCTTCAAATTGAGAACTTTCAAAATGGTAAACATGCATTTTCATGTCTAATTGTAAGTTAGTTCATGTTGTCGCTCATACTTTTCAAAGTACTGTGCTGCAAGATTAAAAAAGTTTTCTTTATTTTTGTATATTATTTGCGGGAAATGTATCATAAACCTATTACAGTACAGTACTATATGTAGCCAGCTGTGTTAGTTGGGTACCTAAGCTAACTCTGTTCGAATTACAAACTGGACTTAAGGACACTCTCTGAACAGAACTCATTTGTATGTAGGGAACTTAATGTATGCCCAGATCCATCTTTGGTCATGCCTCTCTCATCCTGGTGGTGGTGGTTTAGTCACTAAATTGTGTCTCACTCTAGTGATTCTACTCAGGCAAGAGTAGATTCTCATTCTACTTAAACCCAAATCAAATGTATAAATTAAGTACTATCAAAATTAAAAATCAGTAACACCCAATTTAGAAACATTATATAATGTGCTAGATTATATTTTGTGTAAATCAATTTTCTATTTGAAATGAGAGTCTGATATCAACTGCCAACTCTCATGTTATTTTATGTTATGACCTAAATGTTTTATATTGACTCAATTCTCTCATTCTTTTTTTTTCCATATAGAGATTTGTGAGCTTTTATTTTATATACTGTGCTGTGATGTTATTCATCCTTCATTTGTCATCAATACATTCATTTATATATTAAGCCCATTCTATTCTTCAAAATTTTTTATAACAATTCATGTTTATAGTTTAAAAGTACAGGTGGCTTATAAAGATTACAATAAGAATGCAACATCTATTATGCTCTTAGCACTCCTGAGACCCAGTTCCAAGTCACTTTCAACTATATTTTAGTTGTTTTTAACCTTGGTGTTTACATCCTCTTGCAGAGACTGCAAGCTGCCCACACAATATCCATTCTCCTTTGATTTTCTTTTTAACTCATGAAATCTCAGCTTTGTTAAACTTGACAATATATCTAGCTAAAAATTATGGTCATTTTTTGCACACACACTCAAAAAAATTGGCAGTCTCATTGTCAGAACAATTAGTTCTAAAAATTTGTTTCACATGCATTCTTTTTCTTTTTGCCCTTCCTCCTGCCTGGGATGCAGACTTGACTTAAAGCTGTCATAGCTACTTTGTGACTGACCTGAGAAAAAGGCTAGTGGACCACAGAAATACTGGCCCTGAACTTTTGAACCACTGTCCAGGACTGGGACTGACTGCCCCTGAATTTCTTGTTATATGAGTAAAAAGCAAAACCCCATTTCTTTAAGCCCCAGGAATTGCAGAATATATCTAAATCAATTACTAGATAATTAAATCTATTTCTAAATTTGTTAATCATTTCTAGGTAATATATTTACCCTACTATGTCTGATTCATCAAATTTAGACATTACCTATTTAGTTCCTAATATGGGAGAGTAAAAAAGGTATTGCACCTATATCTCTTATGTCTCCTGCATTGGCAGGCAGGTTCTTTACCACTAGTGCCACCTGGAAAGCCCACAGTTCTGATTAACCTCTTTTAAATATAATGCTAATATTTTTACATGCAATATTATGATTATGAACCTTGGCATATTGGTTGTACTTTTTGAAGTCTTATTTGCTTCTTATGCTATATTTATTTGCTGGTTTAAACCTCTTTGATATTGAAAATTTTTCTCAAATTCCTAGTGCCATTGATGATTTGTGTGATGATGACGATGCTGTCATCACTCACCTAGAACCAGACATCCTGAGATGTGAAGTCAAGTGGCCTTAGGAAGGGCCTTAGGAAATATCACTATGAACAAAGCTAGGGGAGGTGATGGAATTCCAGTTGAGCTATTTCAAATCCTAAAAGATGATGCTCTGAAAATGCTGCACTCAATATACCAGCAAATTTTGAAAACTCAGCAGTGTCCACAGGACTGGAAAAGATAAGTTTTCATTTCAATCCCAAAGAAAGGCAATGCCAAAGAATGCTCAAACTACCTCACAATTGCACTCATCTCACAGGCTAGTAAAGTAATGCTCAAAATTCTCCGAGCCACGCTTCAACAATACTTGAACTTCCAGATGTTCAAGCTGGTTTTATAAAAGGCAGAAGAACCAGAGATCAAATTGGCAATATCCTTTGGATCATCAAAAAACAAGAGATTTCCAGTAAAATATCTATTTCTACTTTATTGACTACACTAAAGCCTTTGACTGTGTGGATCACAATATGCTGTTAAAAATTATGAAAGAGATGGGGATACCAGACCCCCTGACCTGCCTCTTGAGAAATCTGTATGCAGGTCAGGAAGCAACAGTTAGAACTGGACATGGAACAACAGACTGGTCCCAAATTGGGGAAGTAGCACATCAGGGCTGTATATTGTCACCCTGCTTATTTAACTTACATGCAGAGTATGTCATGAGAAATGCTGGGCTGGATGAAACACAAGCTGGAATCAAGATTGCCGGGAGAAGTATCAATAACCTCAGATATGCAGATGACACCACCCTTATGGCAGAAAGTGAAGAAGAACTAAAAAGCCTCTTGATGAAAGTGAAAGAGGAGCGTGAAAAAGTTGGCTTAAAACTACACATTCAGAAAACGAAGATCATAGCATCTGGTCCCATCACTTCATGGCAAATAGATGGGGAAACAGTGGCAAACTTTATTTTTGGGGGCTCCCAAATCACTGCAGATGGTGATTGCAGCCATGAAATTAAAAGACGCTTACTCCTTGGAAGGAAAGTTATAACCAACCTAGACAGCATATTAAAAATCAGAGACATTACTTTGCCAACAAAGGTCTGTCTGGTGAAAGCTATGGTTTTTCCAGTAGTCATGTATGAAAGTGAGAGTTGGACTCTAAAGAAAGTTGAGTGCCAAGGCACTGATGGTTTTGAACTGTGGTGTTGGAGAAGACTCTTGAGAGTCCTTTGGACTGCAAGGAGATCCAACCAGTCCATCCTAAATGAGATCAGTCCTGGGTGTTCATTGGAAGGTCTGATGTTGAAGCTGAAACTCCAATACTTTGGCCACCTGATGCGAAGAACTGACTCATTGGAAAAGACCCTGATGCTGGGAAAGATTGAGGGCAGGAGGAGAAGGGGATGACAAGGGATGAGATGGTTGGATGGTATCACCCACTTAATGTACCTGAGTTTGGGTAAACTCCAGGAGTTGGTGATTGACATGGAGGCCTGGTGTGCTCTAGTCCATGGGGTCGCAAAGAATCAGACACGACTGAGTGACTGAACTGAACTGAATTGATGATTTAGTCATAATTAAGGCAGAGTCATTAATTATTAAGTGCTTCATGTAGGATCATTGCTTGTCAAGTGGTGGGCTTCAATTTAGGGCAGAGTTTCTAAATATCAGCATTATTGCATTATTATCATCTTGTGCTGGATGATTCCTTATTATGGGGTGTGGGGTTGTTTTGTACACTGTAGGAAATTTAGTATCATCCATGTCTTCTGTGTGTTAGTAGCATTCCTTCTGAATGTGACAACCAAAAATGTCTTCAGATATCACCAAATGTCCTTTGGAGGAATGTCATCATCACAATTGCATTGCTAGGGAGTTGGTCATTTGATGTATCTACCCACTTTCTTGTATGATGAATACAACTGCCCACTGAATGTTGGCTTCTGTAGCTGTATGAGACAGGGTTCTGCAGAGAAATAGAAACTGGAAAATCTACTACAAAACTCTTAGAACTGATAAGTGATTTAGCATGGTTGCTAGAGCTGAGACTAATGTACAAATATCAATATTTCTGTTTGCTAGCAGAAATGATAAAAAATGAGATAAAAACTATTTATAACAGAATAAAAACAATTAAGTACTTATTTTGGATGAGATAAATTAAAGGCTAAATACACTGAGAGATTGCCTTATAGGACTTAGCCTATTAGGCTTCAAGACTTCTGAACTCTTTTAGTTATAAGATAGTGTGATATTGTTGTCAAGATTCCCAGTGGCAAAAGATTAGAGTGAAAGAGTTGTGGTCAAGATGATAGAGTAAAAAAACAAGCTCACCTCTTCCTTCAGGCACACCAAAATTACAACTATTGACAAAGCAACTATCTAGGAGAATAACCCAAAGGGTAGCAGAAAAGATTTTACATAACTAAATATAAATAAAGAGGAACCAAAACAAAATGGGTAGGAAGGACAGAGATATGATATGTTCAAGATTCATACTCCCAGGATAGGTGACTTACAAAAGAAGGATAATTACAATTGCAGAAGGCCTCCCGAAGGAGGAAGTGTTCTGAGCCCCATATCAGATTATCCAGCCTGGGGTTCCTGCTCCAGGAAGATGAACACCCAGAATATATGACTTTGAAGGCTAGTGAGGCATGTGTTTGGGACAGCTGGAAGGCTACAGGAAACAGAGGCTCTGTTCGTAATGGGTCTGCTCTGTTCAAACTCTTACATTCCTTGAGTCCCACCCTTGATTGCGGTGGTGATTTCTTGGGTGTATAAATGTGTCAAAACTTGTCAAATTGTACACTTGACCTATATCTTATATTTGCTACCGTCCTTCACAATAAAGTGTCAAGAGTTCCAGATAAAGCCCGAATATATAATGCAGAGGGAGAAATGTGATTTATATTGAGTTTAAAATTGAAGTTTTAAACTGGATTAAGTTAAATGAAAAGGAAATCTGAAAAAGAGAGCATATATGTATACATATAGCTGATTTAGTTTGCTATTCAGTAGAAATTAACACATTTTATTTTTTATTTTTTCTTACCCTACCTGCACTTTATTTTTTAAAATTTATTTATTTTAATTGGAGGCTAATTATTTTAAAGTATTGTAGTGGTTTTTGCCATACACTGAAATGAATCAGCCATGGGGTACATGTGTTCCCCATCCTGAACCCCCCTCCCACTTGCCTCCCCATCCCATCCCTCAGGGTCATCCCAGTGCACCAGCCCTGAGCACCCTGTCTCATGATTTCGAACCTGGACCTGTGATCTATTTCACATATGATAATATACATGTTTCAATGCTATTCTCTCAAATCATCCCACCCTCACCTTCTCCCACAGAGTCCAAAAGTCTGTTCTTTACATCTGTGTCTTTTCTGCTATCTCCCATATAGGGTCGTTGTTACCATGTTTCTAAATTCCATATATATGTGTTAATATACTGTATTGTTAACACAACATTTTATTTTATTATTTTATTTATTTATTTATTTATTTTTCATTTATTTTTATTAGTTGGAGGCTAATTACTTCACAACATTGCAGTGGTTTTTGTCATACATTGAAATGAATTAGCCATGGATTTACATGTATTCCCCATCCCGGTCCCCCCTCCCACTTCCCTCTCCACCCGATCCCTCTGGGTCTTCCCAGTGCACCAGGCCCGAGCACTTGTCTCATGCATCCAACCTGGGCTGGTGATCTGTTTCACCCCTAGATAATATACATGTTTCGATGCTGTTCTCTTGAAACATCCCACCCTCGCCTTCTCCCACAGAGTCCAAAAGTCTGTTCTATACATCTGAGTCTCTTTTTCTGTTTTGCATATAGGGTTATCGTTACCATCTTTCTGAATTCCATATATATGTGTTAGTATACTGTAATGGTCTTTATCTTTCTGGCTTACTCGCTCTGTATAATGGGCTCCAGTTTCATCCATCTCATTAGAACTGATTCAAATGAATTCTTTTTAATGGCTGAGTAATACTGCATGGTGTATATGTACCACAGCTTCCTCATCCATTCGTCTGCTGATGGGCATCTAGGTTGCTTTCATGTCCTGGCTATTATAAACAGTGCTGCGATGGACATTGGGGTGCACGTGTCTCTTTCAGATCTAGTTTCCTCGGTGTGTATGCCCAGAAGTAGGATTGCTGGGTCATATGGCAGTTCTATTTCCAGCTTTTTAAGAAATCTCCACACTGTTTTCCATAGCGGCTGTACTAATTTGCATTCCCACCAACAGTGTAAGAGGGTTCCCTTTTCTCCACACCCTCTCCAGCATTTATTGCTTGTAGACTTTTGGATAGCAGCCATCCTGACTGGCGTGTAATGGTACCTCATTGTGGTTTTGATTTGCATTTCTCTGATAATGAGTGATGTTGAGCATCTTTTCATGTGTTTTTTTGCCATCTGTATGTCTTCCTTGGAGAAATGTCTGTTTAGTTCTTTGGCTCATTTTTTGATTGGGTCATTTATTTTTCTGGAGTTGAGCTGGAGGAGTTGCTTGTATATTTTTGAGATTAACCCTTTGTCTGTTGCTTCGTTTGCTATTATTTTCTCCCAATCTGAGGGCTGTCTTTTCACCTTGCTTATAGTTTCCTTTGTTGTGCAAAAGCTTTTAAGTTTCATTAGGTCCCATTTGTTTATTTTTGCTTTTGTTTCTAAAATTCTGGGATGTGGGTCATAGAGGATCCTGCTGTGATTTATGTCAGAGAGTGTTTTGCCTATGTTCTCCTCTAGGAGTTTTATAGTTTCTGGTCTTACGTTTAGATCTTTAATCCATTTTGAGTTTATTTTTGTGTGTGGTGTTAGAAAGTGTTCTAGTTTCATTCTTTTACAGGTGGTTGACCAGTTTTCCCAGCACCACTTGTTAAAGAGGTTGTCTTTTTTCCATTATATATCCTTGCCTCCTTTGTCGAAGATAAGGTGTCCATAGGTTCGTGGATTTATCTCTGGGCTTTCTATTTTGTTCCATTGATCTATATTTCTGTCTTTGTGCCAGTACCATACTGTCTTGATGACTGTGGCTTTGTAGTGTAGTCTGAAGTCAGGCAGATTGATTCCTCCAGTTCCATTCTTCTTTCTCAAGGTTACTTTGGCTATTCGAGGTTTTTTGTATTGCCATACAAATTGTGAAATTATTTGTTCTAGTTCTGTGAAAAATACTGTTGGGAGCTTGATAGGGATTGCATTGAATCTATAGATTGCTTTGGGTAGTATAGCCATTTTGACAATATTGATTCTTCCAATCCATGAACACGGTATATTTCTCCATCTGTTTGTGTCCTCTTTAATTTCTTTCATCAGTGTTTTATAGTTTTCTATGTATAGGTCTTTTGTTTCTTTAGGTAGATATACTCCTAAGTATTTTATTCTTTTTGTTGCAATGGTGAATGGTATTGTTTCCTTAATTTCTCTTTCTGTTTTCTCATTGTTAGTGTATAGGAATGCAAGAGAGTTCTGTGTGTTAATTTTATATCCTGCAACTTTACTGTATTCATTGATTAGCTCTAGTAATTTTCTGGTAGAGTCTTTAGGGTTTTCTATGTAGAGGATCATGTCATCTGCAAACAGAGAGAGTTTCATTTCTTCTTTTCCCATCTGATTCCTTTTACTTCTTTTTCTGCCCTGATTGCTGTGGCCAACACTTCCCAAACTATGTTGAATAGTAGTGGTGAGAGTGGGCACCCTTGTCTTGTTCCTGATTTCAGGGGAAACGCTTTCAATTTTTCACCATTGAGGGTGATACTTGCTGTGGGTTTGTCATATATAGCTTTTATTATGTTGAGGTATGTTCCTTCTATTGCTGCTTTCTGGAGAGTTTTAATCATAAATGGATGTTGAATTTTGTCAAAGGCTTTTTCTGCATCTATTGAGATAATCATATTGTTTTTATCTTTCAATTTGTTAATGTGGTGTATTACATTGATTGATTTGCAGATATTAAAGAATCCTTGCATTCCTGGGATAAAGCCCACTTGGTCATGGTATATGATTTTTTTAATATGTTGTTGGATTCTGTTTGCTAGAATTTTGTTAAGGATTTTTGCATCTATGTTCATCAGTGATATTGGCCTGTAGTTTTCTTTTTTTGTGGCATCTTTGTCTGGTTTTGGAATTACGGTGATGGTGGCCTCATAGAATGAGTTTGGAAGTTTACCTTCTTCTGCAATTTTCTGGAAGAGTTTGAGTAAGATAGGTGTTAGCTCTTCTCTAAATTTTTGGTAGAATTCAGCTGTGAAGCCATCTGGTCCTGGGCTTTTGTTTGCTGGAAGATTTCTGATTACAGTTTCGATTTCCTTGCTTGTGATGGATTTGTTAAGATCTTCTATTTCTTCCTGGTTCAGTTTTGGAAAGTTATACTTCTCTAAGAACTTGTCCATTTCTTCCAAGTTGTCCATTTCATTGGTATAGAGCTGCTGGTAGTAGTCTTTGTATTTCAGTGTTGTCTGTTTAACACAACATTTTAAAGCAACTGTTCCAGTTCCAATGAAATTTTTTAAAAAGATAGAAGTTGAGAATTTTAGCAATTAAAAATAAACTAGATTAAATTTTAAACTAAATTTTTTAAAAAAATTATTACATTTGACCAGTTTTTCATTAAGTGATGTGAAAATGATATTCCATATATCATCACTGATGATTGATTGGAGAGGCATAAAACTATATAATGGTGTACATTGCTTAGTTTAGACACCTCAAGAAACCGACCATGTGATTATAGTAATGTATGCTGTTTCCTTAATTAGTACAACAGAGTTACTATCATTTCAAAATATAAACTCAGTAATATTAATTTCACTGCAAAAATATTGTTTATAGAATTATTATTGTATAAAATTCCTTGAATGCATTATTCTTACAATTTGAATTTTCCCCTTTATGTTATTTTAGCTGAGTCTACAAATTCTTAACTCAGTTACTAGCATAAATCTTTAATAAAACTACATTTGTGTTAAAACATCACACAATTTGACCCTTTATCTGAATCGTACCAGTACATTTTATTGCCCAAGGATCTGAGAAAAGGACGATTTTGATGAATTACTAATGCAATTCCTGGTATAAAAAATGCAAACCAGTGGTTATTGCAAGCCTCTTGGAGACAGTTCCTTGGTCCTGATCCACCAAACTGTGATGTTCCACTCCTGGAAAAGATCCAATGGCATTGATCTACAGTACTGGGAAAGATTCAGGATATAAAAGGTTTCCCAGAATTTTTTGATTAACTCATGCATGTGATAATGCTAATAAATTCAAGGAAGAACCATGCATCTGATTTATTTTAACTACAATCTATTAGCTATCATTTAAATTTATGCTTTATCTAAGTGATATCTGAGATTTGGCCAGGGTGGGGACAGTTAAGCTGTTACAATAGTCAACAGTGAGGGCAATTCTATGAGGCTGCTGAAGAGTGTTATACGAATGTTGTTGCTGTTGATGGTATAATCTTCAAGAAGTACTTCAGAAGCATTTCTCTTGTGTCACATCTTCAAATAGTCTTCCCACAATTTACTGATTCCTAATGCCATCTCCCCAAATCAAAAACAAAACAAAAAACCCATGGAATTTTACAAATTTCCTTCTACTTGATTTCTCTCTGTGGGAAACTGGCTTCTCTGACTTAACATCCTGTATTGTGGTTTAAATCTATATTTAAATGCATAGCCTCCTAGTGATTGGTAATTTAATAGTTCCTAAATATTCTGTATTAGATCCTTTATGAAATGAAACTACTTATTAAGAAAAAAAGCCACTGAAGTGTTTATACAAATAGCCATACTAAGCGTTTTAATGAAGGTGGGCTTCAACAAAAGGAATTCAATTGTTCAATAGGTAAGCAGAGTGACACGTTTTCATAGTCATTGTGTTTATCATGAAAGTCAGTCTGAAATTGTGCCTCATTGTGAAACAAGGGTAAGTCTGAAAACACCTTTAAAATCTATCTAGCCAAGTGGCTGGAATAGCTGCAAGGAGAAATAGCAGTGTGTTTGAGAAATGACAAGTCTAGAAGTATAGGTTTGTCAGTGTTTCAATGAGAAATTATATTTTCCATTCCCTTCCACCCAATGATTATATGCATACATTACATTAGTTCAGTTCAGTCGCTCAGTTGTGTCCAACTCTTTGTGACTCCATAGACTGCAGCACGCCAGGTCTCCCTGTCCATCACCAACTCCTGCAGCTTGCTCAAACTCATGTCCATCGAGTTGGTGATGCCATCCAACCATCTCATCCTCTGTCATCCCCTTCTCCTGCCTTCAATCTTTCCCAGCAACAGGGTCTTGTCCAATGAGTCAGTTCTTTGCATCAGGTGGCCAAAATATTGGAATTTCGGCTTCAGCATCAGTCCTTCCAATGAATGTTCAGGACTGATTTCCTTTAGGATTGACTGATTGGATCTCCTTGCAGTCCAAGACTCTCAAGAGTCCCTTGTATATATTACATACATATAGTCATATTTATTAGATAAACAAAACATATATATTCATATTTAACTTTTACATTTGTGCCTAGGTTTATATGTAGTTATAAACCTAGTTATTTATTAAAATTAAATTTGTTATTTAAATTAGATTAGTTATTTAAATTTTAAATAGTTTTAAAATTAGACTAGGTTTAAATTAGACTAGCTATTTAAATTAGACTAGTTATTTTCTTAAAATTAAAAAAACAAGTAAAATTATCCTCAGAATATCTTTCTTATAAATTAATTTTTAATGTGAAGATATAGACTAACATATTTAAATATTTTAAAACCTGACTAAAGGAATACAATAATAGTAAATCATTGAGCTTTAATTTCATGCTATGGCAATGATAAGACTGGGATGGGCAAAAAACAGGGGGGATGGACTTCTATTCTTAAATTTGTGCTGGACCTGCCAGGACTCTTGTTGACTACTGTGCAGCATTACTCCTGACAATGTAGAAGCTGAGTTCTACAAAGAAAACATGGTATTTCTTTAAACTATAAAATTTTAGATAAATATTTAACTCCTCCATATGGACAAACTTTACAAAATTTTTAAAATATTAATGTTTTTTTGCCTATAGTGATAGCTGATGCTAACATTCTGGATGTCCTTTTTTTCAAAAAAAAAAATTAAATAAGCATCAATCATCCAACAAAGTGCAAAGACTACAGAGATATAAAACTGGATAAGAATGTTCTAGGCCTTCCAGGAACATCCAGAGCACATAGTTTAGGAGACAAGTCATTCAATCCACTCACTTCTAATTATATTTCTCAGGTACTCAAAGAGTTTAGGTTCACGAGTGCTACATACCACCATTATCTAAAAAAATTAGTGCTACATTCCACATTATCTAAAAAAATTATAACTTTGTGAAAAAGAAAAACAATATAAAATTATAGCAGGCTGTTTATCTTTGCCTATACAGAGCACAACATAAAAGGAATTTAAAAGAAGCAGGTGGGTAAGGTCTTTTGTATCATTTTTTTTAAGAGTCTGCTTATAAGCAATATCATGCAATATTTCTGTCTCTGACTTCACTCAGTATAACTATCTCTAGGTCTATCCATGTTGCTGCAAATGGCATTATTTCACTCTTTTTAAGGCTGAGTAATATTCCAATGTATATATGTACCACATCTTCTTTATCCTTTCCTCTGTTGATGGGCATTTAAGTTGGTTCCATGTCTTGACTATTTTAAGTTGTGCTCCAATGCACATTGGGGTACAAGTTTCCTTTCAGAACAAGTTTTTCTCCAGATATATGCCCAGGAGTGGGATTGCAGATAATCCTATAGTTCTGTTTTTAGTTTGAAAAGCCTCCATATTTTCCATAGTGGCTGCACCAACTTACATTGCCACCAACAGTGTAGGAGGGTTCCGTTCTCTTCACATCCTCTCCAGCATTTATTGTGTATGGATTTTTTAATGATAACCATTCTTACGGGTATGAGGTGATATCTCTTTGTAATTTTGATTTGCATTTCTTTAATTATTAGCGGTGTTGAACATCTTTTCATGTGCCTTTTGGCCATCTGTATGTCTTCTTTGGAGAAATGTATATTTAGGTCTTCTGCCCAGTTTTTGATTGGGTTGTTTATTTTGATGATGTTAAACCTCATGAACTGTTTGTAAATTTTGCAACTAATGTCTTATCAGTCATATCATTGGCAAGTGTTTTCTCCCAATCTGTGGGTTGTCTTTTCATTTTGTTTATAGTTTCCTTTGCTGTGCAAAAGCTTTTGAGTTTAATTAGGTCCCATTTGTTTGTTTTTGTTTTTATTTCCATTACTCTGGGAGATGGATCAAGAAAGATATTGCTGTGATTTATGTCAAAGAGTTTTCTGCCTATGTTTTCCTCTAAGACTTTTATTGTGTTTGGCCTCACATTTAGGTCTTTAATCCATTTTGAGTTTATTTTTGTGTGTAGTGTTATAGAATGTTCTCATTTCATTTTTTACATGCAGCTGTCCAGTTTTTCCAGCACCATTTATTGAAGAGACTGTCTTTCCTCCATTGTATAGTCGTGCCTTCTTTGTTGTACATTGATTGATCATAGGTGTGGGTGTTTATTTCTTGGCTTTGTTTATAAAATAGAAACAGACTCACAGACTACGAACTTATGGTTACTGGGAGGTGGGGAAAGGTAGGTGGATGGATAGTTACGGAGTTTGGGGGTTTGATATGTATGTATAGCTATATTTAAAACAGATAGCTAACAAAGACCTACTTAGTGTATAGCACAAGGAACTCTGCTTAGTATTCTGTAACAATCTAATTGGGAAAAGAATTGAAAAAGGATACATGTATATGTATAACCATCACTTTGTTTTATATCTGAAACCATCACAACACTATTAGTCAACTATATCCCAATATAAAATAAAAAGTTTAAAAAGAAAGAAAAAAAAAAAACAGATGGGAACTCTACATACATTCTTCAGGGAAAGATCTCATTATCAAATATATCACACACTTCACAGAAATTCACAGTGCTTGATGGTTAATACTTCCTTATCTGACCTACTATCTCTGATATCATCAGAAAGGCAGGGGAGGGAGTGGGATTGCAAAGTATGTTGAGGATCATGCTTGCTTCTACTTGATGTTTGATATTTCTGGGTTGACTGGTAGCTGGGGTCCAGAAGCTACCTACTGGTGCAATGAAATTCTCTAACACTGCCTTTGCTCTTTCCCTAAAGTCTGCTGCTTTTGCCCTAGATCCCCACTCTTGCTATTCAGGTGGTATTTTAGACACTCATGATATGTAGACTAAGATTAAAAAGAAAAACAAACACTGCATTTAGAGACTGATTCAGTGGAAGAGGAGCTTCAGATAGGAAATGGTCCATCAGCCACTGACATGCTGACTCGGAGTTTCTTTTTCCCTTGTCTGTCTTTGACTTGGAAGTCAGTTTTTGCAACAGTGTTTGACTTTCAGGGTTACTTTTCTTTCTAATAACTTAGACCACATTATATACTAAACTCTTTGTGTTAGGTAAAAATCTATATTTATAATTCTTAAAATATTAAGAATATATCACAATAAATGAAAGATTATAGGAAATATTCCCACTTCTTCCCTCCTTTTCTCCATCCCCTCCCACACTCTCTTCCTGTATTTCTTACTTTTCTTGCCTTCCTTCTCTCTCTCCTCCACTCCTTTCCTCTCATCTATAATCTGTTCCTATTCCCTGCCTCTGTCAGATTAAATAGTGAAAATTTATTCAAGAAACTATGAACAAAATGTGTTCTAATTATCCATTGCTATTTAACCAATCACACAAAACTTAGTGGGTTAAAATAACATTTTAACTTATGAATCTGCAATTTGGACTGAAATCACAAGAAAAGGCACATTTGTTCATGTTCTGGGCTCCCCTGACAGCTCAGCCAGTAAAGAGTCGGCCTGCAGTGCAGGAGACCTGGGTTTGATCCCTGAGTCTGGAAGATCCCCTGGAGAAGGAAGGACTACCCACTTCAGTATTCTTGCCTGGAGAATCCCATGGACCAAGGAAGGAGCCTGGCAAGCTACAGTCAATGGGATCTCAAAGAGTCAGATATGAGTGACTAGGCATGCAAGCATCTTCATGTTCTATCAGCTGAGGTGGCTTGATTTGGGGCTGGAGTTTTTGCTTTTAAGGTGGCTCACTCATGCAAAGAAAGTCGATACTGGTTGTTGACTAGAGCCTCAGATTCCCCTCCTCAAGCCTCTCCATGGGCTTGGTCTTCTTTCCACCATGTAGGTGAACTTCTAGGGAAATGATTTTAAGAGAGAGAGTTGGGTAGAAGCTATACCACCTTTAGTGATCTAACCTCAGAAGTTATATAGAATTATTTTCTACTCTTCCATAGGCTGAAGCAGTTACCAGTGCCCACCCAGATTTAAGGATGAAAAGTGAATGTGAAAGTCTCTCAGTTGTGTCTGACTCTGTGACCCTATGGACTATAGCCTGCCAGGCTCCTCTCTCCATAGAATTCTCCAGGCAAGAATACTGGAGTGGGTAGCCATTCCCTTCTCCACGGGATCTTCCCAACCCAAGGATTGAACCTAGGTCTCCCGCATTGCAGGCAGATTCTTTACCAGCTGAGCCACCAGGGAAGCCCAAGAATCCTGGAGTGGGGAGCCTATCCCTTCTCCAGCAGATCTTCCTGACCCAGACATTGAACCAGGGTCTCCTGCATTGCAGGTGGATTCTTTACCGGCTGAGCTACCAGGGAAGGCCCTGGATTTAAGGATAGGAGGGGACAAGGACTCCACTTCTTATTGAGGGAGTGATAAGCTTCTGGAGAAGCACATGAGGTGGAAAACATTGCTGTATCCATATAGAATACAAAGGAAGACACAGTTCCTAGCCTCAAGCTGGGACTTTAGATAAGTGAACCATTCCATGATACTGTGTCATTGTGTGACAAGAGGAGGACAGGGTCTATGGAAACCTAGTACTAAAGGTTCCCTGGAGGAAGTGACAGCCATGCTGAGATCTAAAAGCTGAGTAAAATCAGAAGTTTAAGTTTGATTGGAGGCAGAAAAGTGTTTCAGTGGTTTATCTACCACCAGGAAAATAACTTTCTGCCATAATCTTCTCAGAGTTTATAATTCTGATCCCTGTAAAAATGCAGATACTCAGAAACAGTAGCAATTCTTCATGGAAACTCACCTTAGTTGAGTACCTCCCATGAGTCAGACACTGTGCTACTCACCTTCTTTGTATTATTCACCTAAAATTTTTATGAAGATTTCACATAATAGTATTATTCTCTTCTATAATTGAAGAAACTGAGGATTAGATCCAATTTAGCTGATGCATGATCTAAATCAAGACCTACCTCACTTATCACATCTTCAGGTACCTCATACTCCACTTTCAGAAATATGTGTAGCCCTCAGAGGATTAACATTTTAACAGCCAGAATAATATCAATGAAAATAAAATTAACAACTATTAAATGCTGACTCTATATCAGACACTGTTCTAGGTTCCTGGAATGTATAAGCTCACTTATTTATGATTTCTATGTGAAATAATTCATCAGGCACTTTACTGAAAGCACATTTTCACTTGGGTGGTTAGATGGAGAAAGATGAGAACAGCAGATACTTGGGACAAGTGGATAAGAAGGGAGAATATGGATTTGGTGTCAGTGGTGGGATAGGGCATTGGGAGAGGAGTGGGGATCCAAATATACACTGTCCATTGTTCAGTTTTGCTTGAACTACTCTGAGGGTGATGATGAATTAACCAACCTTTGTGACCAAAAACAACCATCTCAAGGTTGCAGCAGTAACTATCCTTCAGTGTTCTTCAGTGGAGAGTGTGTGAAAGTTCCCTGTAGCTGACCCACATCTTAACTGTGATGAATTTCCTTTCTAGGTTCAGTACAACGTTCTGATATCCAACGTTTTGCTATCAGGAACTTTAACCCTCTGACAAGACAATAAGAAATTTCACAGGTTACTCTTTTTCCCTGTCTCAGATCTGCAACATAATTTGTGGGGCCTCTTGTTCAAAGTTTGTTAAGATCTTTAAGACAGCAATAGCAGAGCTTTAAACCAAGTGTGAGACCTGGTACAAAGTGCAGCATACACACTCATGAAGCTATTCCTATCTCTGTCATTGGCAAACTACATATTCCACTGATGTCCTCTGTGTCTCAGTTGTACATGGGTTCTGAATGCAAGGCTCACTTGTGAATTTGGGTTTAAGTGGTGACATCAGTGCCCTATAGGAGATTCTTCTGTTTTTCAGAGAATGGGTAGCACATAAATCCTTGGGACTACTGGCCACTGTAAACCTCTTTTTAATTAAGTGCATCACTTTTCTTGCAGTGTTCTGACACCCCGAGGTTTTTAGGGAGATTTATCACTCTGGGGACTTGGCTTAATATATATTTCTTGTGACAGGTAGGAATATACCAACCCAGCAAGTTGGGCATAGAGAAACATGAATTGCTGATGGTCTGAAACCTTCCACTCCTTTAAATTTTGCTGATCATCAGGCTCCCTTTTCATAGGCAGTGCAGCTACCTGCTACTAGCTGTGACTTAGTTTGTGCTTCTTAATATGAAGACTACTTGCCAGGTTACCTTTGTAGCAGTAAAAAATTTCTCTTGACTTCAGAGCTGATTTCAAATAAAAGTGTACTTGGACTTATAATCAGACCAAAGATTGGGGAGTGAATGGGACCAGAGATTGGGAGTGTAGTGAATAAGGTATAAAGAAATAGACTCCGTATCAGAAATTTCCTTCTTAGGAACACATATTGTGTTCAATTTGTTTAAAATAGTTACCTGCCTGAGTATTATTTCGCACAGACTTTGTTTAAATATAGAAGGGTACAAAATAGTGAGCGCCTAATTACAATTCAATGGCCTGCCTTGCATATCATTGCTAATCATTTTATCGGTATTCTACTTGCTTTGCAACTAGATTATACATTTCTCAAGCACCATGTTTTATAGAAACTTGTTTTATTAGTATAATATAATGTTAGAATTGAATTACTTTAGAGGATATTTATTTTTATTCCATCCAAGAAACGTCTGTAATTGGTTTTCCATAAAAGTGTTTTGATAAATGTTGGTCTGCCTAGATCACTAGATCCTGATTCCTCTTGCCTCTCAAAAGACTGCCTGCCAGTCAGGTGGAAAGAGCAAAATCCAGAGTCAAAATATGAGAAAAAGCCTGCTCTGATATGAGTTAGTATAATGGGAACACAAAGAGGAGATTGGATAATGATTTAATTAATTCAGTTATAATTACTGAGCTCTGACTATATGCCTGGCGTGCTACTAGGTATGCATGATGAAGCAGCAAAGAAGATATACTTAATCCCCTCCTTCTTGGGAGAGAATGATAGCAAATAGCTTTTCCTAGAGGAGTGTGAAGTCTCCATGCAGAAGGTGAAAGTTGAGTCTTCAAGCTTAAATAGAAGCTCACTGAGCCACAGGGGGCTTCAAAAAAGAAGCAAAGGACAGAGGTTCTTTTTTTTTTTTGGTCCCACCTCTCAGCTCCTCTAGCTATTTCCTTTATAGTGTTTATAATGATGGTTGGGTATATGAACTGACAGTTTTCATCGACAAATTTTCAGTTAGCTGTTTTAGTGAGCTGTGGCAATTTCTTTCCATGGTGTCATTTATTTCCAATACTTTGGACTTTTTCAGTTTTAGCATACACAATGCTATATTCTAGTCTTATTTCCCCCTTGTTTCACAGGAGGCTTGCTCATCCTGTTGTATTCCTAATGGTAAAATAAGTGATTCATCTGCAGCCAATGTCTTTGTACTTTGCAGGTGAATGTAATGTATGCTGGGGGGAGTGGGGTGGAATAAGGGTGGGGAGATTAAGGTTGGCTTCACTATCCTGGAATGAGTTCTTCCTGTGTAAGAGTAATGGGTCCACTTTCTCCTCCAGGATTTTTGCTGCTGCCAGAAAAATGCTAAATATATAGCCTCAGCTGCATAGATCAAGTAGATGAACTTTTGGGGAAATGAGAGATTTTGCATTTGTAATGTCAGCAAAGGGAAATGGGAGCTATAAAGTTCCTACTTGTCATTAGTGTCACGTTTCCAGCAGGTTTCGATAATGGGACTGAATCTATATCCCAGGGAGATTTGGAGTCTCGATAGCTACTAGATTGTTTATTTTGATGATAACTTCTTTGAACTGGCTTATCCAGCAATAATACCTGCAAGATGGGAGTACAGAAGACCACAGGGGGATCAATAGGACTATTGTGGTAAAAATTTGTATATCTAATTTTCTGAGAAATTCAAAGCCATTTGAAGCATTTCAAGCCTGTATTAGCAACAGACAAGTGCTCTGTTTTAAAGGTGAGTAAGTCAAGAAGGCCTGAGCTTTGATTTTGCTTACTGAAAAAGCACTAGACCTAGAAGTAAATCTGTGTTCAAATCTCACCTCAACCACGAACTAGCTGTGTTCACTGAGGCAAGCTATTAATACTAATCCTCTCTGGGCCTCAGGCTTCCCTGGTGGCACAGATGGTAAAGAATCTGCCTGTGATGCAGTAGACCCAGATTTGGTCCCTGGGTCAGGAAGATCCCCTAGAGAAGGGCATGGCAACCCACCCCAGTATTCTTGCCTGGAGAATTTTATGGACAGAGGATCCTGTCGGGCTACAGTCCATGGGGACACAAAAAGTCAGACATGACTGAATGACTAACACTTCTCTGGGCCTCAGTTTCTTGTCTTAAAATGGAGCTAAGGCCTGACCAGTAGGTGCTATATAATAGTAAAAGGAAATAGGGGATATAATGATAAAACATTTCATTAATAGTGCTATACAAATTCTTTTTTTTTCCTCTCTTGCACAGCCCCTTGAGATGTCATGTGCAGCTCACATTTGATCAAGAGAAAATTCTAATTCTGTTTATCAATTGGAGGTGATTAGGCTAAGTGCTAGGAAATTTGAGATCTAGTTATCTCTGCCACTTGAGCAAGTCATTCATTTATTTACTCATACATTCATTTGCTGTATTGGTTTGTAAACTATTTAATGTGCTTTGTCTGTAGTCACTTGATCTTTTGATGCTTCAATTTTCAAATGCATAAAAGAATATTAGTACTATTCCTCAAACTTCCTAAGAGGATCAAAGGAAATTCTATGGACCTACCCAAGGGATGACCCTTATCTCAAATAATAATAGCAACAACAATTTCAGAGAAATTAAGTTGAGATTGCTAGTGGAACTCAAAGACTGGAGGGCAAAGGGAGAAGATCAGTTTCCAGGCGACAGTAAGGCTTCCAGGAGTGGCCTCCTAGGGACTCTAGGATTCTCCATGTTAGATACTGGGAAGTGTGTGTTTGAATGCTATCTTGAGTGTAGTGGGATGTGAGAAATTGAAAAGAGGCACCAACCATGCTATGGTTGACAGCCATGCTTGAAAATATTTCTTCTAACAGGTGAGGTAAAAGAAAGGACATGTTTTAAAATTTGAACTGCAAGGACAAGCATGTGACTTCCCCCAGCTGCTCAATTTCAGTACCCAGCTAGCACCGGCCAAGAAGGGCCTTCAGCAGAGTCTTTAGGCAGACTAGGCATGAGTGGGTGAGGAGCTTGTACCCCTGCAACATGAAAGAATGGCACCTGGTTCTGAAATATCTGCTTAAAACTGAAGGGGAAACTCAAATGGGGGCTGCATTTCCATCATTATAGTTGGAAGGGGCTGAGTCTTGGGATAATGATGTTGTTAATCTTTTGCATCCTGATTCTATCCACCCTCAACCTGTTAAAGTGCTTTCAAAAGTATAAAACAATAAACAAAATATGAAAGAAAAAGGAAGCATGTTATATTCCCTTTCATCCAGCTAAAGGTCAGGTAAGGGTAGATTTCTTCTTTTTTTTTCAGTGTTCTGGAGCTGTACCTTACCAGGATACAGAGGTCTTCCTTCCTTCATTTATCCCCCTCTTCCCTCCTTCCTTTCCTTCTTTCTTTATTCTTTTTTCTTTCTTTCCCTCCTTCTGTTCCTTTCTTACTCCTTTTCTTCTTTCCATTGCAGTAGGCAAGTTTAGTTGCCCCATACCATGTGGGATCTTAGTTCCCTGATCAGGGATCAAATCCACGTGCCTTGCATCAGAAGGCAGATTTCTTAACCACTCCACCAGAAAAGTCCCATGGGTAGAAGACTTATTGAAAACAGACTTTTAAAGATTTTTCCAACACCCTAACCCTTCTCATTATTTCTCTCATTCTCTTCTTCCTATCTCCTCTTCTCTCCTCCCTGCCCCCAAATCTTTCACTTCTCTCCCAGCCTTCACATTCTACTGAAGCTGATGCTTGGTCAAGCAAGCATCTTTACCTATCCTTAGCATGGAGTTAGAATAAAGAGGGAAAATCAGATTGGATCAGCCTTTACCATGAGGTTCAGGGGATATAATTGATGAACTTAATCAACACACATCATTTTTAAAAAGATGGCAGTGTTATCAGTGCCCCTCCTCCTACCCATGAGGTGGCTATCTAGGAGTACCTTATTTAAAGGTACTGATTTATGACTCCCCCTTAAATCAGATGATGAATTTGGGACATTCATTTATCCTTACTGATTCCATTGGCTTCTTGCCTCATGGGATATCAGCCAGGGAATATTTCTCTGAGGAGTTTATTCTATCCTCTTCCCCATTTCCAATGTATTGTATTCTTTTGTGCTAATGTCTTAGGGGCATGCAAAGTACAGTAGCTGGGAACCCTAGGAGACTGAACATTTAAAAGAGTGCCCCAAATCTTAGCATTTATCTGTTCTCTGTTTAAGTTTCCAGGCTAAGAAAAATAGTTTGTGTCATTACATATTCCTTTTTTTATTCCTTGGATGAAGTTAGGTAAGAAGGATTCATATTATAGGTATGATTTCAGGTTGTGAAGACTTTTATCTTTCCAAAACTCTGTGTTGCCTCTTTTGAGTTCTAATTCTAAAAACTGGTCCTTCTTGTGGTTCTTGCCCTTGAAATGTTAAGAGGCAGATATGTTGGCTGTGGTAGCACTAAACAGAGGCTTTTCACTTATATATTTGTAAAAGAATAAAATAACTATGTTTGGCTGGCAGGTAAAGGATGTAAAGCTAAGTATTGGCCTATTCTTTGTCCCTTCCCAACTTTCTTATAACTGGAAAACTTATTTTACAAGTCAAGTAAGAACACATATGGGAAAATGGCCTTTTGAATGATTCTTTCAGCCATGGTAATATGATACTTATGCATAATGTTAAATTGCCATGATCTATTGTGTTCTTCTTCCTTGATACTTTATCACACATGTGATACAAACTATGTCTTGGCCATAAATAATGCAGAGAAAATAATACTAATATATAATGAAAACACACAAAGGGAATTCAAATCCAGTAACAGAGTCAGAGTTCATCATAACACACATAAATATTTTACTTTAACTCTGTTCCTCATTAGGAAAGTTTGGCTTTTAGATTTTCATCATTGAAGAAGTTACCTTGTTTTTCTTCTGTTTTAAGATTTAAATATTTTCACATCATTCTTCTTCCAAGGCTATTTTTTTTTCCTGAATTGATACCTCTAGAATGTCTACATTTCTCTCCTCTCCTTTAATGAAAAGCTACAGTTAACTTTTAGTGACATCCGTGTGTCACATTATAGAACCCTTAGATACAGGAATAATAATAATAATAATAATAATAAAAACCAGAAGCCTGAAAAAAGTAGACAAATCTTCCTAAAAGCTAAATTTTATTTAAATCTGAAGTTTTGAAAAAGGTCATCCAAAAATTCAAATGCATATTTTCTTACCTTTAGAATTTGCAAAACTCCAATAGTTTCTTGGCTAAGTTAAGAAACAAACATCCTTTGCTTTTGCTTTTTAAATTTATGATATAAAGTGAGATCCTAAATCACAAACCTAAATGTAAAATGCAACCACATAAAACTCCTAGAAGATAACACAGGGTAATATCTAGATGACCTTGGATATGTTTTTAGACACAACAAGAGACATGATCCATGAAAGATACAATGGATAAGCCAGACTTCATTAAAATTTAAAAGTTTTGTTCTATGAAAGACAATATTAAGAAAATGAAAAAAACCAAACCAGATTGGAAAAAATATTTATTAAAGATACATCTGATAAAGGACTACTATTTAAAATATACAAGAAACTTTTAAATTCAACAGTATGAAATCATTCTGATTGAAAAATGGGCCAAAGACCTTAATGGGCTTTTCACTAAAGTAGGTATATCGATGGCAAATAAGCACATGAAAACATGTTCCACATCATGTGCCATTAGGGAAATACAAATTAAGACAATGAGACAACACTATACTCCTATTAGAAGGGCCAAAATCTAGAAGACTGTTAACAGAAAATATTGACAAGGATGTGGAACAATAGGGAATTCTCATTCACTTCTTGTGGGAATGCAAAATGTTATAGGCACTGTGTAAGACAATTTGGCAGTTTCTTATAGAACAACACATACTCTTACCATATGATCTAGCAGTCATACTCTTTGGTATTTACCTCAAGGAGTTTAAAACTGTATCCATAAAAAAAACCTGCAGGTAGATATTTATAGAAGCTATCTTCATAATTGCCAAAATGTGGAAGTGACCAAGATGTCATTGGTAGGTAAATGGAAAAATAAACTCTGGACCAGCCAGCCAGTTGGGTATTATTCAGTGCTAAAAGAAATTAGCTATTGTGTATATTTTGGATATGAATTCCAGGTCAGTTGCTTCATTTGCAAATATTTACTCCATTCTGAGGGTTGTCTTTGTTTTGTTTATGGTTTTCTTTGCTGTGTAAAACTTTTTAGTTAGGTCCCGTTTATTTATTTTTGTTTTTATTTTAATTTCATTATTCTAGGAGGTGGGTCAAAAAAGATCTTGCTACAATTTATGTCAAAGAGTGTTCTGCCTGTATTTTTCCTCTAAGAGGTTTTTTTTTTTTTTCCTTTTCTTTTTAATTTAATTAATTAATTCATTTATTTTTGGCTCTGCTGGGTCTTCGTTGCTCCTCAGGCTTTACTCTAGTTGCAGTGAGTGGGAGCTACTCTCTAGCAGCACTGCATGGATTTCTCATTGCCATGACTTCTCTTGTTGTGGAGCACAGGCTCTCGGGCACCGTGGGCTTCAGTGGTTGTGGCTCATGGCCTCAGCAGTTGCAGTTCCCAGACTCTAGAGCACAGGCTCAATAGTTGTGGTGCCCAGGCTTAGTTGCTCAGGGCATGTGGGGTCATCCTGGATCAGGGATCAAACCCATATTTCCTGCATTGGCAGGCAGATTCTTTACCACTGAAACATCAGGGAAGCATCCTCTAAGAATTTTATAGTGTCTGGACTTACATTTAGGTCTTTAATCCATTTTGAGTTTATTTTTGTGTATGATGTTAGGGAATGTTCTAATTTCATTCTTTTACATGTAGCTGTAAAATTTTCCCAGCACCGCTTATTGAAGAGACTGTCTTTTCTCCATTGAATATTCTTGCTTCCTTTGTCGTAGATTAATTGACCATAAATGTGTGAGTTTATTTCTGGGTTTTCTAGTCAATGAGTGAAAAAGATGAAGATAAAGAAGATGTGTCAAGTAAAATAAGTCAGTCACAAAAGGATAAAAGCTGCATGATTCCATTCATATGAGCCCTGTAGTATATTCAAGGTCAAGGAAACAGCTTGAAACAGCGGTAGCCAGGAGCTAAGAGGAGAGGCTAGTGGGATTTATTGTTTAAAGGGTATAGATAGAGCTTCAGTTTTGCAAGAGGAAAAAGTCCTAAAGATGGGTTGCACAGTGGTGAAGGTGGTAAATTTTATGTTACATGTATTTTACCACAATTAAAAACAAAAACTAAGGGAGAAACCCTAAAGTTAGTATATTCTCAAGTTTTAAGTCGAAATTTCAAAAGCTTTTTTTTTTTAGCTTGAATACCATTCATCCATATGTCTATGAATTCATTCAGCAAATATTGATCAACTATTGCATAACAAATTGGGCTGTTCCTTGCCATTTATTTTATGTCATCTTCCCAATAATCCTAGGAGAGAGATATAATTAGCTACATTGTTTTCTGAAAAAGAGAGACATAAAAGAGATACTTGTCCAGAGTTACAGTGTCACTTGAAAGCAGAGCTTCAAGGATAGCCACTGGAATTTATCTGGCATGTCAGTCCTGATGGATGAGAAGGGGCCTCCTGAAATGCTACTTTGAGAATAAAATTGAAGCTATATTTGCACTCAACTGCCAGGGAAAGGAAGAGGAGAGTCAGTTGCAGCCCTCATGATAGACATTTGTAATCCTTCACCCTTGTCCAGGTTTAAATTCCTTTTATTATATATCAACTGAATTTTGACACTGCGCAAAGTGTCAAGAAGCAGAGTTCCAGTCAAAATAGATTAGTTAGATTGCTGTTTTTCAGAAAGTTGCAAAGAGCTGTGCTCATGGTAAAAGGGTAGGTTTGTTCTTTTATTTTTCTTCTCAAGAGAAAGCAAGTTATGGAAATAAGTGCAATTTACTTCAGTTTATTTTCACACTTATGTATAAAAGTGTGGTTCTTTATTCATCTAAAGGCAAAATTAAGTGTGTAATTCCAGCTAATAGTTCAGTGTGGTTGTCAGAAATTCAGATATCTATCAAGCAGCCTCTGTAATGTGTGTTCACACGTCGCTTTAGCTCCCAATTCACATATTCTAACTCTAGGCAATATATTTTCATCACTTCTATTAGGAATTATATATTTGTGAAATTTAATTTGAGTAACTATTAAAAATAAAATTAAGTGCACCTCTAGAAAATGCTCTTTTTTTAAAAATGTTGTTCAGTTACTCAGTCGTGGCCGACTCTTTGAGACTGCATGGACTGCAGCACACCAGGCTTCTCTATCCTTCATCATCTCCCAGAGCTTGCTTAAACTCATGTCCATTGAGTCAGTGATGCCATCCTACTATCTCGTCCTCTGTCGTCCCCTTCTCCTGCCTTCAGTCTTTCCCAGCATCAAGGTCATACCTAATGAGTCAGCTCTTCTCATCAGGTGGCCAAAGTGTTGGAGCTTCAGCTTCAGCATCAGTCCTTCCAATGAATATTCAGGGTTGATCTCCTTTAGGACGGACTGGTTTGATCTCTTTGCAGTCCAAGGGATTCTTGCCAGTCTTCTCCAATACGACAGTTCAAAAGCAATTCTTTGGTGTGAATGTACCATTTGAGAATTTCCCAGCCTTAGAAAACTTGCTTTCAAGGGTATTATGGAATTGAATGGACCATGAGTATCTTAGAAAGATGCTAGATAGATTTGCCTAAAGATTTTTAAAGTATTGCAGATAAAGACTCTTGAAAAGTGATGAAATTGGGTAAATCTTATACTGACACTTTCTTGTAAGATATAAAACCAAGACTCTGAAAACACCTCAAATAGTAAATTACTAATGTTGAAAGATATCTATGAGGCCATTAAGTGACAAAGAAAGGAAACACATTGATCATGATATAGCAATTTTTATAACCTTCTGCATACATGTGTTTGTAAATGCATAGATAAAGATTTAAGAAACACACCCACACTAAAATATATAAAGCTACTTCTGAAGAGGTGGTGAAGGCATGGGGAAGAACAAAGAAAAGATTGAATATTTTATTATATATTTTGTATTGTGCTTTATAAGATACATAATATTCAGTTTTGTGACTTTTAAAACTTAAAAGGAAAAAAGAAATGAACTTACTTTTGAAATCCTGTCTATATTCTGGCATTGTAAGTGAACAATGCACAGTATAAAGAGACAATATATTTCTTTTTTTTTTTCATTTATTTTTATTAGTTTGAGGCTAATTACTTCACAACATTTCAGTGGGTTTTGTCATACATTGACATGAATCAGCCATGGAATTACATGTATTCCCCATCCCGGTCCCCCCTCCCACCTCCCTCTCCACCCGATCCCTCTGGGTCTTCCCAGTGCACCAGGCCTGAGCACTTGTCTCATGCATCCAACCTGGGCTGGTGATCTGTTTCACTATAGATAATATACATGCTGTTCTTTCAAAACATCCCACCCTCGCCTTCTCCCACAGAGTCCACAAGTCTGTTCTATACATCTGTGTCTCTTTTTCTGTTTTGCATATTGGGTTATCGTTACCATCTTTCTAAATTCCATATATATGTGTTAGTATGCTGTAATGGTCTTTATCTTTCTGGCTTACTTCGCTCTGTATAATGGGCTCCAGTTTCATCCATCTCATTAGAACTGATTCAAATGAATTCTTTTTAATGGCTGAGTAATATTCCATGGTGTATATGTACCACAGCTTCCTTATCCATTCATCTGCTGATGGGCATCTAGGTTGCTTCCATGTCCTGGATATTATAAACAGTGCTGTGATGAGAGAGACAATATATTTCTGTTGACACTAATTCTTCCAATCTCTTAAGTCTTTTGGCCTAATGTAGTATTTTCTCCAGATTCTAAATCAAAATATATTAGTGGATTAAATCAATATAGTAGATCATTTCTTTTCCCTTCATATCTTTTGACAATTTTTCTATTGAGTTATTTGTCCTTTTCTTATTGATTTGTCAGAATTATGTAAGAATTTAGTACACTAGTCCTTTGGTAGTTTATATATTTTTTAAGGTTCATCCAGTTAGTTGCTTGAATTTTCTCTTTTTTACAGTTTAGTAGTGAAAAGAACTCCTTAATTTTAGTGTAATTGAATGTATTTATATATGTGTGTGTTTAATTTATGGTGTGTTATTGTAGTTGTTTATAATCCAGTGTAATCAATCCTTATATCACTGCCAACCATATATTTTCTTGACTTATAATGACTTATAACTGATTTTTAGTTTTTTCTTTAATACTTGAATTTCTGATCCAGTTGGAGTTTGTTTACACTGTGATATAAGATCTCATTATATTACGGAATGTGTTGTATGGGAAAACCTATTGTCCCAGCAACCATTTATTGAAAACCCTGTGTTTTTCCAAATGATTTGCAATCTATGCCCATTCTGTTGTAAATAAATTACAACTTTTATACACATGGGTCTGCTTTTGGTCTCTTTATCTTGTTCTGTTATTCATCTATCTTTGTACCAGTTTCTCAATGGTTTTTGCTTATTCCTTATTCCTGTAGAGTAGTATTGTCAACTTGAGGTTTTTCTTCAGGAGAATTCTGATTGTCTTCGGTGATTGTTTTTTACTTATAAATTTAAAAAGATCAGCTTGTCATTTCAGCAAAGCATGCTGTGAGGTCTTATGGAATTTTATTTGAATTTATGCATTCACTTGGAAAAAACTGCATCTTTATGATATTAGTATTCCTACCTAAGAATAAGCTATATTAATTTATTCAAACTTTCATGCTATATTTGTATCAGAAGCCTCTTGGTCAAATCTTTCAGGTACCACCTCTTACCCTAGCTGTTGCTCTGGTGACCAGTTTTTGCACAGGTTTGGCTTGGCTTGATACAGGTGCGTTAACACCTTCCTTGGGTTTCTGAGGCACATTTCTCATTTTTTACCCATTGAGAACACTAACATGCATACATATGCACCCGGGAAGTGCAGGGAAATATGGGAGAAGTAACACCTGGTGGGATTACCTTGATCAGTGAAAAGCAAGCACTAAAGGATAAATGCATCCTTCTTGCCGTTTCCCTGCCCAGCTCAACAATGTGGTCTTTCTACCACGTTACGGCTGGACATGAAAACCAGCAGCTTTGCTGCTGAAGGGAGCCTACTTGATTTGGAATTGAGGTTAAAAAACACATGTAGTGACAGTGTCAGCCAAATAGCAAACTATGGAAAAATGAATGGGGAAGACTGCTCCTTTGCTGGCCACAGGTTAGTGTGTCTTGCAATAAGCTGAAATCTGTCAAGCCAGCCAGAAATCTTAAGAAATCTTAAAATGAGAGAGAGATGGAGGGGCTAGTCAAGTTTTTCATATATCCCACACTGCCTTGGATGCTGCACACATAGTGGAGGTCTGAGAGGGTCCAAGTTCACAGTCTCTCGAATGATGGGAAGCTTGTGTGCATGTGTAGGCAAGATCTGAGTAAGCCAGCAGAAAGTAAAACCTGAGTCAAGCCTGAAAACTGCCTGAACTTTGAACTTGTTTCTCAACCCACACATAATTTTACCAGCCAGGGATGAAGGTCTTGCTAGATCAAAGTTTTGGGGCACAACCTCAATCCAATCATTGACTGACCAGTAGGTTATAAAGACACAGGGGTGACCGTTAGAAAGTTAGGCTAAGAAAAAGTAAAACAAGAATTTAAAAAAATAGTCATCAGCAGCCACATATCAAGAGGGTGACGGACTCTACAGATTATGTCCAGGCATGTTAAATAAATTTAAAAAAAACAACAGCAACAAAAGTGCTCACAGGAAAAATAAAATTGCTGAACACTTACTAACATGTCTAAGCTGTTTCATTTTAATAATAATAAGAAAAACAAAATATAAACCATGTAAAGAAACAGGATGACATAATTGGGAAATGATACAAGAATAGAAACTGACTAAATGGACTCAGATGTTTGGTTATAATACAAAAATTAAAATTAAAATAAAATAAATTAAATAAAATAAATTAAAATTAAAATAAATACATTCAAATAATTAAATAAAACCTTGTTTATAGACTTTAGAAAACACATAATCAGGACTCAGCAAAGTTAATATTAATAAGTGAAACAAAAAAGAAAGTTTTAATGTTGTAAGGTATCACAATCATATGGAAAAAATCATTACATTGGTTCAGCAACAGATATAAATGGTAGGAGAATAAATCAGTGAACTTGTAGATTTATTAATAGAAATTATATACTGTGGAGAAGATGGATAAAACAAATTGAAGATAAATGAAAAGAACCTCAGAAATCTATGGAACAACCTCAAAAGAACCATCATATTTTAAGAAGAATAAAGCTCGTAAACAAGATGTAATACAAAAAGGAGTCAGCATCATTTGGTGTCAGCATGATTTTTCATGTGTCAGTCGTTCTTTCTCTTTTATTGCTTAGTATTAATACTATTCCATTGTAAGGATTGATCACAGTTAGTTTAACCAATGACCCATTAATGAACGTTTGAGTTATTTCACATTTTTGAGATTTGTATATTTGGCTGCTGTAAACATTTAGGGCTATTTGGGGGCAGGGAGGAGCAGATGGGTTTTTATTTATATTTGCTAAATATCTAGGAATGGAATGGCTCAATCACATTTAGGTGTATGTTTATAGCTTTAAGAAACTACAAAACCAGTTTTTACTGTTTTTCAAACTTGTTTTTAATCATGGTATGCTCCCAAAGAATGTATGAAACCTGAAATAGCTCCATGTTCTCAGCTATACTTGGGAAAGATTGAGGGCAGGAAAAGAAGGGGACAAGAGAGGATAAGATGGTTGGATGGCATCATCGACTCAATAGACTTGAGTCTGAGCAAACTCCTGGATACAGTGAAGGACAGGGAAGCCTTGTGTGCTGCAGTCCAAGGGGCTGCAAAGAGTCGGACACAGCTGAGCAGCTGACTAACAACACATTTGGCATGGTCGGTCTTTTTCGTTTAAGTCCTTCTAATGCTTGTGTGGTAGTATTTCACTGAAGTTTTAATTTTTATTTCCTTAATCACTAATTATGCGAAAATCACTCTATGTCATAATTTCTTCATCATCTATCTTCTATAGTGAAGTGTCTTTCTGCCATTTTTTAAAAGTTTGGTTATTTGTTATTGAGTTAAAGAATTCTTTATATATTTTGGATACAAACTTTTCATCAAAAATATGTCTTCCAACTATATTCTTCTAGCATGTGACTTGCCTTTTCATTGTGTGACAGTGTCTTTTAAAGTATAAAGATCTATAAATCTGATAAAGTCCAATCTGTTGATCTTTTCCCCCTCTAGTTTGTAGTTTCTATGTTTTATTTGAGAAATCTTTGCATAACCCAAGATCACTGAGATCTTCTACTGAACTTTTCTCCTAGAAGTTTTACAGTTTTAGTTCTTACATGTAGGTCTATGATGCATTTTGAATTACTTCTCGGGGTTGTGTTCTGCCTCTGTTTTGTTGTTTCTCTGGTTTTGAGTAGGTTATTCATAAACATGGACTGATCAGTACTGAGATGAAGGCCTGAAAAGAAATTTCTGAAGATCTCCAGAGATTTTCCTTGCAACTTCTGTCTGATACTTTGTTTTATTGATTCTAGCTGCCGTAGCCTCCCCAAATTGGCCTTGGCCACCTCTTCTCTGTTCCCTCAACTCAGGGAAACTGCTCAGGTCTGTGTGGCTTCTCCCTCCCTATTAAGTAGCCCACAGACTTTCTCTAGGCAGTAAATTGTGGCCACTTTCGGGCATACCTTATTTCTTTCCTTTTTCTCAGGGGTCACGATTTTGTGCTATATTTTTGTCCAGTCCCTAAGAATTGTTTCCAATATTGTTTCCTAATGTTTTCAGTTGTTTAAAATGGAAGGATAAGCCCTGTGACTGAAAGCATTAAGTTCCTAAAAAGGTTCTTATACTTAAGATCTCAACAATCTTAGTGACCGAGGTCCAACAAATATAAGTGAGACAATGAATATAAGAAAATACAATATTAGTGGACTTGTTTACTATAAATAAAATTAGATTTCATAACAGATGAGAAAATTTTTTAAAGTTTCATAGAATCTCTTGAACTTTATGACTAATAGTGACTTGTTTAATAGATAAGAACCTTTATGATTTTCAGTGAAGAGCTTGACACAAGACACAAAGGGAAACATGCATGGAAGATCTGAGTATCAGTAGGATGAGAGAGAAGAAAAGTTTACTTACAGTGGGGTCAGGTGATGTGAGTTCTTGAAGCACTCTGGTGAGGCATTGGTGAAGGAGGGATATTTGTTTTTATCCAAAATCTTAACTATATTCATCTGGCAGTGATGTGGAGAGGTGAAGACAGATTTAGAATAAAGGAGATAAACCAGATGGCTGCTACACTTGAGGCTTATTTGTTAGTGTGAGGTTATATAACAAAACCTAAGAGAAAGGGGACAAGTTTGAAATGTATTAAAAGGTTGGAACAAGAGGATTTAGTAACAAGGTTAGAAGAAGAAGAGTGATTTAACTAATGAATACAGGATGCATTTTGAGGAGAAGGTATTCTATTTTGAATATTCTTTAGCTTCATTTTGAGAATTCAAAACTAACCATGTCAGAGTAAACTGGGAAAAAATAAGAACCGTGTTCAGATCTAGTCATGATGTTATCATAACATACAATTTATGATTATAACATATATATATAAACTTATATAAAGCTTATGTGATTAATGATTCAATTTTCTAATTCAATGGTTTTGTTTATTTTGTACAAATGAGAAAGGCTTCCAGTTTCCAGAACAGAAAATCATAAAAAGAGATTTATCCAAACTGCCCTAAAACATAAAGAACCCTAAAAATACTAGATGTTTTCTTCTAATCTCAGTCATGATCAGGGTTAACTAGAGTCACAAGAACCACTGGCAAATGAAATAGGTGTTTGATTTTTGAGAGTAGGTACCATGGGGCATATTGGGATGGTATTCTCAATGAATATTAATATTAATGGAAATAAAACTTGCATTTGGTTTGCATGCCACATGCAAGGAGAAAAGTCAAAGAGTAAGGAAGCGGGTTGAGATGGCATAAGCAGTTAGGTCTGTTTAAGTGCCAAAGACATTTCTCTTCTTGGAAAAGTCCAGCCTGGTGTCTGATTGCTGAGCTGCAAAGCTAAGGCAGGGGCCTTATGCCCCCTTCATGCATAATGATACCCTTGCCCATTTTCACTTCAGACTTGAATTTTCCTTTTCTTGACATCTTATTAATTTATTCTTCTGGGGAGTCTTTCAAGAAGAAAACTCATCCTGAGGAAAAAAAATCAAGCCAAGTCTAATTGACTAAACTTTCCTAGTGCTCAATGCTGAAAAGCAAACCTTTCAAGTTTTTGCCAATTGGCAGGAGTTTTAATGACAGGCTTCTAGGATCAAAGCAAACCTTTTAACTTCTTTTAACAGTAAATTCACTGGTGACTATTGACATGTAAAACACTCTCCAGGCAGAAACAGAAATCTGAGATCAGTTGAATATTACCAAGTATCCTAAATGGAGGACAATTCAACATGCTCCCCATTAACCAGGAACAAAGCCTCCAGATCCAAGGAGAGAAAAGAGAGCATGTGACTGATGAGGGAATGTTGAAGAGCAAGCACTTTACAAATCTCACGGTTGGGGTGGGATTTAATGGCACAGAGCAGTTTATAGTCATTTATTGAAACACCAATAATTACCAATAAAAAGGAACTACTGTGGAGATGAAACAGGCCTATAATAAATGTGTTTGCTTCCAAAAGGCACTGTTTCCTCTTGCTTTCAAGAGAGAGGACTGAAAAAATTGTTAAGGTTCTGGAAAGTAGAAGGCACACGCTCTATTATCTAGCTCTTACTTTGTCAGTCAAGATGTTGTGTCTTTAATCAAATCACTTATCTCTTCTAGGCCTCTGGTCTTCGATTTTCACTTCAGATTTAAATTTCCTTTTCTTGACATCTGCTATCAAGTGAAGCAACAGATGCTTTCTACCTCTGAAAACAAAAACTTTGCTTTTTTTGTTGGTCTAAGGCTTCTGTAGTTGAGATAAGTGAAGTTTAAAAAAAGGCATTATTTTATGACAGAGTTTATTAAGTTTTAGTAACTGTGGGCCTCTATCCCCAGAAGTATTGGCTTGGTAGATTTAGAATGAAGTTCATTAATTCATATTTTAACCAAGTACTCAAGATGAGCAGTTGATACCTAAATGACATGTTAGCAACAGTTTTTCAGATCAGATTCTTCTTTCTCTCATATTTAGTCTAGCTCCATCAATCATTCTCTTTCGTCTTGAGATTGCAATTAAATTCCCCAAAATGAAACAACAGGGACTATATGCATATGAGAGGTGATGAAGAATCTTGACAGATCTCTGCCTCACTTTCTTGGGCCGGGGGTTGGCAGGCGGGGAGGGTATCCTACAAGCATCAGTTCCCTCTCTCCCATGGACTGTATAAGCAAAAGACTAAGAATGTGAGACTCTTGTGTGTGTGTGTGTGTGTGTGTGTGAGAATCTTTGGATAGTCATATTGGGGATTGGAAGGGAGAATGAAGAGTGAGTTCTTCAAACATACTTAAACTCTATCAGTTTCCTATCACCACCATAACAGATCATCACAAACTTAGTGGCCTAAAACAATACAAATTTATTGTCTTATAGTTCTGTGGTTCAGGAGTTCAAAAAGGGTTTCACTGGCTAGGATTAAGGTGTCAGCAGCGCTGAATTCTTTTTGGGAGAAGTCATTCCTTTGCCTTTTCCAGTTGCTAGAGGTTGCCGGCATTCCACTGCTCACTCTCAAAGCCAGCTAACGTGGGTTGAGACCTTCTTACATCACAGCACTCTGTCTCTTGCACCTCTCTCTTCTAAGTCCATGGACCCTTATGATTACATTATGTTTATCCAGGTAATCCAGGATAGTCTCCTTATTTTAAGATCAGCTAATAATAATTCTAATTCCCCTTTGCCTTTTAATGTAACATATTCACAGGCTCTTGGAATTGGGATGGGGACTTTTTTTAAGGAGGCAAGATTCTGCCAACTACATAAACCAAAATAAGAGTTCTCTCAAAGAATCATTTTTCAAGACTGGGGAATCTGTGAAAAGAGAGACTGGCATCTCTACCCTGGTAACAGTTTTATTTAACCAATCAAGTCTGCCCTGCCTCTCTCAGCAATGGAAAATATTAATAAGTGGGATGACATACTTATTTCAATATTTCAGTATTTTATTTCAATATTCAGATTATATGTATTTAATAGAGAGGAATTATTTACATTGCTCTTCTGTAAAACTATGTATATATATGTGTGCGTGTGTGTGTGTGTGTGTACACACACATATGTACACACACACACTATGTTTTGGAACTTTAATTCATCATAAACAGTGAAATGAACAAAGATCATCCCCCTGCCTAATACCTGGTGGCTTTTGTCTCTGTACAACATCAAAGGTATATTCTGTCTACCTTCTTGCCTTATTTTTAAGTTTTGGATAATGTTTCTGGCAATGTTTTTAAGGACAGAAAAGGAAGAGTCAGAGCTTATTTGAATGGAATAAAAGGGAGAAGCAGCAGTTTTTAACCTCACTGAGTTCAGGTGTGATCAGCAAAAATACAGCAAAGTTTAATATTATGAAGTGATGACAAAATACAGCATAGTTTAGGGCTACATTTCCTGAAATGTAACAAGTGTGCTCTTCTCCAAAATAAATGTCTGTGAAATATGGGGTTGTATTTCTGCACTGCTGACTCCTAAGGTTGGCTTTGTGGCAGGTCATACCAGACTCAGTCAAGTCAGTAATCTAAACTGAGATCTTTCATAATCGTTACTACCCATTCTCTGATAGGGTATAGTCCTTCCAGGAGTACTTCATATGAGTAGAGTGCAAACCCTCAGTATTTGGCCATTAGCTCACTTAAAAATGTCTTGCCTGGTGGATACATTTTGTATTCTGTTTTTACCAACCAGTGTTTAGGTAAATGCTTATTTTTCCTAATTGTCTCCAATTAACATTTCTTTTATTTTGCCTACCACTTTTCATAAACAGTAGATGGCCCAATTTCTGATTTAGGGCTTATGTTACAGTGGACCTTGAATGTGAAAAGCAGTTGAGTGGAAGAAAAATTGCATTTAATGCTACTCAAATATGTCTGCTGAGACTTGGGCACCAGGAGAAAAGTGGGATTGGACTTTGAAAAGTGGAGACTGGTGAATGGTGTTTCATTCCTTCACTCACAGCAGATTTCTGTTTTTATCTCATGTTGACTTCTGTTCTTTAGTTTCTCCCACTATTGTAATTCTTTTGTTCTTCACCTTCTAGCCAAGACAGTCAGACTTTATCATCTTAACTGTCCAGTTTCCTGTGTCTTTAACTTCTTCCTCCCCTTTCAATATTAGTGCCCAGAGAACCCAACTTTGTTTTAGTCAAACTATCATTGTTCTGGAATCATATGGAGGGTGTGTGAAAAGAGAGTGCTGGCCCCTACTCCTAAAGATTCTGATTGAGTACTTCTGGGGTAGGGTCTGAACAAATATGGAATCTAAAAAAGCAGAACTAATTGAAACAGAGTGTAAATCAATTGGAAGCTGAGGTGGGGTAATGGGGAGATGCTAGTCTAAGAGTATAAACTTTGATTTACAAGATGATTTACAAGATTTATATACAAGGGTATAAACTTTGATTTAAAAAATTTGATTTACAAAATGTACAAGATTTGCATTTACAATGTACAGCCTAGTGATTATATTTAATCATACTGTACTATATATGTAAAAGTTTCTATCTAAGGTTGAATAGATTGAATAGATAGGTGAGGATCTTTTATTCATAAACCGCAAAGCCCTTTTGTGAATAATCCTCTATTTTTTAAACTATACCAATATATGTTGTCATCATAAATAATATGTAAAACAATAATGCCACATTTTTGGTAAGCTACATTTTTGATAAGTTTAAAGTTCCAAAAGCCCACCCCGCAAAAGTCAAGACAGGAAATGATATAAAATGTGATTATGTTGTATATAGGCTATAAACTGCAAGAAGAAAAATGTGTTTCTAGAGTTGGTTTTTAGATGCTGTTTTGAAAGGTGATTACTAATTTTCCAGGTTCTACCCTCCAGGCCAATATTCTTAAATATTAATTTCTTGGGGGAAATTCTGTGTTGCTTTATGTACTATTTATTGTTAGGTGAGGACTGACATGAGATATGTATAGCTGCATCTAAGGATGAATTTGAGGTTGAGGGAAATGAAATCCAGGTAATATGGTTCTGTCCCAGAGGTCAAATATTAATGTCCAGAGCAGAAAATGTTTTCCTGAGCCTTTGGCCAATATAAGTGTATACTTCTCTTTAGTTCTTAATATTTAGTGTAATTGACTCTTTTGGGAAACAACTTTCTAGAATTCTTTTGTCAAAGGAGGAGGAGATTCCTTAGCCATTCTAAATGATGTCAAAATAGCATTCTTGAAACATTAAGAAAATTATATAAATTGTGGTTCCCAGTGAGATATGTGTCAAAGTTCGTTTATCATCAGGTCTGTCTGAAAAGATGAGCGGGGGAGATACATTGGTAAACAATTTGTAGTGTAAAAGCTGATGACCAAAACAAAGTGGTCATTTCTACATGGATAAAATAAAAAGTGTTAAATGTGTACAAAAAATAGGTAAATGAGAATATCTAACAATAACCCATGGATATCTTAAGAGAATCTGACAACTGATGGTTTATGTAGCCTTCAATATGCTTAACAACAAAACATCTTTAAGGAACAGAAAGAAGTTTCCTTTCTTTTCTGTTTCTCTTGGTAGCTGAAGATACCTAAGAAATCATTCTAACCATAAAGTAGAGAGGCTTCACAAATCAGCAGAAAGAAAATCAAAAGGACTAGCAGCAGGGAATGTCTCATACTAATCTATTCTGTCTCCAAATTTATCTCCATGGAAAACAGTCTATCTCCTTTTGACACAGGCATTCTGCTCTCCTTGGCTGCTTCTCCCAGTGCTAGCCTTGTTGGTATTTGGAAACGGATAAATCAAAAAGAGCTTAAGTATTCAAATGACTATTTAGCATAATGTCTGCCATAAGTTAAAGGCCATTATGCAACTATTTTATAAATACTGGCAGCACTCACCTAAATGAATTACCTGAGAGGCAAACATAATTTTTCTTCTGGAATATGTAGTATTTGTTTGATTGGCATGACACTCAACTGCTAACATTTCTAGGACACAGGTGTATAGTGGTGTGTGTACATGTGTGTATAAGTGTGTGTGTGACACTGCTAGTTAACTGGACTAGTTAATGATAGACAACACTAGTTAAATGCAGTCTTTAAAACACATTCTGATATTTAAGTATTGTATCATTGTTTTTTTGAACATAGTATTTTTATGTATTTGGAAAATGCAGTGGCCTATGTGCAGTGATTTCAGTGGCTCAAGGAAAGAGCATTTTCTGTTCTCAAACTTTGTCCCTCTGGTACTGATACCTAAATTTTTTTTGTTTTAAAGAAAATTATTTAATTGGAGGATACTTACTTTACAATATTGTGGTGGTTTTTGCCATATATCGACATGAATCACCCATGAGGTGCATATGTGTCCCTCCATCCTGTATTACCTTCCAACCTCCTTCCCCACCCCATCTCTGAAATTTTTATCCTAGAGATAAAATAAGGTATTCCCTATGTAGGGATACAGATTTTAAAGACAATAACTCTAGGAACAGCTATATAACTTCTATTCATTCAGATGAAAATGCCTTTCCTGAGGCTGGGAGAAAGCCAGATGAGCAGAAAATAATGGAAAAACTCTAAGACTATTCAACTTTGCCTACAACTGTTATACTTCTGTCATATGACAAGTATGCATGAAGAATATTGACTAAGTTTCTTAATGCATTAGTAATTGTCTTCTAAAATTTCCCAGTGTATTGTATACATGCTTATATATAGAGAGAGAGAGAAAGAGAGAGAGAGAGCTGACGTGCAGACAGCGTATTTCTATTCTAAAAGTCAAACAGCAATATCCAGCATTAATTTTTTTTTCTAAAAATTCTTTTAGGACTTTAAAGATGCTATAAAGCCAAACAGAAACATCCAAATTTTAAGATATGCTTTCAGAATTTTGAAAATGCTTCTCACTCTCTGCTGGCCTCTGCGTTTCTGGTGAGTATTTGACCTTTTGTCAAAACTCTTTTTGCCAGTATGTCATGCGGGGGTGCACATGTGTGTGTTGCTGCTTTTAAGCTTTATCTTTTTTATCTTTTATGTTCAAAAGCTTGACCGCAATGTGGCTCAGTACAGTTTGTTTATTTATTGTTGTGTTGTCTGTTGAGAATCCATATCTAAAATTTTATCTTTTATAAAATTTAGGAAATTTTTGGCATTCTTTTATGAAATGCATATTTTTTGCCCCATTTTTTTCCCTTCACCACTTAGGACACCAATTATATATATGTAGGAGTATTTGATGTTATCTACTAAGTCGTAAGGTTCTGGTCAGTTTTCTATCATTTTCTCTGTTTTTCTTACTGAGTGATTTCTATTGCTCTGTATTCAAGCTACCTTAAGCTTTCCTATGTCATTAACATTAAAATATCAGTCAATCTAGGAAATTTTTAATTGCAGATGTTACATTTTTCATTCTAGAGTTACATTAGTTTTTTCTGTCATCTTTTCAATTGAGATTTTGTTTTTTTATTCATATATATTTACTTTTTTTTTTGAGGATAGTTATCAAAGACAGTTTAAAATCCTTGTCTCCTAGTTCTAACATCAGATTCATCTTCAGATTGGTCTCATATCATTTTCTTAGATAATTACTCTTTAGGATGTGTTCTATTTTCCTCACTATGCATATGTTTGATAATTTTATATCATATTCTGGACATTGAGAAAATTAATTTACAGATAATATGAATTCTGTTATTTATCTCAAGTGGGTAGTGTTTCTTCTGCTTATCAGGCAGTTGACTTGTTTGGACATGAACTGTTTTGGGGCAGTCACTCCAGTCTAAATTTAGCTATTTGGTATTCAGCTAAGTTGCTTTTAATCTGTTTCTCACATGAGTGGTTCCAGAACCAGTCAGAGATTGGGTATTCAGAATTTGGGAATTCCCTTCTATCTCTCTTATTTTCCTTCAATTCCTCCATTCTCTTCTGTGACTATGATTTCTCCAACAGTGGTTTTCTTATTTGGAGAAGGAAAGGGCAACCCACTCCAGTATTCCTGCCTGGAGAATTCCATGGACAGAGGAGTCTGGAGGGCTACAGTCCATGGGGTCGCAGAGTCAACGTGACGCTTGCCAACTTGTATGTTGCGCCTGCTGAATTGGCCTCAGGTTAAAAACCATGAAAATGAGAATCTAGTTTATTCAGTGTTCCTCCCCAATACAGTTTCTTCAGGTTGCTGATTTTGATTTTATGCCCACATTTTATAGTTGTTTTATGAGGGAGAATTATTCTGGTAGGATTTTACTCTATTCTTACCTGAGGTGGATATCAATAGTTTTTTTTTTTCCCCCGAACTGATTATTAAAATGTTTCTTTTATGTTGTAAGAATGGATTAAGCATATATGTATTGTATCAAATTGATCTGCTAGATAGCATAAAATTGGCACTTAAGATCATGGAGAAATTAGCAAATCTGTAAGTATTTGTCTTTCATAAAAATCAAACATTAAATACCTCTTTAGGTTTAATAACATCTTTTAATATGCTACCATGAAACATCCAGTGTACATTTGTGTAATATGAAAATTTTTCATAATATTTATCATAATATTGCACAGAAATGGCAGTAATCAGTGTCAAGGTAAAGTATACATCAGTTGTCAAACATGATTATAATTATTTCAGTGTTAAATAAAGATAAAGATAAATATTATTTACAAAATGATATTATTACAAAAGCACCTTGATATTCCACAAGGATGAAATTAACTGTATTGAAATTGTGCTTAAAAGAGAAAAACAAATAAAGGAAGAGGAACTTAATTTGGGGTTTAACTGCCTAGGCAATATAAAGAGGTCCCTTGATTACAAAAAGGATACAGTTTTAAAATGCAGAGAGCTTAACATGGGAAAAAACAAAGGATTATTATCCATTAACTTTATGGTTGGATATATTAGGATCTCCTCATGGAGTAGATAGAACAATAAACAAAGACAGGGAAAATAATTTAACTAAGTAACTCTTTGCAGAGGAAGATGCTGTTACCAAAGCTTTGTAAAAGCTCTGCTTATAGAAGAGGGGCTACCCTTTGGGGCAGTGACCAGAGATACCATTCAGACTAGTCAGACCAGAACAGTAGCCTGATAGAGAGGGAGCAGAGGGTAAATATGATCCAATTTTTGTCTTCCAGTCTCTGCTTGTGTGTTCTGTTAGCTGAAACCAATCAGTCTATTGGGGATGCAGCCTACTGGGGTCAGTTTCTTGAGACAAATGGTACTGGGAGGATTAAGGATATATGAGAAATTCTCAATAAATGTTGACATTATTTTTTAAAATGTGAGATTATTAATAATGTTATGATTTTCCTAACTTCAATCCTGAGGCTTTATTTTAAATAAATTAATTGCTATATCAAAATAAGTTGATTTCCTAATAAAGATAGTCTAGTGAAAGTGAAGTCGCTCAGTCTTGTCCAAGTCTTTGCGACCCCATGGACTGTAGCCTACCAGGCTCCTCCGTCCATGGAATTCTCCAGGCAAGAATACTGAAGTGGGTTGCCATTTCCTTCTCCAGGGGATCTTCCCGACCCAGGGATCAAACCCAAGTCTCCCACATTGCAGGCAGACACTAAAGTTCATACCTGATGCCAGTATCTGGGCCACTATGGAGAAGCTGGTGATATTTTAAAGCTGTCAGTATCCTGTTCTTATGATTCTTGATTGTATATTTTAGATATACTTGTGTTTCCTAAATTCTACACAATCTTAGGATTTTTTTCTTCAAACTTAGAATGATCGATTCATAGAAAAACTAAAAATAATTTTTGTCTGGTTGTGAAATAGATAGCTTCTGTTTTAATTCTAAGTGTGGTAGTTTTTTGAAAAATAAATTTAAAAATTTTAGAATAATTACAAATTTATAGAGAAGCTGCAAACGTTGTACAGAGATTTTTTTGTATATTCCTCACCCAGCTTCCCCTAATGTTAAACATTGTACATGACTATGCTACAGTTGTCAAACTAAAAATTAACACTGGTACACCACTGTTAACTACATATTTTATTTGGATTTTTTTCATTTTTCCAGTAACGCCCATGTTAGTTCCAGGATCCACACAAGTATGCTGTGTTTAACTTAAGGCAGATTTATTATTTTTGTTTTACTTATTTCATGTTTGTATTGTGGGGGAAATACATAGAACTACTAATGTGGGGAAAAGGGACCATGCCTTATCAAACAATCTCAATTTCCTAGAGGATTCTGTATTAAACTATCATAAATTTGATGGCTTAAAGTTGAGAAATTTTTATCTGGTTATGCCTAACATGTAATATTGGAAAGCATGGTATAGGTTTTTGTAAGTATTAATCCCAAATTCTTTGGTCTCAATTAGGAAGCCAGTGAAGCCTCAATTCAACTTTTAAAGAATTAAAAAATGTGATTTACATAATTTTATAAACACAAATTCAAGCTAAAAGCTGAAATAGAAGCAGAACTGAATAGTTGCATTCATTTTAAAGGGCATATACAATATTTATAATAGTTCAGTGCCTTCTTTTGCGGTAATTTATTCTTTTGTGATTCAGATATAATTGCTTAATTTCAATATGCTCCAAAATTTAAAATTTGGCAATGGGTGTGATCTAAAAGAAATCATTGTAACTGAAATGAAGTAAATATTAAAACAAGCTTTCCTATAATGCAATGGCAATTAAAAATAAACACATAATCTCTTATTGATGGCATATTTTAAATTTTGTTGTTGTTTAGTTGGTAAGTTGTGTCTGACTCTTTGTGACCCCATGGACTGTAGCCCGCTGATCTCCTACGTCCATGGGATTTCCCAGACAAGAATACTAGAGTGGGTTGCCATTTCCTTCTCCAATTTTATTTTTTTTAACCATATTTTAATTTTTATTGAAGTGATCTAAACTTGGATTCATAAACTGCATTGTTAGGACAGTGTTTAGAGATTTCAGTTTACCATCATTTCATAGACAAAGAACTGAAGTCTAAGGAGATTAGGGGCTGGACCTTCAGGTCCCCTACCTGTCTAATTTTGACCTTCTCTGATTGCAAATATCTTAATTTGGGTAACCTAGATAATAATTCTGTCCTTTGTAGGCCTTACAAAAGGTTTAGGTGATAGGTACTATTGATGAATTGATTATTTGGCTGAAACCTTTATTAAAACCCTAATGCAATGCTATTTAACAGTAAGTGGTTCTATTTTAGTTGATAACTCTGACTTTGGGCTCTAAGAAAACCAGTTTTGAATTCTGGTTCTTTTATTTAGCTGTGTAGAAAAAAAGGATAGTAATAGTACTTGGGAGTAATCCATAGGTAACTCCTGAAAATCCAGAAGTCAATGAACATACACATGTCAGGACATTGCTATTAATAACCATACAGGTATGGTGATGTTGACAAAGGTAAATGATTCAGTGGTCACAAGGAAAGTTTGCACTCAAGTAAAGGCTTAAACTTGGGCAATTCTACATTTGATAGGATATATAATGCCAGTAATTTGAAAAATGAAGTGTTCTTAAGAATTTATTAATCTTATTTTAGAGTAGGAAAATCAATATATATAACATAAAATATGTCAATGAACAGATATGGCAAGTCATAAGTCTTAGATTTTATGCAGTTCAAGTAATGAAGGAAATTTTTGAAAACCTCAATATCGCCAAGTATTTTACTGAAAGAATATCTTTCCTTATTACATTTTGCACGAAGCAAAATGAGACTACTGGGAATTGTGTACAAGAAAAAGATCTGGCCTGCTATAAAATCAGAATGTCTCTACTAACCTTACACAAGGACATTCCTTTTTTTAGCAAGAATATATTGCTCCAGAAATCTCCTAGCTAGAGAATGTTTGAGGGCAGATCATACTAAGTATAGAGAGTAATACTGTCAACATTAACCTAAATAGCTGATTTTAGAACTTGTAAAATAGTACAACATATGGTAGTGACATCACAAGATTTAATCTGTGACCATACATTTTAAAGTAACTGAAGTCACCTTATTTCTTTCTGTAGTCTTTAAATTACCAGGCTAATCACTATAGAGGAAAAGTGTTTTACATTTGGGAGTAATGATGAATGACAAATATGAAAATGATTTGACAGGAAGAACTATCAGAGATAAAACAAACAAATGCTGTTGTAATATCAGGAAACACTGGTATTTAAGAAGTAATCTGTTGCTCAGTGAAATATTTTACTCTGCTCTAAGACACTGCATAAACAGATATCTTGCACCAATTAGAATGCTTATCTATCATTTTTGAAATACCACAGTCTTAGTCCACTGACCTCAAACTCACTCTTTATTTTTCTATTCAATGAAATCTTACTTAAATATGTAACTACATTAAATTTTTAGGCAAAACTAAGCTTTTCAGGAAAAAAAATTCTCATTGAAGAAGATTCAGAAAGTAAAGGCTAAGGCTAGATTTTTAAAAGAGTTAGAAAAGTACATAAGGAAAATTGCTTGATGGAAAGTAGTCATCTTATGTCAGCAAGGGCATAATGCAATTTTTCATTCATTAGTTTATTTAATTGGCTTCCCAAGTGGCTCAGTGGTAAAGAATCCACCTGCCAATGCAGGAAACACAGGTTCGACCCCAGGGACAGGAAGATACTCTGGAGAAGGAAATGTCAACCTATTCCACTATTCTTGCCTGGAGAATCAATGGACAGAGGAGTCTGGGAGGTTTCAGTCTTTGAGGTCATGAACAGTCAGATGCAGATTTATTCAATAAACATTTGTTGATCTCCTACAATATTCCATACATTATTACAGGAAATTTTTTTGGGTGTGTGTTAAATAAGAAATTTTGCAGTTTTGAGAAGTTCAGATTTTGACCTTCTGTGGTTGGAAGAATTTCTTCCCAAGAGACAACAAACAGCCTTGTTTACACTAGAGTAGTGATAATTCGTAATGGTGGACTGTTTGACAAAGTCATCTATTTTTTTAAGGTATAAAGATTACTTGGCTATAATGATGGTAGTATTTTATTGTCCAAGTTGACAATCTCTAAATTTACATAGCTAGAAAATTCATAGTGATGTCTCTTGCTTAACAGTTAAGCAACATAAATACCCAGACTGATCCTGTCAGTGAAAAACAACAAAATGTTGAATTATGAGCAGGCTAGCATGTACAAATAATCAGAGGCTAAATAACTGAATAAAAAGGGGAACAAGGAGATGATCTTAGCACTAGGACCTGCTTTCATCTGAGGGGCATTTATGAAACTCTGTGAGCCTACGATTCAATTCATATTAATTAAGGAATGTGGAGTCAGGAATGGGGAGTCTAGCAGGAAATTCTGGTTCATGAAGCTAGCGGGGACCTTGAGAAAACAAAATAATATAGAAGAGTGAAAATATATCAGAAATTAGAATAAATGTAAAAGGACTAAATGTTGTAAAGACAAAAATGTCAAATTTGGTAAAATTACAAATTCCAATCAATATTCATGAGAAGCATACCTAAAACATTAGGACAAAGAAAGATTGATTGAAAAAGAATAGAAAGTATATATCAGATGAAACAGACACAATACAAAGTCTTGTAGAAGTTTAATTTTTAAAATAAGGTAAATTGCAAGTGAAAGGCTATTCTAGAAAAATGTGTTACTACTTAATTTCAGTTTACCAAGAAAGAATAATGACTTAAATCTGAATCCAAGAAATATAACAATCTCAAAATATATGACCTAAAAAAATTATGGTTGAACTACAGAGAGAAATAAACATATCTACCATGTAGTGGGGCTTCCCCTGGTAGCTCAGACGGTAAAGAATCTGCCTGAAATGTGGGGGACCTGTGTTCTATCCCTGGGCTGGGAAGATCCCCTGGAGGAGAATATGGCAACACACTGTAGTATTCGTGCCTGGAGAATCCCCTCGGACAGAGAAGCCTGGTGGGCTGCTGTCCACGGGGTCTCAGACAATAGGACACAGCTGAACGACTAAGCATGATCACCATATAGTGGGATCTTGAGAAACCTTTTATTATAGCCTTAATAAACCTTGTATTTATAGTTCAAACTGCCAAGCATAATTAGGATAGAGAAAATTCAACCTGGCTAATAAATTTCATCTAATAGCGGCTATAGAATACTGTGCTCAGCCAGTTAAGATTATATGTTATTTTGAAATACAGAGACGTTATTTTTTAAAAATGATCATATACATACATGAAAAATGATGTAATTCACACCAAAAATCTCTAACTACAATGTAAGAATTCAATCAAAAAGATGATGAGAGTAAAATTGGTATGTTTGGGAATTAGGAAAAACTTCTAAGTAATGCATACATAAATAAGAAACCAAAAATAAAAATTTAAAATTATACAAACAACAACAAAAAGACAAAATATTAAAAAATATGTGATGTAGGTAAAGTGACACTCAGAAGGGAAGCTATAGGCTATATTGGTTTTGTATTGCTACCATTATGGATTGCCTGAATTTAGCTTAGAACACCAAAAATTTTTTATTTTACAGTTCTATAGGTCAGAAGCCTGGTATGGGTCTCACTGAGCTATAGTTAGGGTGTCAGTGAATCTTCTCAATTTGTATCACTCTGCCACCTCTTATCTCTTTCTCTCACTTTCAAGAGCTCATGTGATTAGACCTGAAACTCTGTTGGATAATCTAGGGTAGATATATATCTAGATCTATGTCATCTACCTACCTACTTACCTACTAATTTATCTTAGCAACATGGATTATAAAAAAGAGTTCAATAAAAAGTTAGAAGTAAAAATATAGACATAACTAGAGGTGATATAAAAATTAGATACAGAATAACAAGTATAATATTAAGGATATTATGACAACATATTTGAAAGCTTTAGATGAAATGACAAATCCCTAGAAAAATGTAGTTTATGAAAACTGAGTTAGGATAAAAGGAAAAGATCCAAATAATTCCCAAATGAAAGAATTATATCAGTAGTTAAGTACCACCTGCAAACATAACTTTGCATATAGATGGTTTTATATGCAAGTTCTCCAACCATTCTGGGAACTGTAACTTCAGTCATTCACAAAATATTTCAAAGAACAGAGAAAAACACAAACCAACACATTTTATAATGCTAGCAAAATTTAGGCACAAAAATCTATCAAAGATAGAAGAATGAAAATTAGCTATTAAACACACTGAATATAGATGAGAAAAATGCTAAATAAAATATTGGCAAATTGCATCCAACCACATTTAGCATTCAATAAAGGGTATTGAAGACAATACCCTCTACTTAAAGTAGTGTTGTGGGTACAGAACTGTCCATTGTAGTGTTAATCTTTTCCCCTTATGCATAATTTGTAACTATTGATTTGAATTTAACCAGCAGTTAGCAATAACAATATGGTTCTCATTTTGTCTGTTCCTTATACAGTTATATCAAATTTATAAATTCTATATTGATAGTTTTCATGAGAGCATGTAAGGAAGAGATATTGCTCCATACCCCTAAACTACCCCTAAACCCCTATGCTACAGATACAGTACATAGTGTGACCTAATGGAATTAATAAAAGCATCTATGTATCTAAGGGTTGCAATTCATCAAAATATTTAGAAAATTAGGAAGTATATGATTTGAAAAGAGAATATGCAAACATTAAAAAGTCATCCATGGAATAGAGAAGTATGGCTGATCATTTTTATTTTTATGTAAAGGTGAACTTTTTGCCCAAGGGCTGGCTTGTGGCTTCTCTGGTCCTGAAAGTATACAAATAAGGGAAACTTGATATGAAGATTTTGAAAAACTTTTTCAAAAAAATAGTTCAAAGTAAGTTTCTTGTTATAGTGATGGGTTATGTTTTATTTGTAAACCAACTTTACAATTCCATTAACTTTCATGTATTTTCTTGAATAAAATTGACACAGCCTCCAGTTTGAAAAAGAAGGAAACTGCAAAGGTGCATGCCTCCAAATAGCCTCTAGAGAATGAAAAGAAGGCCAAGTCTATATATGTTTAATTAGTAAAAAACTTTCCTAGGATAATGGAGATGGCAATTAACCCCATGGTGACACTGGTCATGAATGTGATAAATTAGAATTTGGAATACTCTTATTCATACAGCAGTCATAGTCAAGTTTCTAATTGACATTTAAAGCAGAGAATCATAAAACAAGGTTTGGAATTATCCATATGATGAAAATAAAGCAACTGGAGATGTAATGCATTTTTCTTTTCCTAGAAGATGAAGTAATAATAATTACTACAATAACTATTCTTGTTATCAGTTGTCATGCTTGAAAAAACACGAAGACATAGTTTTTCTCTAGTAGAAGTAGGTCAGTTTTCAGAAAGACAAAGATATGTTGGATTTTAAAGTTTGCTTTCTCTCAGTCAGAATAGCAGATCATAACACCTGAGATAGATGGCTGCATTGAGAAATCTAATACATATTAGTTTGTCAGAATTTTGTGTGTGCCTAAAAAATATTTTTAGCAATAGCACTGCTTTGTGCTATTTGAAACAGATGTGTGTCTAAACATAGCTGTTTGCTTCATGTCATCAAAAATATGGTAAACATGATAATTAGGTACTCAACATTAATTCCAGTATATCCTACTTTTCACTTTATCAAAAAATGATTTTGGTATTTCATCCCACAGTTTATGCAAATTCATATACACCTGTTATAAAAATGTTGTCCTATTTAGTGTTTGAATATAAACAGAGTAAAAGAAATACCTCACCCTCTGAAAGGAAGGTCTTTTTCCCAAGAAAAGTGGCATGCCTTATCATTTTCATTAATTATCCATCTGATTTCACATTAAAATCATATTTTAGGCATTTTGGTCACAGGCTTTTCTTTTCCTCCGGAAATATTGCAGTGATACTACTAAAGCTCATCGTTAAGGATTCCTTTTTTAAAAATAATATACAGGAAGCTGCTTTTTTCATCAAATACTAATATGTTATCTTAAAATTATTCTAAACAAAAGCAAACCTATCCAGGATCTTGTTCTTATAATTGTGAAATAAGAGGAGAAACAATGAATAGATGAGAACAAAATAATAATAATGAGTAATTCTTAAAAGCACATACAGTTCTATTCATTATATTTAGTGTCAGTGTCCTTGTGGTATGAATTACCCAACACTAAAGGGATTTTTGTTTACCACCAAATAGCATTCTAATTTTTTTTTTCAGAGGCACAGACACAAAGGTAATAAAACTTTGCCTAGAATTGTCAACACAATGAGGATTGAGACATGACTATGTTAAACTTAATGTTAATCAAAACCCCTTGATCATAGATGGGACACTTCTAACAAAAAATTGCCTGAAAAGGGAATTAGTCGTTGACCTATAAAGTTAAAAGTTTCATAAGAAATGACTCAAAGCAGTATGTTTGACTGATTTGTGTCTTGTACAATAGTGACAAGTATAAAATAATTTTTGTGCATTACTCAAACTTGTCAGTGTCTGTGACTAGAGATCTTCACAGAATGCATTACAATAATAGCTTTTAAGAATCCTGAAATTGTCAGATTTACTCAGGAGTCCATGATCCTGAGGGAGGCCCTTAGAGCAGTTGACTACGACAGCTTACAGACTCACACAATTGAGATAAAGGATATATTCACTGACTCAGAAGTAAAGCAAAGATTCTAGTAATTATTGGGCGTTTTAACGTCTTCTGTTGTAAAGAAATATGTGACCATAGTCCATAGCTGAGGTTTGGAAACTGGTCACAGGAAAAACAAACGAAAACAAACCCCAAACCGAAATACAGCATGTGTTGTCAGAAATGGCCCTGAATGTCAAAATTTTTTCAACTTTTTTTAGAGGCAGGAAACAGTTCCATTGTCTGCAAAACTCTAGATATAAATATTTCTAAATTATTATGACTTCAAAGAAAAGAGTCTCTAAATTTAGGGCTTAAGAATTTTGCTTTTCACTGATAGCATTAAATCAAATTTAATCTGATTTAGAGATTTTCTTAGAATTTCTCAGCATTTTCTATATTTCTAGCATTACTGCTATAAAGAAATGGTGTTTGGTAACCTGATTCAGAAATGTACTTTCACTCCTATATGATTTTGATTCTGGAGACTGTAGAGGGATAAAAGTTTAAGCTTCAAAGTAGTCTTTTGAAGTGGGTGTGTATGTGTATCTTAAACAGTAATAGATTTAGAATTTTGATCTTTAGCAATGTGAATGTGGTTTTCACAACAATGAAAATAGAGGTTTATGTTTTAGTATTTCCAAGTGGTAGCAAGTATAGCAAGTATATATTTCATAAGCTTAAACTCAGCATTCATCTTTCTTGGTTTTCATTAATACGTAATCATTTTTGTTATATGTAGAAATATGTATAGAGAACATAGACTTCAAAACTAAAGCTTGTGGAGGACAGAATTTAATCTTTGTGGCTGTATGTGTACTATAATTCTCATAGTCAATGCTCGTTCAACATGATATGATACACGATGTGCACATTTTCAAAAGCACGATATTATTTTTTCTGTAAAAATATTAGTTCTAATTTATTAAAACAGCCTTGAGTTAAAGTTGCTTCAGTTGTGTCTGACTCTTTGCAATCCCATGGACTGTAGCCAGCCAGGCTCCTTGGTCCAGGGCGTTCTCCAGGCAAGAATACTGCAGTGGGTTGTCATTTCCTTCTCCAAAACAGCCTTAGCCTTTAATTATATTTACTTTATATTTACTTGCTCTTTACCCTTAATTACCAACAGCTTTGCAGTTTCAGCTTATATGTTTCAAAATAAAGGAGATCCATAAAGGAAAATACAGGCTTCAACCCCTGTATTAAAAAAAAAGGTTAATTTTACTTGCAAAGAAAAATGCTTCCCTATCAATTCAACTTAGCCCATTACTTTTGTAAGGGCATTACTTTTACCAGTGACAAATATGTTCGGCTATAATAATCATATATCAGTTCCTAATGTGCCAGTTTCTGGTAAAAACAATTTTTGAATGAAGCATTTCAGAATTACAATGTTTGCAGTGGAGGGGGATGATTTCTGTGTAGAATTTATCATTTCACTTTATGAAAGAAGTATTGGCTGTATTATCTCTACCTTAATTTGTGTCCTATGCTCTTAAGATCTGTTCTGTTTTCCATAACTGTTTTGGGCTGCCAGGCACCCAAGCTCTTGCTGATGTTCTTACTATATATCATAAGGAAAGAAATACATTCATTCTTCATCTCACTTTTTTTAAAAACTGAGTATAGCTGATTTACAATGTTGTGTTAATTTCTGCTGTACAGAAAAGTGATTCAGTTATACATATATACAATTTTTATGGTTTATCATAGGATATTGAATATAGTTGCCTGTACTATACAGTAGGACCTTGTTCATCCATCCTATATGTAAAAGCTTATATCTGGTAACCTCCTCCCCCTTGGAACCACAAATCTCTTCTCTATGTCCTTGAGTCTATTTCTGTTTCATTGGTACATTTATTTGTATCACATCTTAAATTCCACATGTAAGTGATATCATTTGGCATTTGTCTTTCTCTTTCTGACTTACTTCACTTCGTATAATACATTCATGTTGCTTCAAATAGCATTATTTCATTCTTTTTTGACTGAGTATCATTCCACTGTATACATGTACCATTTCTTCTCTATCTATTCATCTGTCAATGGACATGTCTTGGATACTATGAATAGTGCTTCTATGAACACAGACGTGCATGTATCTCTTTGAATTAGAGTTTTGTCTGGATATATGTCCAGGAGTGGGATTGCTGGATCATATGGTAATTCTACTTTTAGTTTTCTGGGGAAGTTCCATATTGTTTTACATAGTAGCTGTGCCAGCTTCTATTCCCACCAACAGTGTTGGAGGGTTCCCTTTTCTCCACATCTTTTCCAGTGTTTGTTATCTGTAGAGTTTTTCCTTCATTTAACTTTTTAGTCATTATGGACATCTAATTTAGACAATATTCTTTATATCTGGAAGTAAATACGGACAATCAAATGCAGGATGTTGCTTGGAAGGAAAGGTATCCCTTTGCAAAGGCAATGGATTGTACACTCACATTATACTATAGAGGCAGGGCCGATAGCTTTGGCCTTGAGAGCTTTGGAAAGTGAAAGAGTTGAAAATTAAAGTAGGAAAAAGAAGTTTGTTGCAATTCTGAGCAATGAGTATTACAAATATTGCAAAGTAGCTGTAACATTTCTGTGACAGCTGTATCTGGGGAATGCCTCCTAAACCTAATTATATACTTTTCCTTTCTCTTCTAACTGAAGAGATGATTAGAGACAGAGGTAGAAAAGACAGTGATACAGACATAATTTTCACAAAAAGATTACTTTGTGCAATGAAAAGCGAAATGTGTTATTTGTAAATGCAAATTGAACTTACATCATCCCCAGTGACATAAAATACACGGTGCCACCATAGCTCAAGGTATGTATACAGAGACCTGCCTTGACAGTGTTCACCTTCTGAAAATATCTAAAGAATACACTCAATCCTCAGGCAAATGCTTTAAGCAAAAGAAGAGTTGCCTCTTGTGCCTTGAATATGGGTCATAAAATGATATATACTGCTAATCAAAAATGCTGTTGCATTACAAGGCATTTACTTAAGTGAAATCAACATAAGAAATAAAACACAAAGGAAGAAATAAGTTAAATACCCTAGTAGATTTAGCCAGCAATTATGCTTAAACAAAGTCTGCCCTGGGGATGACTGTGGCATGGGAAATTCAGCTTTCCTCCTATTGATCTCAGTTCTCCCTCTGGCTGAGGGTGGCTCTAGTTCTTCAAAATACATATTTTTTAAAAAATTTTAAACTTTTAATTTTCTATTGTGGTATAGTTGATTAACAATATTGTGATAGTTTCAGGTGGACAGTGAAGGGACTCAGCCATGCATATACCTGTATCCATTCTCCCCCCCCCCCCCCAAAGCCTCCTCCCATCCAGGTTGCCACATAACATTAAGCAGAGTTCCATGTGCTACACAGTAGATCCTTGTTGGTTATCCATTTAAAATATAGCAGTGTATTTTTTAAAATATCAGATTCTAAATGCAAGCCAAGCCAACCATTTCATCTACTGTTCATTTGAAGAAAGAAAGAAAGGAACAAAAACAGAACCCCTCTCTTCCAATGTAGGAGAAAACATGACTGTGTCAGGGCTAATTAGAAATATGTGTGTCCCACAAGATGCTTGGTTAAATGATTGTCAAGGCTACTTTTGAACATGATTTTCACCTTTTGAGCTGATTTCAGAACTTATTCCTGGGCGAGTCTATATGCTGATATTACACATGATGGTACAGGTCCTAAGCAATTCTCAAGGTTTCTTTAAAGGTCACAGAGTAGAAAGTCACCTAAAAAGAGAAACCATGTCAATCAGGAAGGACCAATATCTTTCCGTTGTTATTTTTGTTCAGTTGCTCAGTCCTGTCTGACTCGTTCCAATCCCATGGACTGCAAAACACGACTTCCCTGTCCTTCACCATCTCCTGGAGTTTACTCAAAATCATGTCCATTGAGTCAGTGATGCCATCCAACCATCTCATCCTCTTTCGTCCCCTTTTCCTCCTGCCTTCAATCTTTCCCAGCATCAGGGTCTTTTCCCATGAGTTGGCTCTTTGCATCAGACAGCCAAAGTACTGGAGCTTCAACTTCAGCATCAGTCCTTCCAATGAATATTCAGGACTGATTTCCTTTAGGATTGACTGGGTTGATCTTCTAGATATCCAAGGGACTCTCAAAAGTCTTCTTTAACACTACAATTCAAATGCATCAACTCTTTGGTGCTCAGCCTTGTTTATGGTCTAACTCTCATATCTATACTTGACTACTGGAAATACCATAGCCTTGACTATTGGAACCTTTGTCAGCAAAACAATGTCTCTACTTTTTAATACGCTGTCTAGGTTTGTTGTAGCTTTTCTTCCAAGGAGCAAACATCTTTTAATTTCATCTTTCCATACTTCATTCTAATAAAATTCCTTATAGTATATGCCATAGCCATAATGTTGCAACACTATATGTGAGAACTAGTGTCATGGTACAGATATGCTCTCACTTCTTTCTCTGTATCTAGTTCATGTCTACTTTTTAAGCTTCAAGCTTTGAGAAATTCTAAAAGGAGGACATTAATATTAACATTGATATTGAGGGAAAATCAATAATAAGAAAATTACCTGAAGAATGGTGTTCATTTAAGTGACAATGACATTATAAGCAATTTGTTAAGGGAATTCTAGGAAGGAATATGCAGATATGCATATGACATATCTCAAATATGCAGATAACACCACCCTTATGGCCAAAAGTGGGGAAGAACTAAAGAGCCCCTTGATGAAAGTGAAAGAGGAGAGTGAAAATGTTGGCTTAAAACTCAACATTCAGAAAACTAAGATCATGGCATCTGGTCCATCACTTCATGGCAAATAGATGGGGAAACAATGGAAACAGTGAGAGACTTTATTTTGGGGGGGTTCTCAAAAATCACTGTGGATGGTAACTGCAGCCATGAAATTAGAAGATGCTTTCTCCTTGCAATAAAAGCTATGACCAACCTAGACAGCATATTAAAAAGCAGAGACATATTAGAAAGCAGAGACATACTTTGCAAATAAATGTCGATCTAGACAAAGCTATGGTTTTTCCAGTAGTTGTGTATGGGCGTGAGAGTCAGACTATAAAGAAAGCTGAGCACCGAAGAATTGATGCTTTTGTTTTTTTGTTTTTTTTTTTCCATTTATTTTTATTAGTTGGAGGCTAATTACTTTACATCATTACAGTAGTTTTTGTCATACATTGAAATGAATCAGCCATGGATTTACATGCATTCCCCATCCCAGTCCCCCCTCCCACCTCCCTCTCCACCCGATCCCTCCAGGTCTTCCCAGTGCACCAGGCCCGAGCACCTGTCTCATATACCCAACCCGGGCTGGTTATCGGTTCCACCCTAGATAATATACATGTTTCAATGCTGTTCTCTTGAAACATCCCACCCTCACCTTCTCCCAGAGTCCACAAGTCTGTTCTATATATCTGAGTCTCTTTTTCTGTTTTGCATATAGGGTTATCGTTACCATCTTTCTACAGTCCATATATATGTGTTAGTATACTATAATGGTCTTTATCTTTCTGGCTTACTTCGCTCTGTATAATAGGCTCCAGTTTCATCCATCTCATTAGAACTGATTCAAATGAATTCTTTTTAATGGCTGAGTAATATTCCATGGTGTATATGTACCACAGCTTCCTCATCCATTCGTCTGCTGATGGGCATCTGGGTTGCTTCCATGTCCTGGCTATTATAAACAGTGCTGCGATGAACATTGGGGTGCACGTGTCTCTTTCAGATCTGGTTTCCTTGGTGTGTATGCCCAGAAGTGGGATTGCTGGGTCATATGGCAGTTCTATTTCCAGCTTTTTAAGAATCTCCACACTGTTTTCCATAGTGGCTGTACTAATTTGCATTCCCACCAACAGTGTAAGAGGGTTCCCTTTTCTCCACACCCTCTCCAGCATTTATTGCTTGTAGACTTTTGGATAGCAGCCATCCTGACTGGCGTATAATGGCACCTCATTGTGGTTTTGATTTGCATTTCTCTGATAATGAGTGATGTTGAGCACCTTTTCATGTGTTTGTTAGCCATCTGTATGTCTTCCTTGGAGAAATGTCTGTTGAGTTCTTTGGCCCATTTTTTGATTGGGTCATTTATTTTTCTGGAGTTGAGCTGGAGGAGTTGCTTGTATACTTTTGAGATTAATCCTTTGTCTGTTGCTTCATTTGCTATTATTTTCTCCCAATCTGAGGGCTGTCTTTTCACCTTGCTTATAGTTTCCTTTGTTGTGCAAAAGCTTTTAAGTTTCATTATGTCCCATTTGTTTATTTTTGCTTTTATTTCTAATATTCTGGGATGTGGGTCATAGAGGATCCTGCTGTGATTTATGTCGGAGAGTGTTTTGCCTATGTTCACCTCTAGGAGTTTGATAGTTTCTGGTCTTACGTTTAGATCTTTAATCCATTTTGAGTTTATTTTTGTGTATGGTGTTAGAAAGTGTTCTAGTTTCATTCTTTTACAGGTGGTTGACCAGTTTTCCCAGCACCACTTGTTAAAGAGGTTATCTTTTTTCCATTGTATATCCTTGCCTCCTTTGTCGAAGATAAGGTGACCATAGGTTCGTGGATTTATCTCTGGGCTTTCTATTCTGTTCCATTGATCTATATTTCTGTCTTTGTGCCAGTACCATACTGTCTTGATGACTGTGGCTTTGTAGTAGAGTCTGAAGTCAGGCAGATTGATTCCTCCAGTTCCATTCTTCTTTCTCAGGATTACTTTGGCTATTCGAGGTTTTTTTGTGTTTCCATACAAATTGTGAAATTATTTGTTCTAGTTCTGTGAAAAATACTGTTGGTAGTTTGATAGGGATTGCATTGAATCTATAGATTGCTTTGGGTAGTATAGCCATTTTGACAATATTGATTCTTCCAATCCATGAACACGGTATATTCCTCCATCTGTTTGTGTCCTCTTTGATTTCTTTCATCAGTGTTTTATAGTTTTCTATGTATAGGTCTTTTGTTTCTTTAGGTAGATATACTCCTAAGTATTTTATTCTTTTTGTTGCAATGGTGAATGGTATTGTTTCCTTAATTTCTCTTTCTGTTTTCTCATTGTTAGTGTATAGGAATGCAAGAGATTTCTGTGTGTTAATTTTATATCCTGCAACTTTACTGTATTCATTGATTAGCTCTAGTAATTTTCTGGTAGAGTCTTTAGGGTTTTCTATGTAGAGGATCATGTCATCTGCAAACAGAGAGAGTTTCACTTCTTCTTTTCCTATCTGGATTCCTTTTACTTCTTTTTCTGCCCTGATTGCTGTGGCCAAAACTTCCAAAACTATGTTGAATAGTAGTGGTGAGAGTGGGCACCCTTGTCTTGTTCCTGATTTCAGGGGAAATGCTTTCAATTTTTCACCATTGAGGGTGATACTTGCTGTGGGTTTGTCATATATAGCTTTTATTATGTTGAGGTATGTTCCTTCTATTCCTGCTTTCTGGAGAGTTTTAATCATAAATGGATGTTGAATTTTGTCAAAGGCTTTTTCTGCATCTATTGAGATAATCATATGGTTTTTATCTTTCAATTTGTTAATGTGGTGTATTACATTGATTGACTTGCGGATATTAAAGAATCCTTGCATTCCTGGGATAAAGCCCACTTGGTCATGATGAATGATTTTTTTAATATGTTGTTGGATTCTGAGAATTGATGCTTTTGAACTGTGGTATTGGAGACTGCAAGGAGTCTTGGACTGCAAGGAGTTCCAACCAGTCCATCCTAAAGGAAATCAGTCCCGAATATTCAATGGAAGGACTGATGTTGAAGTTGAAACTCAATACTTTGGCCACCTGATGTGAAGAACTGACTCATGTGAAAAGACCCTGATGCTGGAAAATATCAAAGAGGGGAGGAGAAGGGGACTAAAGAGGATGAGATGATTGGATGGCATCACCGAATCAATAGACATGAGTTTGAGTAAGCTCTGGGAGTTGGTGATGGACAGGAAGCCTGGCGTGCTGCACTACATTGGGTCACAGAGTCGGACACGACTGAGTGACTAAACTGGGCAAGGAATAGCCTATGTCAATCTGCAATGTTGTAAGTAACATTTTGACATTAGAAGCAGGTCTGGTATGTCAAGATTTAACACCTTTTAGATTTACAGAAGCTGATCTTTAAATTTTGAAATATTTCTTATTTCTGTAAAATTCTCAACACTTTTAAGGCAAATATAGTATAGCTATAAAGTCTAATAAAAAATAATTATTAGTACAGTAGAATGCAATGAATGCACAAAAACAGAGATAAAGGAATTTAACTGATCAGGTGTGACAAGTAGGAAGTCTATTCAATTTCAGAAACTCCTGGATGTTTTATGACAACTTCCATATTTATTATTTAGAAAGCATCAGATGTCTTTGAGAGTCATCATTGTGGAGCAGAGCATAAAATCAAATGGTTTAGTTATTCTGAATAAGTTGCTCTCAAATGATTTAATTGTTTACTTTCACGATTTGCATAAAATATTTCTCCTTATGTTTCTTCATTTATATGAATATATTAACCTGTGAGGTAAAATGCCCTTATTAGCTTCATTTTATACTGTAATGTTATATTCTTTATTGTTAGTAAGTGATGCCAGCTAGCCACACACAAAGGGCATCTCTGTGTCTGATGTTATTGGTACTCAATTTTCAGGCCAGGAGAGAGACACTTTATACAGTGACTTTGAAAACTACAGACAAATCCAAGTAGAGCAGCATAAAGATATTCCTCTGCATAAAGATCGCAATTCTAATTAATGCAACTAATTCTAATTAATGAAATTCTAATTAATGCAACTTTTAATGCAAAACTTAAAAAGAAAACCCTAAGTAGTAGCAATAGCAACAAAACTCCTGGTCATTCAAACTGCTCTCCAAACCATTAGGCCTCTTAATACTCTGGCAAATAAAGAATCTTCAATGGAAAAATAATTACCAGAGTATCAATAAAACCACAATGGCCATCATTGTCCCTACTGAAAGGATATATTGGGGACTGAAATTACCCAAGGTCCCCTGGGAAGACAATTTAAGTCTTTTAATAGAAGTCAATAGCCCACTGTGGCAATTTTCTTTCTGATATTGTTATTACATAATTCAGTTTTCAACCAAAAAAGCTTTCCTGGAGCACTCTAAAATAATGGGGAAGTTACTCTTATAATCCAACTTAAAAATTTTTTTGCTTCATATTATGCCTTTGAGAATCTTTAAAGGACCTTATTTCAATTCAATGAATATTTAATTACAAAACAGTCTATGTAATACAAACTAAGTGATATTCTTACAAGCTGACTGGAGTTGTGTTTTTTATAAATAGTTGGGAAATAGACCAGAAGCACTGATATATTGTACTTAGAATATATTTAAAAAGAAAATGGTTTTGCTTAATTTTAACTGGAAGATTAGAATAAATACACAAATAATATAAAATATAAAATAATACTTTCTTGAGTAAGCTTATTGTTGGATGAGTTTAGTTACCAGTCAAAGATATTATTCAGTATTTTATTTTAATACTTTCAAATTTATCTTTGAGATAGCTAATATAATTACAAATCTATTAATCGTTAAGGATCACTAGGGTCTAGTACCACTTAGAGTATTATAGAATATGCTAGAAACAGGCTATTTTGATTTCAATAGCTTTGTTAGTGATCTTCATATAATGTGTTCATTTAATGTATGTTACAATTAACTGTGATTCAAAACCCTGGTAGAGTATTGGGGGGTGGTGTGTTAAACTCTGGAAAAATACAGAAGATATGTTTAGAATTTCACCAGAGAAAACTTCTCCACTGAATTTTGTAATAGTGGGAAATATTGTGATGGTTCCAAAGATGTAGTGATAAAGCTCTTAATCATCCTCAAGACACTATCTGTACTGTGTTGAATAGTAAGAAACCCTTTAAATGAGCTTTTTAAATTATGCATTTGATTGCTACAAAATACAGTATGATTTTACTTTTAAATCCTATCAAAATAGACTCTTTAACTTGATTTCACCATTCTTTGGAAAGAAAGCCCATACAGTATAGTTTTTATTTGCAGAGCTTTCTCCTTTAGGAATCAATACGATGTGGCTGCCTTGGTTTCCAATATGGCAGGAGGGCAGCAAGAAATTTTTCACTTGTGTTTCAGCGCAGAATCACTCACAAGCAATACTGTTATGGCAAAAGGTAGATTACATGGTTCTTGGATTAACCATGCTAAAGTTAACAATATATTTCCAAAAAATATTTAAAATTACAGTTCAGCAAAATCTTTGACATATTTAAGGTATTCATTATATAAGACTTCATTATTGTTGTTAAGTCGCTTAGTCATGTCTGACTCTTTGTGACCCCATGAACTGCAGCCCACCAGGCTCCTCTGTCCATGGGATATTCCAGACAAGAATATTGGAATGGGTTGACATTTCCTTCTCCAGAGTATCTTCCTGACCCAGGGACTGAAGCTGTGCACCTTGTATCTTCTGAAATGACAGGCAGATTCTTTATCATTGCTCCACCTGGGAAGCCCAAGAGGACCAAGTAAACTTATATGATACTTTGTCAGCATCAGTGAAGGAGTGCCTCTTCCTTAATAATTTGATAGTGCTTATCCATTTGCCACTGTGCCTTTTCCAGAATGGACAGACTTATCAGCAGTACTAATATACACTGGAAAAAACACTGCATTCCTCAGAGGGTGGGAGAAGAGTTATAATGGAAGATAGAATGGTTAAGGTTCCAAACTTCCTGAGACTTCTGCTGTTGTGAAAGGGTTATGTTACTGTTGGGTTGATGACTTGAATGCTCTGCTCCTGCCGCCTCTCTCCATCCCTTCTTTCTGTTTTTCCAACCAGCTAGTTCTAATTCTCCAAGTTTCAGGCTATGTGCTTTCTTAGAGGAACTTTCTAAAAATGTCCACACAGAGGTAAATAGTTTTATAGTATCTGGTGCATGAGTATCAGTGGACTTAATACTGAGTGTTCTGAATATTTATTTGCTATTCTTTCTTAGTACATCAAAATTTCTCAAATTAAGGAAATGTATTAATTTCCTGTTGTTGCTGTAACAAATTACAAATTGAGTGGCTTAACACAAAAGCAACAGATACAGATTTAGTGACTTAAAATGACATTTATCATCTTAGAGTTCTGGAGCTGAGAAATCAGAAATGGGTTCCATTGAGCTAAAAATCAAGTTATTGGCTCTGTGGCATTCCTTTTGGAGACTTTGTTTGGGGTCAATTAGTTCCTTTGCATTTTCCAGACTCTTACAGGCTGCCTGAATTCCTTTCTCATTGTCCCTTCTTCAATCTTCAAAGTCAGCATCTTCAAATTTCTCTTTCACACTGACCTCTGCCTTTGTTGTCACATCTCTTTCTCTAATTATAACTATCCTGCCCCCATCTCCTTTAGTAAGTACCCCACAATTACATTGGAATCACCTAGATAAGCCAGGACAATCTCTACATTTAAAAATTCTTAATTTAATCACCTGTGCAAAGTCCCTTTGCTAGGTAAAGTAACGTTTATAGAGTTCGGGCTGTAGGACATCTTTGGCAGGGAAATAGGCAGGGATGAGGGGGTAGAGAGAGGAGGCTATTTGTCTAATGACCACAGGCACCATGTCAATTTTTTAAAAATCTGGGATCTAGTTGGATGGGTGACATTTTATAGATGTTCAATTAACATTTGATATGTTAATATATAAATTAAGATGTCATAACACAATGTAATTCAAACAATAAATGTAATAAAAATATCTGAAAATTTGCCCAACTGTCTTTCTCATTAAAATATCTTCAATACAAAAAATGCTGTAGGGGGACAGCTATGTCATAAGATACAAAATCCTGTGGTAACTCTACTTTGTGAAGGAACTCAGATACCTCAGAATGAAGTTGTCCTGTAGGAAATGAAAACAATGTCATTGTATTGCATCTACTCATCAAACAGATGAGCTCTTTCAGTTTTCCAAGGAATGATGCCAAGGATGTTCCCATTCTTCTCATCTTTGCTCTCTGCTCTATTTTCTCTCTCCTATGAGTTTCTTACCTATAGTTTATGTCACAATTTCAAAATTATATACCGTAAGATACAAAAATTAAAATTATAAAGCAGTAGTATTTTCCTCACCAATTCTAACTAACTTGCCTTTTCTCTTTAAAATTGAAAATACATACTCCATTTTCCAACATACCTTTTTGGTACTCCAACCAGAATCTCTGTTACCTGAAAACTTAGTTTGTCTTTGAGGCTGGACAAGCACAAAACCCAAAAATTTCAGGATGTGAGTGGTGTGGTAAAGAACTTACTGGAGCTTAGAGACATAGTTATAGCAGATCCCTATATGCCTAGATATTGTGAAAAACACATTTATCCCAAATTTTGTTTTTTAGGAATGTATGGTTTTTTTTTTTTTTTTTTTTCACAATTAAGGACAGAGGGTTAAGTTATCCCACAGTACACCGTTCTTCCCTTTCTCTGTGAAAGTGTTAGTTGCTCAACTCTGTCCGATTCTTTGCCACTCCATGGACTGTAGCCTGCCAGGCTTCTCTGTCCCTGGAATTCTCTAGGCAAGAATAATGGAGGGAGTAGCCACTTCCTTCTCAAGGGGATCTTCCTGACCCAGGTATCAAACTCTGGTCTTTTGCATTGCAGGCAGATTCTTTACCGTCTGAGCCTCCAGGGAAGCAGTCCATCCCTTATTGATTGACTGAATATTAATTTCATTCCTCACTCCCATTTTCCTTCCTCTGCATCCTGTTAGCCTCTTACGCTAATGTGTTTGATTTATACTTTTGAATTTTTATGTTAAATGGTAAACTTTTTAGTTATCATTACTAGGCTTTTACCTGTAAGATTATAATTTACATGTGAATATTGCATTTTTACTTTTTTCATTTAACACTGACTTTTTAACAGCTATCCATGTCACAGAGAATGCATCTAGTTGTTTGCCTCTATCTACTGAATGGTGTTTTACAGTATATGTCCTCTATATTTTTTAAATTTATTTACATTATTTTTCTTATTTCTTGTTTATAATCATGGGCTCATACATTGCCTTCAAATATATCTACTTGAGTAAAACACAACAGAGAATACCCTTGGTAACCTAGTGACCATGGATTTTTCTGAGAACTTATTTTTTAGCACAAACCCTCAGTAGCATTGCTGGGCCACTAATCTTGATTAAGTGAACACTGGGGATTCTTTGGTGTGTCTGCCCTTGTCTACCCCCACCCGCAATGCACGAGTGCTCCTGCCGGATGCCCTCAACAACATGTGGCATTCCAACATTGCGAATCCCTAAGATAAAAGCAGTGTCTTATTGTTTTAATCCTAATTCCTCTATCAATGTAGTTGAACATTCCTTCAAACTCAGATATTAAACCACTATGCTTTTTCTTTTCGTAAATTACCATGTAACATTCTCTCCCTATTTGTCTAGTATGCTTAATATTCTCTTTTGTTAACATACTGGGTAGCTTTCTTTACCATAGATATTAATCACTTATTAATATTAATGCTACCACATTCTTCCATATTTATATGCTATACTTGGGGGTTCCACAGTGACCTTTGCTTCATGGGACATTGGTTACATTTTTTAAGAATCAAATAAATACATCCAGCAATATGAGCAACTCATGAGTTATGCCAGCTGAACAGAATAGCTTATGACTAGACTGTCACCTTCATTTCATGGCACTGACAAATAGAAAACATCTGCCCCATGCTTGGGTTCAGTCAAGTACTCTGTATCTTGTGACTTTGAATTGGGTCAACTAAACCAAGTTGGAATTAACTTTTCCAAAATTTCCCTCTTTGGATTATGATTATCCACAGGAAAAAGATCATGAGGTATGGAGGGTAAATGTGAAATTGCAGCTGTTTCTATATTCTCAGCATCAGTGTAGGGTACCAGGCACTGCCATAGGTTGTATGATTGTTGTTGATCCGTTAGCTCGCTTTGTTGGTCTGCAGCCACATTGGTGCCTCCAAGTCCTTTACTTCCCACAGTATCTTCTCCTGCATGTCCTCTGAAGTGCCGGATCTCCTGATTAATTTCCTTCTTCAATTTCTATGCAATTTGTGAACAGTTCTGTGATGAGGGATCCCAGTTGCACCTGCAAATAACTTGTGTTATCAAGGATGAAGACAACTTGAAATAGATGTGGATTCCAGTTAATTATTGCTCTGTAATGCTTTTTTTTCACGTCTGCCAGCTTTGCCAACTTCAAACTCAACAACAGACACAAAAGCAATAGCTTTACTTAGACTTCTTCTCCTGTTTCCACAGTTCTGTAAGAACCTAATTCGCTAATAAATCCCTTATTCCAGATTTCTCTGCTTCTTTGACCAAATTCTGGATGATACAGTGTATGGACAATAAGAGGGAAGTAGACACTTATATGTAAAAATATAAACATAGAAATTTACTTATCATCGAATCAGACTTGGAACATAATTTTGAGCAATCAAAATATAAAGCCTTGCTTGTGGAGACAGATTATTCAGTAGAAAATATTGAGTTGGCCAAAAAGTCTGTTCATTTTTTTCCATAGCATCATTCAGAAAAACCTGAATGAACAATTTGGACAACCCAATAGAATCACTCAACTATGTTAATTACACTCTCCAAAAGTAATCATTTTTTAATCTATTTTGCATAATGTACTATTTTGAGAACCTGATAAGAAGCTGTGAGTTCCTTTCTCAAAAGAAAAGTACAAGTTTTTATATACTACTTTAGAATGCTCACAGATCTTCTGAAGCCTGTCAGCAGACCAAAATCACTGAGAAGTTTGTGAATCCCTGTGTGAAAACTCTGCTACAAAACCAAGGCATACCTTTTGCTCCTTGAGAGTTTAGTTTGTGCATGAGTATCTCATTTCTTTAGAACCTGGTTCTAATGTGGATAAGATCACATACTCACTGCAAGCACAGTCCAAATGCCTTAACTTTTCCAACCAACATAGATCAAATATCTTTCACATGTGTGTTATCATGAGTCACAATCAGGATCTTGCATAAAATGGCTCAGTGAAAATTTACCCCTACTGCCTCTAATAAACAATTGAAATTTCTGCCAATAGTGGTTGCATCTTGCACTCAAGGTAACAGATTCCTAAGTTAAGGTCTGGACCTAGTGTCTTTTTCTGAAGCCAACAGTTGATGATAAACAGTTAAACTGTTCACTATGTTCCTTGATACATTTTTACTGTTTATATTTCTGTATGACTATCAGAGTTCAGATGTTTCAGAACTTTCAATCTATCACTGTGATAATGGATACAGAGTTTGTTTTGGAAGGGTGATGGAAAAGTTCTAGAATATGATGGTAGTGATGGCTACATAGTCTCTGTGTTACTAAATTTTATGGTTATGTCACATAACTTTGGGAGCTTCTGAAAGATGAAAGGCTTCTTCTCAAGTGTGGCTCAAAATCAGCCCTAGATAACTCTGGATTTCTTTCCTATCCATACTTGTATGGCTTACTTTTTTTCCAAAGCATTTATGACTTTCTGATGGGCCACTCATTTATTTGTTTATTTTCTCATATTCCAGTATGTAAATTCCATGCTAATAGGAATTTTATCTGTTAGGTTTTTTGCTCTATCCCCAGTGTCTAAGTGCCTGGCACTCAATGTATATTTTTGAATGAATAAGTGAGTAAATCTCTCAATAAGACAAAAAAAGTAAAATATGGTGGGGATGCATCTGATGGGAAATTAGGGTAGGAGATCCTTTAAAGTACAGTACATAGGCAAAGAGACATACTATCTCTTGTTAAATCCCATAAGTATTTTCCCCTTCAGAACTGAAATAGTTACAGATTTCTTTCACTTGACTTGCTTTGCTAAAAGTATAGTTACCATATTATACTGAAAATGCTTATCATTGAAAACTGTAATCACAATAATCCAAGAATTCCTCTAGTTCAATACAGGTAAATGAAATGTACCACTAAGATCATAAGGGGAAATGTACCTTCCTAATCCAGCTAGGCATCAATACCAAGTGGTAGAACTCCTCTGCCTCCAGTAGAGTGAGATCAAGTGAAGGTCCTTGCCGTGCAGGCATGAAATCTTGACTAATTTGAAACCCAACTTTCCATCTACAGTACCATTTCATGGTCCACTGGAACACCCGTAGCTCTGAGTAAAGTCTGGTGGATAGCAGTGCCATCTTGCATCTTTCAGAGCTGGGTGGCCCTAGCATGACATTTACTCTGTGGTCACTGGGGGCTGGCACTGCTCTAATAATTCCCAGTTCAGCTAAAGGTCAGGATACATAGGGGGATTATATTTAAAAAATGGTCTCTTGGTTTTCTGTACACTTCAGGATTTCATTTGTGGATATGGTCTTCCATCGCCATGTCAGTTTTCTCTGCTGTCCTGGTATCATTGCTCTGGCGGTGACCAGATCTTGTCTGTTCACTGACAGTTTGGACTTTGTGTATCATACCTGTTTGGCTTGGTATCCAAGAATGACTTGAAGCCTTATGCTCTGTTTTTATCACATCATAATGTCCTCAGCTGGATGATGTCTTTTGGCAAATAGAAGAAATTTTTTATGTGCAGATCATCCACTTACTTACCACATGAATAGAGAAAGACAAAATCTATAGCTGTTTTAATGTATCATTTATTCCAAGGAGAAATAAATAAGCCAATGGAACATATTTGCAAAGTTTTAGGTACCCTTCAAAGTACTATCTTTAATCCTAAATATCTCTATGGATTTAAGTAAAGTCCACGGATGCCATGGACATATTTGAAGCATAAATTGGTAAAGTGGGGAGAAGGAAGTTTGACCAACCATCCTGGTTTGCCTGAGACTGAAGGTTTTGCAGGAAGTGGGGCTTGAGGGCTAAAACTGGGAAAATCGTGGGCAAATCAGGATGGTTGTTCCCCCTGGAGGAGGAGGTGAGAAGAAAGGAGAGAAGGTGGTGGACATTATTAGAAGTCCTCCCACAAGTAATTACTTATTCATGCACTGAATCAATGTTTCCTGAGCATCTGCTGAGCCCAAGCCCGCGCCAGTGGCGCACAGTTGTGACTAACCCTCATAGTGCAGAGTCCACTTGTCTAGTGGGATTTGAGAGCCTAGAACTGAGAAGGAACTGAATTATCTTGTAGTTAAAACCATCATGCCCTAATTTACAGAGAAGAGCTCTTAAGACTGGGAGATTTTGAATGTCAGACGCTCCTACAGTGCATAAGACCATTCAGACTTCGGTTCTCCTAAGAGCTGCTCTGTTTATTGAACAAAATTCTTTCTTTCCCTGTCTCCTATCAGCAGATGCTTGTATTTCAGCCATGCCAAATCCCCTCATATTCCATCTGTGTCTACTCAGCACATATATTTGCATTCTACTATCTCTACATCACCTCTAGATGTCAGATTGAATTGCAACCTATTACAGAAATGAGGATGGAAATTTACAGAGGAATGCTGACTTAACATAGTTACAAACAAAAGAGAAAGAATACATAGAAATACACACATCAAAATTTTGTGTGTATACACTCAGTTTCATTCTGCATATTTTTATCTCTTAAAATACTTACCACTTCCTACTTTGTATCATAGTCATTTAGAGGTATATGTTGTATCTTTTTGAGAGAGGGGTTCATATCCTACCTGTTTTCACCTCTGATCTCAGCACTCTTCTTGATGCCTTGAACATAGTAGCTTCTCTATAAATGTTGCCAAGGAATTAATACATGAGTGGAAACATATTTTCTCAAAGTCAGTCAGTCTGGGCAACTATTTCCTTAGCTCAAGGACAACTGGTTTGACCTTGATTTGAAGCAGTCTCATAAAAAAGACATTTAGCTTACTAAATGTCTGCGTATTTTGGACTTTGTAAAAGGATTTACTGCTACAAGATCTGTTCTATTTATCTTTTCCATCAAGGATAGCTGTTACCAATAGGGACCAATATCTAATGTCACAGAAAATAGGAAAAGGGATGGAAACTTATCTAGAAGCTGATTTGTCAAGTAAACTTGTTTTCCTAGCATCTAGTACGATGCCTGCAGTTCTTTAAGAAATTAGATGAATGTGGTAAATAAGGCAAATAGTTCTAATACATAGGATCCAAACAAGAATCTGTCAGGCTCTCTGTTCAAAGAATCTTTCAGGCAAGAATATTGGGGTGGGTCGCCATTTCCTTCTCCAGGGGATCATCCTGACCCAGGGATCAAACCTGGGTCTCCCGTGTCTCCTGCATTGCAGGCAAATTCTTTACCTGCTAAGCCTAGAGGTATTTACTTTAATTCAATCAAAAGGGATAGTGGTTTTGACGTGCTGGGAATCACAGAATTTGTGGAGATGGCAAATTACTTTTGAAATCAGAATAAGGAAGCAAATAACTTTCCTTATTCCTAGGAAAAGAGAGATCAACCCAATCACATATTTAAAGCCCCAGTAACTTTCTCTGAATTTTTTCCATTCACTAACTATTGCTCCACCTTGATGTACCATCAGTCCATCAAGTCTTATAAAATTCAAATTTGTTTACAGAGCATCTTTCAAATCAACCAAGTTATTCTCCGGATTGCTTTTTTAAAGTGTTCCTTATTCTCTGGGCCTCAAGTTCACCTTGTAAGAAGAAGTACTTTACTTTGTGATTTTCCTGCCCAGCAGGGACCAGAGCTTTTTCTCTTCTGTACTTGAGACCACTCTCAAGGAGTTTTCTCCATTTTCTCCACCCCCAGGCTTCCTCTAGCTGCTCAGACAGATGGCTTAAAGATTGAACTCTGTTATGCATCCTCCTGTCTTCAGAGAACTTTTCCCATTTAGCTCATCCTGGATCCAACTAAAATGTCTCTCTTCTTTTTCTTTTTTTTTCATTTATTTTTACTAGTTGGAGGCTAATTACTTTACAATATTGAAGTGGGTTTTGTCATACATTGACATGAATCAGCCACAGAGTTACATGTATTCCCCATCTCGATCCCCCCTCCCACCTCCCTCTCCACCCGATTCCTCTGGGTCTTCCCAGTGCACCAGCCCTGAGCACCTTGTCTCATGCATGCAACCTGGGCTGGTGATCTGTTTTCACTATAGATAATATACATGTTTCGATGCTGTTCTCTTGAAACATCCCACCCTCACCTTCTCCCACAGAGTCCAAAAGTCTGTTCTATACATCTGAGTCTCTTTTTCTGTTTTGCATATAGGGTTATCATTATCATCTTTCTAAATTCCATATATATGTGTTAGTATGTTGTAATGTTCTTTATCTTTCTGGCTTACTTCACTCTGTATAATGGGCTCCAGTTTCATCCATCTCATTAGAACTGATTCAAATGAATTCTTTTAAATGAATGAGTAATATTCCATGGTGTATATGTACCACAGCTTCCTTATCCATTCGTCTGCTGATGGGCATCTAGGTTGCTTCCATGTCCTGGCTATTATAAACAGTGCTGTGATGAACATTGGGGTGCATGTGTTTCTTTCAGATCTGGTTTCCTCAGTGTGTATGCCCAAAAGTGGGATTGCTGGGTCGTGTGGCAGTTCTATTTCCAGTTTTTTAAGAAATCTCCACACTGTTCTCCATAGTAGCTGTACTAGTTTGTATTCCCGCCAACAGTGTAAGAGGGTTCCCTTTTCTCCACACCCTCTCCAGCATTTATTGCTTGTAGTAAAATGTCTCTCTTATTTTTCAAATGAACATTGTTGTCACTATTCTTAGCTAGTAATCAACTACTGGGCTTCCCAGGTAGTGCCAGTGGAAAAGAATCTGCCTGCCAATGCAGGAGATGTAAGAGACATGAGTTCAATCCCTGAGCGGGGAAGATCCCATGAAGGAGGGCATGGCAACCCACTCTAGTATTCTTGCCTGGAGAATTCCATAGACAGAGAATCTTGGCGGACTTCAGTCCTCAGAGTCACAAAGAGCCAGACACGACTGAAGCGATTTAGCAGACATACACTGCTAATACTACACTATTATTATTATTACTATTAAAATTTTTAGGAGCTATCAGGTAAAGCTAGTCTTCATTTTGCCACATGATTTTGAGTTAGGCATGCTGTTATGATGCTTAAAATGTTTTATTATATCAAATCTCTTTGATTAAAGTACATGTATATGTAAGCAAACAGCTCACAAAATGATTCTTTCACTAATTGTTGATGTTACATAAATTAACTCTTCAACCAAAGAAGTACTTTAAAAACTTCTTGCTAAAAATGTATTAATTTGACTTTGCATAATAAATGTTTACTCTAGGTAGAAGTAAAATTTCAAATCCGTTGACTATCTAGAACACATGGAATAATCAGTGTAATTTGGAATGCTGGATTATAGTGTTTCATTTATATCACAACAGGCAGAAACTGAATTATTTCAATCTGTTACAAATGTATTTCAGCCACCCACATTATTCTAAAACAATACTGTGGAAATAATGTTTGCCCATATGCTTTCTAAATGCCTTGACTTTTAAAAATCTGAAGGGTTATCCAGGGAATACTTTGGTAGTTTTACCACTTCCTTCTTCAAACCTCAAACACTCCCGTTTTGTTCACTGTTGTAAGAGCCAGTATCAATGGTCCAGTTTAAAATGATAACTGTAGTGTTATATAGCTTTCAAAAAATGGAGGCAAGACTCCTTAATAGTAATATATTTTAAGTTTGAGGTCTCACCAAGTAAGTAGACCAGAACCAGTGTGCTTTCTTTCTTTTATTTATTTATTTATTCATTCATTTATTTTTATTTGTTGGAGGCTAATTACTTTACAATATTGTAGTGGTTTAGAGGGATGGGAGGGGGGATTGGGATGGGGAACACGTGTAAACCAGTGTGCTTTCAATGGTCAAGACCATCACTCAAAGCTCTGAGTAGTGTGGAGACATTAGCACATGTTATAAACACCTAAATGCATTGATTAAATTTCCTTATAAAGCATGTCCTAAGTTGCATATGAATTCTCAGCGCTATGGAACTAGAGGAAGAACATTGCAGGGGATCAGTGACAGTTCTTTGTACTTAGACGTCCTAACTTGGAACCTTAGTTCTCCTGGTTACAGGTTTGTATCCTTGAACAAGTCATTTAGCCTGTCTGACCCAATTTTCTAGGAAACAATGATCTCAGATGATTGTGACAGAAAATAAAGTAGATTATAAATATGAATAATTATTTCTACCTTTATGAAAGTACATGAAAACAACATAAGATGAACTGATAATCATGGTGTCTGTATTTCTAGTTCTTGAACTGCTCTACTCACTTAACCCAATTAAGATTTTGATAGTACATGACAAATTGTTTTTATTTGCCAACAAAAGTCTTATGAAAAGCCTTATTTCAGTCCCTTCATTCTGATTTCATTATGGCCATGGCTCTAAATCACTTCCCCTGCTTCTCTGCTTTTTTTTTTTTCTTTTGTATATTTTAAGGTAATTTCCATCTAAACATTGTATGAACCACATCACTGAAATCTAATTAGCAGATCACCTGCTTCAGCAGCGTGTGCCTGTATCTCATTATTCCTCCCCTGTGAGCCATATGTTTGCTTCCGACATCAATCTTTCTGTGTGATTACTGCAGCAAAGAACTTATTTGGTTTTGTAACAACTGTCTCACCTCTTTGCAAGGCAGTTCTGTTCCTGAGTTTTCCAAGGCAGACACCCTGCAGTTGTCTTTTTCAACTCCATGCTGTGACTGTGTGGTATGAAGGGTGCAAAGTAATAACAGTTTCTTTTTCTATCCAATGTGCTTATGTGCTGAGTTATTGGCTTTTTGCTTTTGCTTTTTTTCCTTTACCTCACTGATAGTAAAATGTGAAAAGCTACTGTTACACTGTGATTGTTGTTTACTTGTTCATTCTCTTTGGGGCCATTTTCCCCCCAGGAAGAATTATATTCACATCATGTTGAACTTTGCATATATTCTTATCACGTTGAACTTTGCATCCAGAAGTTGTGATTGTGCCTTGATACAATACAGAGAAATAAAAAAAAAATTAAAAAAAGGAAAAGAATAAAAGAATGTGTGGGTTGGAAACAATGACCAGTTTGGGGTTTTTTTAAGTTAGATATTACCCATTTGAATATAGAATTTTTCATTGTTGAGTGAAAAGCTCTCATGGAAATCTTTGATTATTTTATAGAACTAGGAGACCAGTTAGTTTGGATGATCTTATCCTAAATAGTCCAGGAATTTTCTGAGATGAAACTAAAACTTTGGTGTAAATAGTGTCTACTTTTCTGCATGATCCACTATTTTAGTGTTTAACACAACAGAATTCATCCATTTAATATATATGTGTTTAATGCCTGTTATGTACCAAGCACTATTGTATGAACTGGGAATACAATAATGAATAAGACATACATACTCATTGCCCTTATACCTCTGAAAAGCTATGAGTAATGTAGACAATGAATAAGGACACAAAGCAAGTGGTAGTGAGTGCTGAGAGAGGAACAGGACACTGTTTCCTAACCTGGTAGAGAGCTACTCTGAGAGTACAGCATCTAAGCTTATGCCTAGGAAATGAGTAGAACTGACTCCAAGTTCATAGTGATATTGCTTCATGAACAGTGGAAAGACTTTAGGATGTAAGCAGATTTGAATGTAGTTTAAGTAGAACCTCTTCTAGAAAATGTTCATTAGATAGCCCTCAAACTATCAAGTCTCATTATAAAAGTCTTCATAGCCCATTATATCTTTTCTTCTATAATTGTATTCTCTCCCCAAATTTTATTATGAAAAATTTTAAATATAAATGTTGAAGGAATTATACAGTAAACAAGTGCTAAGTTGCTTCAGTCGTGTCCAGCTCTTTGTAACGCCATGGAACATAACCTGCCAGGCTCCTCTGTCCATGGGATTCTCCAGGCAAGAATACTGAAGTGGGTTGCCATGTCCTCCTCCAGGGGATCTTCCCGACCCAGGGATCGAACAGGTTTCTCTCACATCTCTTGCATTGGGAGTTGCCCAATTGGGTTGGGCATTGGGTTCTTTACCACTAGTCCACCTGGGAGGCCCACAGTGAACACACATATGGTCAAAACCAAGACTCTACAATTAACATTTTTCCCTATTAACTTTTTCACATATTAATCCACCTATGCATTCCTCTACTTATTCATCAGTCCATGAATCTTTTAAAGCAATTCAAAATTAGTTGGAGACATCAGTATCCCTAATTTCAGCATGTACATCATTAACTAGGGTTTTTTTATATTTGCATATGTCTGAGTGTGTATGTATATGTAAAAACAAATATATTTGTATATTTTAGGTATGGTGTACACACAATGAAATGTAAAAAACAGAGCTATACTATTTAATGTCTTGAAAAGTACATATACTTATGAAACTCAAACTCCTATCTAATATATATTATCATCTCCCCTAGAAGTACCCGCATGCCCTTTTCCTAGGCTGTACCTTTTCCCACCACTCCCAAGACAAACACTGCCCTCATTTATTTTCAGTATAGACTCTTTCACATATTTTAGAACTTTATATAAATTGAATCATAGAGTATAAACCTTATTGTGTGAGCCTTTTTTTCATTTAGCAAACTGATATTGAGTTTTATTCGTGTTTTATATATATATATATATATACATATATATATATATATATATTAGTAGTTCCTTTTAATTGCCAACTAATAATCATCATATGAGTATATTACAGCAGTCTCTCTAGCCATTTTCTGATGAGGGACTCTTGGGTTGTTTCCAATTTGGGAATCTCATGAATAAAACAGCTCTGAACTATCTTACACAGTGCATTCTTGTGGACATATGCTTTTTAAACTTTTTATTCTGTATTGGGGTATAGCCAATTAGCAATGTTGTAATAGTTTCAGGTGAACATCTGAGGGACTCAGCCATACATATACAGGTTCCGTTTTCCCCCAAACTGCCCTCCTGTCCAGGCTGAGTTTGTTTGAGCAGAGTTCCATGCATTATATAGTAGACCCTTGTTGGTTATCCATTTTAAACATAGCAGTGTGTACATGTTGTGGACATATGCTTTTATCTCTGGCTTTTAAGGAGAAGTTTTAATTTTGATGAAGTTTAATCACTTTTTCTTTATGATTATTGTTTTTTTTGTGTGATATGCCTAAGAAATACCAGCCTATGTCTAAGTAGTGAATATATTCCTTTGCAAGTATTCTACAAGGTCTTTAGTTTTAGCTTTTATGTTTAGGTCTCTGTACCACCTCAAATCAATGTTTTGTATGTTATGAGATGGGGCTGAGGTTACTTTTTTTTTCATGTGAATATTTAGTTATTCAATATCACTTATTGAGAAATCTTTCCCTTCCCCCATTGGATTGCTTTGGCACCTTTGTCAGAAATTAAATGATCACATAGATCTATTTTCAGTCTTAATTTCTATGGTTTTATAATAGTAAGTTTTGTTACAAGTTAGTGTAAGTCTTCCAACTTGGTTCCTTTTATTCTAAGAAAGATTTTGTTATTCTCTGTCATTAGCGATATTGTTGTTCAGTCTCTAAGTTGTATCCGACTTTTTGTGACCCCATGGACTACAGGATACCGGTATCCTTGTCCTTCACTATCTCCTGGAGTTTGCTCAAACTCATGTCCATTGAGTCAGTGATGGCATCCAACCATCTCATCCTCTGTCAGCCCACCATCTCATCCTTTGTCATCCCCTTCTCCTGCTCTTAGTCTTTCCCAGCATTAGGGTCTTTTCCAGTGAACTGGCTCTTCACATCAGGTGGCCAGGATATTGGAGTTTCAGCTTCAGCATCAGTCCTTTCAATGAATATTCAGGACTGATTTCCTTTAGGATACACAGGTTTGATCTCTTTTCTGTCCAAGGGCCTCTCAAGAGTCTTCTCCAGCATTGACAGTTCAAAAGCATCAATTCTTCAGCATTCAGCCTTTTTTATGGTCCAACTCTCACATCTGTACATGACTATTGGAAAAACCATAGTTTTGACTAGACAGACGTTTGTCAGCAAAGTGATATCTCTGCTTTTTAATATGCTGTCCAGGTTTGTCATAGGAGCAGGCATCCTTTTTCTTCCAAGAAACAGATGTCTTTTTAATTTTGTGGCTGCAGTCACCATCTGCAGTGATTTTGGAGACGAAGAAAATAGTCTGTCACTGTTTCCATTTTTTCCTCTCTGTTTGCCATGAAGTGATGGGACCGGGTGCCATGATCTTAGTTTTTCAAATGCTGAGTTTCAAGCCAGCTTTTTCACTGTCCTCTTTCACTGTCATCTACAGGCTCTTTAGTTCCTCTTCACTTTCTGCTATTAGGGTGGTGTCATCTGTATATCTGAGGTTATTGATAATTCTCCCAGCAATCTTGATTCCAGTCTGTGAGTCATCCAGCCTAGAATTTTGTATGATGTACTCTACATATAAGCTAATAAGCAGGGTGATAATATGCAGCCATGATGCTCCTTACCCAATTTTGAGCCAATCCATTGTTCCATTTGTATTTCCACATAAAATTTAGAATTCAATGATAAATTCCTAGAAATATGCCTGATAGTATTTTGATTTAGACATGGCTTTTTTTACATTGCTCACTGACTTCCTCACATCATGGTGAGATCCTCAGGGATCTCAAGAGATCCTGCAAGAGAATAAGGGAGAGAGGGATAAGGTGGGAGGGCAGGAGGGAGACAGTATGCACCAGGTGGAAGATGTACTACTTACTGTGATTCAATCTTGGAAGTCACACAGTATCACTTCTGCCATGTTTTATTTTTCAAGTTAGTTCCAAAATTGCCATATTCAAGGAAAGGGGAAAAGACTTATGGGGACAGGTAACTAGAGACAGCAAGAGGCTATGGTACCAGAGATTTTGCAGGGACTATTTTTGAAAACACAGTTTATCACAATTTTAGTAGTATATTGGTAGATTCATTAGTATTATCTAGATAAGCACTCATGTTATTTTCAAGTAGAGATTTTTTTTCATTAAAAAAATTTATGTTTTTAATTTCTTTTTATTATCTTATTTCAATGACTAGGACCTCCAATCCAATTAATAATAGAGTAAGGGTAAACATCTTTTCCCTGTTTGCACTATGGGGGAGTGTTTTACTATTTCACATTAAATGTGATACTAGATATAGTTTTTCATAGATGCTCTTTATCAAATTGATTTTCCCAATTTACACAGAGTATTACTTATAAATAGGTTAAATATCATCAACTGCTTTTTCTGAATCTATTGAGATGATTACATGGTTTTCTTCTTTTACCCATTGATATAGTGAAGTATAGCTCTTTTTGGTTATTAAACAAATCATGAATTTTTGAGGGAAAAAACCACTTCTTTATGATCAATGACCTTTTTATAAGTTGTTGGGGTCAAATTTATAATACTTAACTATTTTTTGTGTCTATGTTCAGAAAATAAATAGCTCTATAATCTTAATTTTGTAAGCTTTGATATAAAGGTCATGCTAACCTCAATAAAACGAGTTACATAATGTTCCTTTTCCTCTATTTTTTGAAATACTTTGGTAAGTATAATGTTATTTCTTTCTTAAAATGTGATAACATTCACCAGCAAAATCATATGGGACTAGAATGTTATTTGTAGGACAATTCCTCCACAAATAAAATTTCTTTAATTGATATAAAGTTATTCATATCTTGTATTTAGTTATGTGGTATCTTGGTTAGTTATATTTTTCAATAATTTTTCCATTTCATCTTAATATTTGAATACATTGGCCTAAAGTTCATTATGTTTCACTTTATGTTTTTAATGTCTTTCTTATCTTTTTCCTTGTTTAGTACCCAGTTTTCTTCTCTTTTCAAAAAAATTTAATTTGGCACAATTTTGAACTGACATATTCATTAGATTGTTTGATTAGATGTCTTTTTTTGGTTCATAATTGTACCCCCAGGATCTAGCACATGTCAGGATTGTATTGTAAATATTGTTCTAAATATTTTTTTATGAAGTGAATGAATGAACGATCCCCTATGTTGTTATAAATCTTCTGAGATTCAGGAAAGAAAAATAAATGAAATGTTTATTTTAAATCAGCTTTTGACTTAATAGTAGTGATAACAATATAGAGCTCCTGATTAAGAGATATAGAATGCTGTTTCTTTGGTCAGAAATAGAAATTTCCCCTCCATCTATATTAATGTTTGCTATGAAGTATTATTAGATCATAAAACTATAAAGTAAATGGTACTAGGTTTTTTTCTTCTTTTCATTCAGGCAACTGTCTGGGTAAGTGGTCCTCAGAGAGGGAATATCCCCAATCTGAATTTCTTTTAAACCATGGTAGACTCATACTATGGAGAAGGCAATGGCAACCCACTCCAGTACTCTTGCCTAGAAAATCCCATGGATGGAGGAGCCTGGTAGGCTGCAGTCCATGGGGTCACTAGGAGTCAGACACACCTGAGTGACTTCACTTTCCCTTTTCACTTTCATGCATTGGAGAAGAAAATAACCCACTCCAGTGTTCTCGCCTGGAGAATCCCAGGGATGGCAGAGCCTGGTGGGCTGCCATCTATGGGGTTGCACAGAATCGGACACTACTGAAGAGACTTGGCAGCAGCAGAATCATACTAACCTGATATATAGTCCCTTAAAATTATCTTTGAGTAGTTTAGCTAGTAATTATTGACTTCAGAGGCTGGCATTACATTTAGATGTCTTAGGTATCAACATTTACATAAAACATATCTATTAAAGGATAACATAGTAATTGTAAGAATTCTAGATGGAAGGAAATACATGGAAACTAAGCAGCTGTTATGAATTGAGATCAGCAGGTATAAAATTTTCATCTGATTCCAGGATCCACTTTGCTGGAAAATTGTACTAAAAAAGGGAGCAACAGTGTTTGCAGATGACATGATCCTCTACATAGAAAACCCTAAAGACTCCACCAGAAAGTCACTAGAGCTAATCAATGAATATAGTAAAGTTGCAGGATGTAAAATTAACACACAAAAATCCCTTTCATTCCTATACATTAACAATGAGAAAACCGAAAGAAAAATTATGGAAATGATTCCATTCACCATTGCAACAAAAATAAAAAAATACTTAGGAATAAATCTACCTAAAGAAACAAAAGATTTATATATAGAAAACTATAAAACACTGGTGAAAGAAATCAAAGAGGACACAAATACATGGAGAAATATACCATGTTCATGGATTGGAAGAATCAGCATAGTGAAAATGAGTATACTACCCAAAGCAGTCTATAGAGTCAATGCAATCCCTATCAAGCAACCAACAATATTTTTCGGAGAACTAGAACAAATAATTTCACAATTTTTATGGAAATACAAAAAAATCTCGAATAGCCAAAGCAATCTTGAGAAAGAAGAATGGACTGGAGGCATCGACCTGCCTGACTTTAGACTATACTACAGAGCTACAGTCATCAAGACAATATGGTACTGGCACAAAGAGAAATATAGATCAATGGAACAAAATAGAAAGTCCAAAGATAAATCCACACACCTATGCACAACTTATCTTTGACAAAGTAGGCAAGAATATACAATGGAGAAAAGACAATCTCTTTAACAAGTGGTGCTTGGAAAACTGGTCGACCACTTGTAAAAGAATGAAACTAGAACACTTTCTAACACCATACACAAAAATAAACTCACAGTGAATTAAAGATCTAAACATAAGACCAGAAACTATAAAACTCCTAGAGGAAAACATAGGCAAAACACTCTCTGACATAAATCACAGCAGGATCCTCTATGACCCACCTCCCAGAGTAATGGAAACAGAAGCAGAATAAACAAATGGGACCTAAAAATTTAAAAGCTGTTGCACAGTAGGGGGAAAAAAACTATAAGCAAGATGAAAAGACAGCCTTCAGCATGGGAGAAAATAATACCAAATGAAGCACGGACAAAGCATTAACCTCAAAAATATACAAGCAGCTCTTGCAGCTCAATTAAAAAAAAAAAAATGACCCAATCAAAAAATGGCCAAAGAACTAAACAGACATTTCTCCAAAGAAGACATACAGATGGCTAACAAACACATGAAAAGATACTCAACATCACACATTATCAGAGATGGAAATCAAAACCACAATGAAGTACCATCTCACACCAGTCAGAATGGCTGCTATCAAAAAGTCTACAAGCAATAAATGTTGCAGAGGGTGCAGAGAAATTGGAACCCTCTTACACTGTTGGTGGGAATGCAAACTAGTACAGCCACTATGGAGAACAGTGTGGAGATTCCTTAAAAAACTGGAACTAGAACTGCCACACGACCCAGCAATCCCACTGCTGGGCATACACACCAAGGAAACCAGAATTTGAAGAGACATGTGCACCCTAATGTTCATTGCAGCACTGTTTACAATAATCAGGACATGGAAGCAACCTAGATGTCCATCGGCAAACGAATGTACAAGAGAGCTGTGGTACATATACACAATGGAATATTACTCAGCCATTAAAAAGAATACATTTGAATCAGTTCTAATGAGGTGGATGAAACTGGAGCCTATTATAGTGAAGTAAGTCAGAAAGAAAAACACTAATACAGTATACTAATGCATATACATGGAATTTAGAAAGATGGTAACAATGATGCTATATGCGAGAAAGCAAAAGAGATACAGATGTATAGAACAGTCTTTTGGACTCTGTGGGAGAAGGCGAGGGTGGGATGATTTGAGAGAATAGCATTGAAACATGTATATTATCATACGTGGAACAGATCGACAGTTCAGGTTCAATGCATGAGACAAAGTGCTCAGGGCTGGTGCACTGGGATGACCCTGAGAGATGGGATGGGAAGGGAGGTGGGAGGGGTGTTCAGGATGCGGAACACATGTACACCCATGGCTGATTCATGTCAATGTATGGCAAAAACCAATATTGTAAAGTAATTAGCCTCCAATTAAAAAAATATATATATATACATATATACATACATATATATATATATGTTTTAAAGGGAGCAAGACATGCAGCTGGATGCTTTCTATTTTGTCCATCAGACTTCTTGTCAATAGATTCTATGAACAACTGAGGGTATATTTTATTTGCCTATAATTATATATAGGGAACTATTTTATAATCACTAAAGTGAAATTTAGTGTCCCCTAATAATAGCAAGGAAAAATAATAATACATCTGTTTGAATTTGAAGAGACTTGTGGAGGCTTAGAAATAGTTGAGCATGAAAACATTCTCTGTAATATTTCATTTGTTTTCCATTATCTATAAACTGATGTCTTAGCTTCTTGGTCTAGTTTCATGGAGTCTGTGATCCGTACCCTCTTCACTTCTTCCAGTGTCTGGTTCACTTTTCCTTGGAAGCATCTATTCACACCAGATAGGCTACCTTTTCCTGGTCTTCCCTCTAGGGATGCTTGTCTTTACCTGTGAGCCTTCATTCTTGCTTCTTGACTTCCAAGTCACCTCCACATTTTCCCTCAGTCTAAATATGCTCTCCTTCCTCTCCATTTATCTTCAAAACCTGAGTTTTGTTTTTGTTACTTCAATGCCCTGTTTCTATAGAATTTCTCCTTACATACCAGATCTTAGTCATTAGTAGTGAACTTTGTGTTTCAGCTTGTCCAAACGATGAAAATAAGCTCCTCTCCTGACACTTGGTGAATTCCTGCTTCAGTCAAACTTCTCTTCTCGCTAAGACATTCCATCTGATTCGCTTGGCTTCAGGTACAGATTTTGGTGTTCAAGATACTCCCTACTGCCAGTTCAGTTCTCTGCTCCATTGCTTTCTCCTACATCCTATTCAACTTGCTCTACTTACTGTCCCTGCAATTCCTGTTTTTGTAGTATGTGACATAAAGAATGGACAACCCAGCCAGATGCAATAGTTTTCAATATACATTTGTCTTCACATTCTCTTTCTTAGTCCATAGGGTGGTGTTCTCTGCAAAAAGAGCCCACTTTTTTTGGACAGTATTTTCAGCTGCACAAAAGTTTTAAAATACTTGTATTTAATGTCAGAATCATATTCTAGGTAAGTATTTTAGAAGTATTTTTCTAAACATATAATAAGAACTTGAACACTAAGATATGATAATGCATGTATGCATTGTAAGGCATATACTTAAACAATTACTTAATGCAATGGTATACTTTTATATTTTCTAGACTATTCTGTTTTATCACATTCTATTTATTTTTAAATAATCCTTGTTACTACCCACTACTTGGTCATGGCTTCCATGTTGTATTAAACATGTTACATTCCTGGATTGCACAAAAATTTGGCATTCCTGACATTTCTTTCAAGAGAAGTTGCTGGCTTTATTAACTTTCAGTCACAGTGACCTCCATTTAGGGAAGTAAAACAAATAAAACCCTAAAATTAGTGCCAAATAATTTGGTATATCATAGGTTTTTATTGTTAAATAATTTTGTATGTTGTAGTTTATTAATTATTTCCCTCTGACTCAGTGTTTGGTACCCTTCCAATCTCATGAAGTATAATCTTCAATCCCTTTCGGGTATTCATTCATGCTTGTTGTTATTCACTCACTCAGTTATGTCCGACTATTTGTGACCCCATGAACTACAGCATGCCAGGCTTCTCTGTCCTTCACCATCTCCTGGAGCTTGCTGAAACTCGTGTTCATTGAGTTGGTGATGCCATCCAACCATCTTATCCTCTGTTATACCCTTCTCCTCTTGCCTTCAATCTCTCTCAGTATTAGGGTCTTTTCCAGTGAATTGGCTCTTCACATAAGGTGGCCAAAGTATTGGAGCTTCAGCTTCAGCATCAATCCTTCCAATAAATATTCAGGACTGATTTCCTTTAGGATGGACTGGTTGGATCTCCTTGCTGTCCTAGAGACTCTCAAGTCTTCCCCAACACCACTGTTCAAAAGCATCAATTCTTTGGCACTCAGTCTTCTTAATGGTCCCACTCTCACATCTATACATGACTACTGGAAAAACCATAGCCTTGACTAGATGGACCTTTGTCAGCAAAGTAATGTCTCTGCTTTTTAATTCTGTCCAGGTTTGTCATAACTTTTCTTCTAAGGAGAAAGTGTCTTTTAATTTCATGACTACAGTCATCATCTGCAGTGATTTTGGAGTCCAAGAAAATCAAGTCTGTCACTGTTTCCATTGTTTCTCCATCTATATGCCATGAAGTGATGGGACTGGATGCCATGATCTTAGTTTTTTGAATGTTGAGCTTTAAGCCAGCTTTTTCGCTCTCCTCTTTCACCTTCATCAGGAGGCTCTTTAGTTCCTCTTCACTTTCTGCCATATGGGTGGTGTCACCTGCATATCTGAGATTATTGATATTTCTCCTGGAAATCTTGATTCTAGATTGTGAGTCATCCAGCCCATCATTTCACATTTCATTCATACTTAAAAATCCCATTTAGCCAATCTGAAGTGTTGTAGGCATTGAAAGTCAAAGGCATGAGAGATGTTTTGAAAGAGAACAAGGTTGGGTATTTCTTTCACAATAGCAACAATTTTCATTAGCTGTGTCCTTTCCATGATTTTAACAATGGAGGATGGATTTTTCCCCCAATGGTGTTCTTCAAAGTTGTAAAAGATACCATTTCAAAAAAAGAGGTCCTATGCTATCAAATAATCTTGGAAAATTCAATTTTAAACAAAGCTGCTTTTTGAACTAAAATACTTCTCCCAACATTTTTATGCTAACATGAATTCTGAATTTATGGTTCAGTCCATCATGAGATACCACTTTCAAAATACAATTGTCAAAACTATTAAAAAAGAATACACTGAGTGAGGGGTTGGGAGACTACAGTTCTCATTCTAGATCTGTGTGCCCTTGATGTTTCAACAATCTGAAGAGTTAGGAAACAGACTAAATAATCACTAAAATCCTTACAGTTTTATTCCTCTAAAATTCAGAGTTTGAGAAGTTTCCAAAAGGGATTTGGAAACCATGTGTTGCTGAGGGGCTGGGGTAGAGGGTTTACTCTTGGTATAGTCTCATTTTCCATGGTTCCTCATCCTCAACCTTCTTATTCAACAAACAGTCATAACTCTGTTCTGTTTGTTATAAAAATTTTGCATTTAATTTCATTTCAAACTTAATGAAACCTCCTACTTATAGTGGTTTGGGGTTGGAGCCACAGACACCTAATTTGCAGGCACCAAGTGTAGTTGCAGGCTTCAACAGGCTAAAAATATACCCACCCAAGTTTTTCAGTCATTTCCATTTTCTTAGCCAGAACCTTGAGACTTCAGTATCTAAAATTCAGACTGGAACTTTCACATAAATGATTAGTTATCAGTCATAAGTCTTATATATTCTAAGTTGAAACAAAAGTATCAAAATAGTAATTGAAGGAGGAAGAGTAATTTCTAGAGAGAATATTTAATTATTTTGGAGTAATTCCTAGAGATTATTCTTGGATAGATCATTTTTGTTAATTAAAATTCATAGCTATTCTGAGTAATAAATAAATTAAGCAAAGTGGACTGTTTGGAATCCAATAGGAAAGTGAGTGAGTGAATGAGTGGAAGTTGCTCAGTCATGTCCAACTCTTTGCAACCCCATGGACTGTACAGCCCATGGAATTCACCAGGCCAGAATACTGGAGTGGGTAGCCTTTCCCTTCTCCAGGGAATCTTCCCAACCCAGGGATTGAACCCAGGTCTCCTGCATTGCATGTGGATTCTTTACCAACTGAGTCACAAGGGAAGCCCATATAGCAAGCTGAACCACAATAGGAAGGTAGAAAATAGTAAACTTTTCTTTATTAGATTTGAAAAATGTATTTTCTATATGATTTCATAAACATTATAGGACAATAATTTCATAATGGCATTTCAAATGTAAATCTTCTGTTAATAGATATCTAAAAAGTCAAACAACCAAATTCTATTAATAGAATAGGTACAATAATATTACTACTTTAGAGAATTTAAGAAAGTGTTTCATTTTCAAAACCATATTTCCAAATTATCTAACTTGCTTGACTTTAAATCCTCATTTACATTCTGCCTGAGAGGTTTATCTTCGAATAGAGTTTTTGAGATAAGAAATTTGTATTGAAGTTTTTTATACCCTACTCCCGTTATTAACATCTTACATTAGTGTGTTTTGTCACAATTACTGAATTAGTGTTGAAACACTGTTTTTTTAACTAAATATCATACTTTAGTACTTTTTTTTTTAACTTCATGTCCCCACTCCCCTCTTTTTTTTTTCTTTTCTGTTCTTGGATCCTATCTAAGATACCACAGTGCATTCAGCATTCCTGGCTCTGTAGGCTCTTTTTTTTTTTTTTTTTTTTTTACTGTGGAAATATCTCATTTTTGATGACCTCGCCACTGTCAAAGAGCACTGCTCATGTATTTTGTAGAAAACCCCTCAATTGGAAACTGTCTGATATTTTTTCTTATGACTAGACTGAGATTATGGGTTTTTTGAGGAAGACAACAGAAGTTAAGTGCTATTTTCATTACATTACATCAAGGTTACCTAATGTCAACATGACATCACTATTGATGTTAACCTTGATCACCTGGCCGAGGTAGTTTTAGTCAACTTACTCCACTAAAGAGTTATATCTCTCTCCTCCTTTTCAAAACTGCATTCTTTGAAAGAATTCACTTTTGTATCACTCATACTTGAGGGTGAATATAATGGCTTTAAAAAATAATATAAAAGTAACATATAATGGTGGCATATAGATTTATATAGCACCTTGCAACTTATGTGGAGAAGGAAATGGCAGCCCACTCCAATACTCTTGCCTGGAAAACCCCATGGACAGAGGAGCCTGGTAGGCTATAGTCCATGGGGTCGCAAAGAGTCGGACATGACTGAGTGACTTGACTGACTGACTTTACAACTTATGAAGTGATTTTACTTACTCTAATCTAGTCACCAGTTTCTTGTGGAAGAAATCATAGAAGTAAGAATAATTCATAAAGCATTAAGTAGGTGCAGAAAAAAGATATTGTTCCTTCTAGGAAAATCCATTGAATGACAGCTGGTTGGCTTTAGACTTCTTAGAATATTTCATTGTTTTTCCTCTTATCTTGTATGTTTTCTAACTGTCACTTAAGAATTCATCCTTTGACTGTCTTGCCATCACCCCAAAATCGATGCTACAAATGAAGACCTATCATATTTTCTGTCCTCTCCCTCTGCCCCCTCAGTTACATCTCTTGTCTTGCTCTTGCTTTTTCTATCTCTCTCTCTCTCTCTCTCTCTCTCTCTCTCTCACACACACACACACACACACACACACACCTTTAAAGTAACTTTTCATCAAAACATTCCTGACTCTGCCAAAAGAACTACCCTTTCCTCTATTATTGAGGCTGGATTCTATGAAATTCTATGGATTACTTGGAAGTAATTCTCTGATTTCACTTTGAAGTCATCAGTTTCCTTCAAAAATGTCATCCATTTCTACCCCTTTCTCTTTGATTGTGAAACCTAAGCCCTAGTTCCTTATATCCTTCATACCTAGACCATTACAGTTTTTCCAGTTGTTCTCTGTTTACAATAATTCTACCTTGCTATAGTCATAAATACTAATTTTTTATTGTGCATTTCCCTGTTCAAGAAACTTAGTAATTCTGAATCTTAGCACATTTCTACAAGTCTTCTGGATTTGACGTAGGAAACACAACCTAACTTCCTCCTGCTGTATAATAAGCATGTGGAAATCTAATCAGACTGAAATAATGGACCTAAAAGTCTGTGGTTCTCCTCTCCTTAAATGCTCTCCTAATGCCCCCACTCACTTATTCAGACTCTAGTGATTCTTCAAGGGTCAGTTTAAATTCTATCCTTCACTGAAGTACATCTTAATAAAATCTTAGCTTCAAAGCAAGGCAAGGTTGATAGACAGTGGAGACAGAATAAACTAGCTCTCTTAAATCATTTGATGTCTTTCAATGAGGCAAAGCTCCTGTTTTTTCATTCCTTTGTATTCCCCACAACACACAGAGTAATGATGGACATGTAATAGGTTGCACAATAAATGCTTCATGTTGACTGATTATGAAGTTTCTATTTCTTTTTAAGGAAGTAGTCACTGAAACATGGCTGCCTTCCCCTTTGCATTTGTCTGCCAGCATTAAACATTAATTAGGCTATGTATTCCAGTTTTTCAAATATAACACTTTCTGAAAAAAAAAAAAATCTTCCTAAAGTGTCTTCTCAAATTTTAACTACATTCTGCTGGCTATTTTCCAAACTTGAGGCATTTTTTTCCCCCTTTGGAAGCTTTCTATACAAAATGGATTTTTAAATTCTCTTTTAAAATTATATACTTACATAGCAATTATGGTTTTGTTGACAATATAAAAACTCTTAACAAGAAGGAGGAGCTGAATAGAGAGCCAGTTTTTCCTTTACCAAAAATGGAAAAAAATAATATTTGGAGGATTTATATTTGTTTGCCTCCTGTGGAAAATTTGGAGAATTATTTTTAAGGTCATATTAGAAACAGTTCCAAGTGAATGCAGTAAAGGCCTCGCTAGTGAATTGGAGTGGTTTCCAAATCAATCCCGTCAAAAGGAGATCTTACTTAGAAGCGTCAGAACAAACTCTCAAAATGCCTCCATCCTGTGCTTTCCAATAAGAGTGAAACAGAACAAATTAGAGAGTGAAAGTGGGTTTGGAGAGCTGTTTGCTAAACATTAAAACAACTCAGGATACTGAACTGGAGGAAATTATCTTTATCCTCAAAGTTTGTTTCAGTAGTGGTTTTACATGGAAGCATAATTACTTTAGAAAGTGCTTGGGGGGTGGTGGTGAGTGAGTATGGGTGGCCTAGAACAGTAAATTAATTCAATCAGCAAGAGGGGAGAGGACCCTAGCCTAGTGACTCTATAGGGATACATCAGTGTCCATTCATTCATTAACTGTCAATATAACTGCTTCATCACGGCTGAAAACAAGTACATCCACTTAAGTTACCAAAGACTGGGATAAGTTATTAAAGCCATGTGAAGAGAGGGTTTTGATATCTTTTAATGACTATATAAAATGAGTTTTCTTGATGGTACCTCATATTGTGGTATCACATTGAAAACAGTGTTGTTTACAGAAAAAATATTTTGCTGAAAAGTTGTAATCAACCTCTCTCTCTCACCAATTATTATTTGCAATGAGTAATAAAGCCATACTTATTACATGCAGACATGCTGCCTGACTTTACAAAAATGAAGATCTAAAACAGGCAAAACTAGTAAATGTATAGATGCAACCACATGCACATTATAAACTCAGTTTCTCTGGTCTTACTCTCTCCCTGTCCTTCTTCCTTCCATTATTTATTTCTTTAATGACTGTTGCCTGTTTGGGAGCTGGCCAAGTTAAATGAAAGATGCAGCCTTGGTTGGTGAGAAATATTTTGCATTGTTTACCTGAAGCCTGTCGAGATGCACCGAGCTTACTGGACAAAGGAAAAGATTCGTGTGATTTATTGGGTTGGCCAAAAAAGTTTGTTTGGGTAACATCTTATGGGAAAACCTAAACAAACTTTTTGGACCCATTACTATCTCCTGAGAATTTCCTTAGGTTGCTATCACTTAGAGATTAGGAAGCCAGATTAGACGGTTTTTAAGAACTAAAAATTTTGAATATTTGCTTTCAATTCAATGGCTCCATTTTTCTTGTTGGAAATACATACTTCACAAGAAAGTGGAAGATGGTTTTAAACTTTAACTCATTAAAATTTTTTCTCTTTTTATCTCTCTCAAGGAAATAAAAATCATGAAATGGCATGGCACATTTTTATAAGTAGTCTTTCCAAGGTCATAATGTGAAACATTCATAAATATTCTAGATAAAATACACTAAATGTGCAAGCTAAGAAAAATGTGAAAAAAATCAAGCACTGACTAAACATAATAATCACAGAAAAATCTCAATCCTAAACAATATTAATAGGTAACTTGTATTCTGCACTAAAAATACTTTCACATGAATTATATTAATTGATCTCTGTTAATTATTTCAACAAAATTAAACTTATCCTATACCACTGAGCTAAGTGAGGTCTGACTCTTGGGGGAATGGGACTAGCCAGGTGAAATAAAGGAAAATTGAAAAAGTGAGATATTGCTCCTGATTCCTGAGTCATTGGTAAAATTTTCTTTTCTTTTTTGGTATAATTTCTAGAGTCTAATGTCCTGTTCAGTTCAGTCACTCAGTTGTGTCCAACTCTTTGCAACCCCATGGACTGCAGTGCACCAGCCTTCCGGTCCATTACCAACTCCCGGAGCCTGCTCAAACCCATGTCCATTGAGTCAGTGATGCCATCCAACCATCTCATCCTCTGTTGTCCCCTTCTCCTCCTGCCTTCAATATTTCCCAGCATCAGGGTCTTTTCCAATGAGTCTGTTCCTCGCATTATGTGGCCAGAATATTGGAGCTTCAGCTTCAGCATCAGTCCTTCCAAAGAGTATTTGGGGTTTATTTTCTTTAGGATTGACTGATTCCTTTAGGATTGGCTCATGTCCAGGGACAAAGGAAATTGCTATTATTCAAGGATGAGATGATTGTAGACAATTCTAACTTACATACAGAAAAACTAATAGAACCAATAATTGAGTTTTTCAATGTATTACAATACTGGTTCAATATACAAAAAATCAACTGTATTTTTATATTTGCCTCAAGCAATTGGAAATTGAAATTCAAAAATATTTTTTCAAATATTTTAAGAAGCATCAGTAATACTTAGAGATCAGTTATATGGAGAATGCTCTCTCTCTGTATACATATATACACACACACACACACATATATATACACAATAAAATTTATATTATATTCCTGACAGGAATTGCAAAGAGCTAAATTAATGCAGAGATACTATGTTCATGCATTGAGGTTATATATATGTTACATAAGTTTTATATATGTTACATTATTATAATCATTTGAAATGTAAATAATTAAAACTTTAAAAGCAATTCTTAGCTGATGGATCATCCAAAACCAAAGGTGGGCCAGATTTGACCCATAAGCCATTAGTGCTGACCCCTGTTATACATATCATAATTAGCATATGAAGAATAATACAGGGCCCTGTGTTACTTATTTAGTATATATTATTAAAATGAACAAGTGAATGAAATTAAGATATAAGTTTTATGTCTGAACCTACTTTTAAGTGTAAGAAACTTAAGCTGAAAATTATCTTATATGCTTTTTACACTGAAATTTAATATCAGTTTAAGTGTAAGAGTATGTTTATTATTGCAAAAATAAAATGATTAACTAATGATAAAAGTAATTAATTTTATGTACAAGTCAATTAGGGGTTTTACATGGTCAATCAGTAAAAGATTAGCTGGATAACATTTCAAAGCATACATAGCTTTCCAACCAGAAATATTGATAATATTGTAAAATCTAAAGCAGATTGCTAGAGATTTATACCCTAATTCTAATCTTACATAATTGTGCTTTCTAAGTGGACAAGGCTGGTCCTGAACCCAAGTTTGACTGCTTGATGGCCAATAAACAAGAAGCAAGTGTAGGTAGAAAAGAAAAACTTGCTTTACTCAGGAGGGCAGAAACCCAGGAAGATGGTGGACAAATGTCCTAACACCATCTCCAAGATGCCAGTTAGGAGACAAAGGTTTTAAAGGCAGTGTGAGGGAGGGGGCTGTGGTGTGTGTGATCGGCTTGTGTAGAATTCTCAGATTGGTTGGCATCAAGGTGAAATTTTGGACTTCATTAACCTTCTGGTTTCAACTGCCCTGGGATCTATGTGTTTGCAATCAGCAGTTTTCATCTGATGAAGGTCTTCTTCCCGTAAAAACAATTTAGGGATGTGTTTCAGACCTCTATCTGTATCTTTCAGGGAACTGGGAATTTGATGACTGCTATGTGACTGGTTTACAGTCTGAATTATTACCAGTTTCCAGGGCCAACATCCATTCTTTGTTCCTACATCTTTATATTTCCTGATTCATTAACTCTTCAGTCAGCTCTTTGAGACTTGGAGAGCTTGGGAAACTAAGGCTTTTTAACAAACAACAGGCAGATGGAGGACATGGCAGGGGGATCTGTTCCTGGAAGACTCCATAGGGTGCTGCTTGGTTACAATACTTCCTTTTCTTTGATCCTACTCAATCTTGAAGAGGACAGGTATGGAGTAAGAAAGGGAATACAATTTGGATAGACAGGTTAATCATACTTGGCAACAGAACTCAGTTTGGGGGACTTGGTTTCAGTTTTATAACAAATAATATTAAAAAATAATCTGTATAAATTGTACTTAGTTTTTATTATTCTTTTCCAATTATGACATGAGTGTTCCTAGCAGAAAAAGTGTTCTTTTAGACTTTCCTATCATTTAAATATAAAGGAAGAGCAGTATAATTAGCTCAAAATTTCATAAGGGAAAAAAATGTCTTCAAGATAACATTTAATAAAAAATTTTCTATTTAGGCATCTTTGATCTAAGACTGATAAAGAATATAAACAGTAAAGAAAATAGTTGTTACAGGAAAATGAATTATTCAAAGCAGGTTTTCTTCTCATCAATCAAACTTCAAGACAATAGACTTTACAAGAATGCTTTCAGAAGTTAATTCCTTATAGCTTTGCATATATAGTGACTAAAATTTAAATGAAATTTTGAAATAACTTTTTTAGAATAACTTTTTAATAAACAGGAAGGATTTTTGAGATCTGTTCATGGTATCAATTCTAGATACAATGTTCCTTCTAGAATATTATTACTGAAAATCTTATTCATGAATTGTATGCTACCGTGCACCTGAAGATTGGCGGTATTAGTAATTTAAGTCTTGTACATTGCACAGTTGAGCATTTCAAAATGATAAGAAATCATCTTTAACTCTGACAGCTCTGTGGGTAATGATGAATTAAATCTTACTTCTACTAGACTAGCTTGCTGGGAGAGTTCTTGGTGCAAACAACTAGAAACATTGTGAATTTACCTGGAAAATATCTATGGAAGGGAAAATTTTTTAAAAGTTTCATGCAATTTCATTGACAACTGAACAAAATTGATGAATATTGTGAATGATTACAAGCATATGATGTTTTAGCCCCATGCTAAAGTTGTTTGTTCAGGAAGTAGTGATAGGACTATGTAATGGAATGGAATACAAACCACATGCAAAAAGATCATGGGCTCCTTTTAATCATTATTCAGGAGCAAACTATATGACATAAAAAAAAAACAAACTGGAACCAGTTTCATGTGTTTATATATGATGTTTATGTACTACTACTATGACAAGTTAAAAGTGAACCAAATAAAGCCTTAATAATGTACTTTGCAGACAGCAATATTGACAGGCAGGATTTATAAGAAATAGTTCCTTACAGATAAAATGCTGTGTTTTCAGAAACCAGTGACCAAATTCAAGTGCTTTGAGAAGGTGTATACACTTGGAGTTAGTTATCTGTTGAAAGATCCTTCCATCATTCTACTCTAGGATAGATTCTGAAGTTGTATGGAGAGTCACGAGAGCAGAAAAGGAAATAGAATTTGAGAAATGATGATGCTCTCTTGAAGGCCAATTGCTTTGTTCCATTGTAATATTTCTAGAGCCAAAATGAAGAATTTTTTTTTTCTTCAAGGGATTTTGCAAAGTAGCAAGTGTGTAAACAAGGTTAGAAATAAAAATTTATTAAGTGAGGGAGGCAATTTTACCTTCCCTTCTGAAAGTATTTAGAACGTGTTATCAAGCTTTAGTTTATAAGATTGTGAAAATATAATTATGTCATCACAACCAACAGAATCTTCCATTCCTAAGTATAGGAATGGAAGGGGGTAGGTTAGCTACTTTCTATTAAGGAGGAAGAAAACTTCAGGGCAATACTTATTTAGACTTTTTTCTGTAAGGAAGAATGATCCTTCCTCCCATATTAATTTACTTATTCAGTTATTTGTTTATATAGTTGACCTGAATTATCAGTGTTAGGAGCTAGGTTGTTTGGGGTTATCTATGTAGACAATCATATTGTCTGCAAGGAGTTTAATATCTTCATTTTGATCTGTATGCTTTCTACCTTTCCTTGCTTTATTGTACTATGTATGTAATTATGAGAGGATAATGTTTAGAAATCATGACAGATGCATCTTTGCCTTGTTTCTAAAATTGATAGGAAAGTGTTTAGTCATTCACCAATGCCTATAGTTCCGGCTCTGGATTTTTGCAGATACCACTTAAAGATTTAAAAAATCCCAGTCTGATTTTAGTTTTAAGAGACCTTTTATAATTAATGAATATTACATTTCATCCATTTGTTTTTTCAAAGTGATCTTGTGTATTTTCTCCTTTACTCTGTCAGTGTAATAAATTCTATCAATTGGTTTTAAATGTTAAGCCAGCCTTGCACTCCTGGTGTAAAGCCCACCTGATAGAGATGTATTGCCTTTGTATATATTGCTGGATTCAATGTATCAATATATTGTTTAGGATTTTTGTAGTCTATATTCATGAAACATTGGTCTGTAATTGTCTTATGCTTTTCTGAGTTTTAATTTTAGGGTAAGTGTGTCTATAAATTGAATTAGACAGTATTCTCTACCTTTGTGCTTTATGGAATAGGCTATGTAGAAATTATAATTCTTCCTTAAATCTTTGATAGAATTTTTCAGTAAAACCATGTTGACCTGGAATTGTGTGTATTTTATTTGTGAAGTTTTTAACTTTGAATTCAATTTCTTTAATAGATACAGGGCTGTTCAAATGATCTAAGTTATTGGTAGACATCAGGTAGATTTTTGAAAAGGAATGGTTCCATTTGTTCTAATTTGTGGAATATTTGGGCATAACATTGTACTATTTTCTTCTTATTTTTTTAATGGTTGTGGGGACTGTAGAGATACACTCTATTACTGTTGGGTAAAGTGCTCTATAGATATCAATTAGGTCTAATTGATAATGCTCAAGCCTTTTGTAGTCTTTTTAAATTTTTCTAAAAAATATTAAGGTATACTTGATGTAAAATATTATATAATTCAGTTATACAACATAGTGATTCATGATTATTAAAGGTTATACTCCAATTATAATTATTTTGAAACATTAGCTATATTGCATGTGCTGTACAATATATTCTTTTAGTTTTTATATCTTATGTGGAGTAGTTTGTATTTCTTAATCTCTCTCCCTATGCTGCTGCTGCTGCTGCTAAGTTGCTTCAGTCGTGCCCGACTCTTTGCGACCCCATAGATGGCAGCCCACCAGGCTCCCCTGTCCCTGGGATTCTCCAGGCGAGAACACTGGAGTGGGTTGCCATTTCCTTCTCCAATGCATGAAAGTGAAAAGTGAAAGTGAAGTCGCTCAGTCGTGTCCGACTCTTAGTGACCCCATGGACTGCAGCCTACCAGGCTCCTCCGTCCATGGGATTTTCCAGGCAAGAGTACTGGAGTGGGGTGCTCACTCCCTACTAGTAACTACTAATTTGGTCTCTATATCTGAGAGTCTGTTTCTTTTTTTTATATTCACCCATTTTTTTATTTTCTAGGTTTAACATGTATGTGGTGTCAGCAGTATCTATCTTTCTCTGTCTGACTTAATTTAGCATCAGTCAGTCAGTTAGTTCAGTCACTCAGTCATGCCAGACTCTTTGCGACCCCATGAATCGCAGCACACCAGGCCCCCCTGTCCATCACCAACTCCCGGAGTTTACTCAAACTCATGCCCATCGAGTCGGTGATGCCATCCAGCCATCTCATCCTCTGTCGTCCCCTTCTCCTCCTGCCCCCAATCCCTCCCAGCACCAGGGTCTTTTCCAATGGGTCAACTCTTCGCATGAGGCGGCCAAAGGACTGGAGTTTCAGCTTCAGCATCAGTCCTTCCAATGAACACCCAGGACTTATCTCCTTCAGGATGGACTGGTTGGATCTCCTTGCAGTCCAAGGGACTCTCAAGAGCCTTCTCTAATACCACAGTTCAAAAGCATCAATTTTTTGGTGTTCAACTTTCTTCACAGTCCAACTCTCACATCCATACATTACCACTGGAAAAACCATAGCCTTGACAAGATGGACCTTTGTTGGCAAAGTAATGTCTCTGCTTTTTAATATGCTATCTAGTTTGTGTGTCTTTTAATGTCAAGGCTGAAATCACCATCTGCAGTGATTTTGGAGCCCCCAAAAATGAAGTCTGACACTGTTTCCACTGCCTCTCCATCTATTTCCCATGAGGTGATGGGACCAGATGCCATGATCTTATTTTTCTGAATGGTAAGCTTTAAGCCAACTTTTTCACTCTCCTCTTTCACTTTCATCAAGAGGCTTTTTAGTTCCTCTTCACTCTCTGCCATAAGGGTGGTGTCATCTGCATACCTGAAGTTATTGATATTTCTCCCTGCAATCTTGATTCCAGCTTGTGCTTCTTCCAGCCCAGCATTTCTCATGATGTACTCTGCATATAAGTTAAATAAGCAGGGTGACAATATACAGCCTTGACGTACTCCTTTTGCTATTTGGAACCAGTCTGTTGTTCCATGTCCAGTTCTAGCTGTTGCTTCCTGACCTGCATACAGGTTTCTCAAGAGGCAGGTCAGGTGGTCTGTTATTCCCATCTCTTTCAGAATTTTCCACAGTTTATTGTGATCCACACAGTCGAAGGCTTTGGTGTAGTCAATAAAGCAGAAATAGATGTTTTTCTGGAACTCTCTTGCTTTTTTGATGATCCAGCGGATATTGGCAATTTGATTTCTGGTTCCTCTGCCTTTTCTAAAACCAGCTTGAACATCTGGAAGTTCACAGTTCATGTATCGCTGAAGCCCGGCTTAGAGAATTTTGAGCATTACTTTACTAGCGTGTGAGATGAGTGCAATTGTATGGTAGTCTGAGCATTCTTTGGGATTGCCTTTCTTAGGGATTGGAATGAAAATTGACCTTTTCCAGTCCTTTGGCCACTGCTGAGTTTTCCAAATTTGCTAGCATATTGAGTGCAGCACTTTAAAAGCATCATCTTTCAGGATTTGAAATAGCTCAACTGGAATTCCATGACATCCACTAGCTTTGTTTGTAGTGATGGTTTCTAAGGCCCACTTGACTTCACATGCCAGGATGTCTGGCTCTAGGTCAGTGATCACACCATTGTGATTATCTGGGTCATGAAGATCTTTTTTGTACAGTTCTTCTGTGTATTCTTGCCACCTCTTCTTAATATTTTCTGCTTCTGTTAGGTCCATACCATTTCAGTCCTTTATCGAACCCGTCTTTGCCTGAAATGTTCCCTTGGTATCTCTAATTTTCTTGAAGAGATCTCTAGTCTTTCCCATTCTGTTGTTTTCCTCTATTTCTTTGCATTGATTGCTGAGTAAGGCTTTTTTTTTTTTTTTTTTTTTAATCTCTCCTTGCTATTCTTTGGAACTGTGCATTCAAAATACCTTCTAAATCCACACATGTTGACATGGTTCTCAAAGTGACATTTTTTATGGCTGAGTAGTAGTCCACTGTGTGTATATGCCACATTTTATTTACCCATTCATCTGCTGATGGACACTTTGGTTGCTTTCATATCTTGGCAGTTGTATATAATGCTGCTATGAATAATTGGGGTGTGTGTATATTTTCTTATTAGTGTTTTCATTTTCTTCTGATATATTCCCAGGAATGGAATTGCTGGGTCATATAATAGTTATTTTTTAAAAAAAGTTATATATTTTAATTGAAGGCTAATTGCTTTACAATATTGTGGTTGTTTTTGCCTTATATAAACATGAATCAGCCATGGGTGTACATGTGTTCCCCATCCTGAACCCCCCTTCCACCCCATCCCATCCCATCCCATCCCTCTGGGTTGTCCCAGTGTACCAGCTTTGAGTGCCCTGTTTCATGCTTTGAACTTGGACTGGTCATCTATTTCACTTATGGTAATATACATGTTTCAATACTATTCTCTCAAATCAATCCACCCTTGCCTTCTCCCACAGAGTCCAAAAGTCTGTTTTTTATATCTCTATCTCTTTTGCTATCTTGCATATAGGGTCATTGTTACCATCTTTCTAATTTCCATTCTGTGCTGTGCTGTGCTAGGTTGCTTCAGTCATGTCTGACTCTGTGCGACCCCATGGACTGTAGCCCACCAGGCTCCTCTGTTCATGGCATCCTCCAGGCAGAATACTGCCATTGGAGAATACCCAATGGCAACTGGGTTGCCATTTCCTTCTCCATATATATGTATTAATATACTGTATTGGTGTTTTTCTTTCTGACTTACTTCACTCTGAATAATAGGCTCCAGTTTCATCCACCTCATTAGAACTGATTCAAATGTGTTCCTTTTAATAGCTGAGTAATAATCCAGTATGTATATGTACCACAACTTTCTTATCCATTCTTCTGCTGATGGATACCTAAGTTGCTTCCATGTTATAGCTATTGAAAACAGTGCTGCAATGACTATTGGGGTACATGAGTCTCTTTCAATTCTGGTTTCCTTGGTGTGTATGCCTAGCAGTGGGATTGCTGGGTCATGTGGCAGTTCTAGTTCCAGTTTTTTAAGGAATCTCCACACTGTTTTCCACAATGGCTGTACTAGTTTGCATTCCCACCAACAGTGTAAGAGGGTTCCCTTTTCTCTGCACCCTCTGCAGCATTTATTGCTTGTAGACTTTTTGATAGCAGCCATTCTGACTGGTGTGAGATGGTACTTCATTGTGGTTTTGATTTGCATTTCTCTGATAATGTGTGGTGTTGAGCATCTTTTCATGTGTTTGTTAGCCATCTGTATGTCTTCTTTGGAGAAATGTCTGTTTAGTTCTTTGGCCATTTTTTGATTGGGTCATTTATTTTTTTGGAATTGAGCTGCAACATCTGCTTGTATATTTTTGAGATTAATGCTTTGTCCGTGCTTCATTTGCTATTATTTTCTCTCATTCTGAAGTTTGTCTTTTCACTTTGCTTATAGTTTCCTTCATTGTGCAAAAGCTTTTAAATTTAATTAGGTCTCATTTGTTTATTCTGCTTTTATTTCCATTACTCTGGGAGGTGGATCATAGAGGACCTTGCTATGATTTATGTCAGAGAGTGTTTTGCCTATGTTTTCCTCTAGGAGTTTTATAGGAGTTTCTGGCCTTACATTTAGATCTTTAATACATTTTGAGTTTATTTTTGTGTATGGTGTTAGAAAGTATTCTAGTGTCATTCTTTTACAAGTCGTCGACCAGTGTTCCCAGCATCACTTGTTAAAGAGATTGTCTTTTCTCCATTGTATATTTTTGCTGTCTTTGTCAAAGATAAGGTGTCCATAGGGGTGTGGATTTCTCTCTGAGCGTTCTGTTCTGTTCCATTGTTCTATATTTCTGTCTTTGTGCCAGAATCAAGACTATACTGTCTTGATTACTGTAGCTTTGTAGTATAGTCTAAAGTCAGGCAGGTTGATTCCTCCAATTCCATTTTTCTTTCTCAAGATTGCTTTGGCTACTCAAAGTTTTTTTATTTCCATACAAATTGTGAAATAAATTGTTCTAGTTCTCTGAAAAATACTGTTGATAGCTTGATATGGATTGCAGTGAATTTTAGATTGCTTTAGGTATTATGCTCATTTTCACTATATTGATAATTCCAATCCATGAACATGGTATATTTCTCCATGTAGTTGTGTCATCTTTGATTTCTTTCATTAGTGTTTTATAGTTTTCTATATATAGGTCTTGTTTCTTTACGTAGATTTATTGCTAAGTATTTTATTCTTTTTGTCGCAATGGTGAGTGGGATTGTTTCCTTAATTTCTCTTTTTGTTTTCTCATGTTAGTGTATAGGAATGCAAGGGATTTCTGAATATTAATTTTATGTCCTACAACTTTACTATATTCATTGATTAGTTCTAGTAATTTTCTGGTGGTGTCTTTAGGGTTTTCTATGTAGAAGGTTATGTCATCTGCAAACACTGGGCGTTTTACTTATTCTTTTCCAATCTGGATTCCTTTTATTTCTTTTTCTTCTCTGATTGCTATGGCTGAAACTTCCAAATTTATAGTGGATCATAGTGGTGACAGTGGGCACCCTTGTCTTGTTCCTGACTTTGGGATATGCTTTCAATTATTTGCCATTGAGGATAATGTTTGCTGTGGGTTTATCATATATGGCTTTTATTATGTTGAGGTATGTTCCTTCTATGCCTGCTTTCTGGAAGGTTTTTTTCATAAATGAGTGTTGAATTTTTTCAAAGACTTTCTCTGCATCTATTGAGATAATCATATGGTTTTTAGCTTTCAATATCTAATGTGGAGTATCACACTGATTGATTGTGAATACTGAAGAATCCTTGCGTCCCTGGGATAAAGCCCACTTGGTCATGATGTATGATCTTTTTATTTTTTTTTTATTTTTGCAACTCTGCAGTGACTTTTTTTTCATTTATTTTTATTAGTTGGAGGCTAATTACTTTTCAATATTGTAGTGGTTTTTGTCATTCATTGACGTGAATCAGCCATGGATTTACATGTATTCCCCATCCCGATCCCCACTCCCACCTTCCTCTTTACCCAATCCCTCTGGGTCTTCCCAGTGCACCAGGCCCGAGTATGATCTTTTTAATATGCTATTGGATTATGTTTCCTGGAATTTTGTTGAGGATTTTTGCATCTATGTTTGTCACTGATATTGACCTGTAGTTTTCTTTTTCTCTCTCTCTCTCTCTGTGGCATCTTTGTCTGGTTTTGGTATTAGGGTGATGGTGGCCTTACAATATGAGGTTGGGAGTTTACCTTCCTCTGTAATTTTCTGAAAGAGTTTGAGTAGGATAGCTGTTAGCTCTTCTCTAAATTTTTGGTAGAATTCACCTGTGAAGCCATCTGGTCTTGGGCTTTTGTTTTTTGGAAGATTTTTTTAATTGCAGTTTATATTTCCATGCTTGTGATGAGTCTATTAAGATTTTCCATTTCATCCTGGTTCATGTTTGGAAGGTTTTACTTTTGTAAGAATTCCTCCATTTTTTTTCAAGTTGTTCCTTTTATTGGCATATAGTTAATGATAATAGTCTCTTATGGTCCTTTGTATTTCTGTGTTGTCTGTTGTGATTTCCCCATTTTCATTTCCAATTTTGTTGATTTGATTCTTTTCCCTTTTTTTCTAGATGAGTGGCTGATGGTTTGTCTATTTTATTTATCTTCTCAAAGAACCAGCTTCTGGTTTTGTTGATTTTTGCTATAATCTCCTTTGTTTCTTTTTCATTTATTTCTGCCCTGATTTTTATAATTTCTTTCCTTCTACTAACCCTGGGGTGCTTCATTTCTTCTTTTTCTAGTAGTTTTAGGTGTAAAGTTAGGTTATTTATTTGATTTTTCTGAGGTAAACTTGTATTGCTATGAACCTTCCCCTTAGCACTGCTTTTTCTGAATCCCCTAACTTTTGGGTTGTTGTGTTATCACTTTCATTTATTTCTATGCATATTTTGATTTCCTTTATCGTTTCTTCAATGATTTGTTGGTTATTCAGAAGTGTGTTGTTTACCCTCCATATGTTTGCATTTTTAATAGTTTTCTTTTTCCTGTAGTTGACATCTAATCTTACTACATTGTGATCAGAATATATGCTTGAAATGATTTCAATTTTTTTTGAATTTACCAAGGCTAGATTTATGGCCCAGGATATGATCCATCCTGGAGAATGTTCTGTGTGCACTTGAGCAAAAAGTGAAATTCATTGTTTTGGGGTGAAATGTCCTATAGATGTCGATTAGGTCTAACTGGCCCATTGTATCATCTAAAGTTTATGTTTCCTTGTTAATTTTCTGTTTGGTTGTTCTATCCTTAGGTGTGTAAGGGGTATTAAAATCTCCCACTATTACTGTGTTACTGTTAATTTCCCCTTTAATTCTTGTTAGCATTTGTCTTATGTATTGAGGTGCCTCTATGTTGGGCCCATTATATTTTTAATGGTTATATCTTCTTCTTGGGTTGATCCTTTGATCATCATATAGTGTCCTTCTTTGTCTCTTTTCACAGCCTGTATTTCAAAGTCTACTTTATCTGATATGAGTATTGCTACTCCTGCTTTCTTTTGGTCTCCATTTGCGTGAAATGTCTTTTTCCAGCCCTTCACTTTCAGTCTGTATGTGTCCTTTGTTTTGAGGTGGGTCTCTTGTAGACAGCATATACAGGGGTCTTTGTCTTTTGGTTGGAGCATTCAACCCATTTACATTTAAGGTGATTATTGATAAGTATGATCCTGTTGCTATTTACTTTGTTGTTTTGGGTTCAAGTTTATAAACCTTTTCTGTGTTTCTTGTCTGGAGAAGATCCTTTAGCATTTGTTGAAGAGCTGGTTTGGTGGTGCTGAATTCTCTGAACTTTTGCTTGTTTGTAAAGCTTTTGATTTCTCCGTCATATTTGAATGAGATCCTTGCTGTGTATAGTAGTCTGGTTGTAGGTTTTTCTCTTTCATCACTTTAAGTATGTCCTGCCAGAGGAGTTTCTGTTAAAAGATCAGCTGTTATCCTTATGGGGATCCCCTTGTGTGTTATTTGTTGCTTTTCCCTTGCTGCTTTTAATAGCTGTTTGTGGTTGATCTTCATTAGTTTGATTAATATGTGTCTTGGGGTGTTTCACCTTGGGTTTATCCTGTTTGGGACTCTCTGGGTTTTTTGGGCTTGGGTGCCTGTTTCCTTCCTCATTTTAGGGACGTTTTCAACTATTATCTCCTGAAGCATTTTCTCATGGCCTTTGTTTTTGTCTTCTGTGTGACTCCTATGATTCGAATGTTGGGGTGTTTTAACATTGTCTCAGAGGTTGTCCTCATTTCTTTTAATTCTTTTTTCCTCTCTGCTTCATTTATTCCCACCATTCTATCTTCTACCTCACTTATCCTATCTTCTGCCTCAGTTATTGTACTGTTGGTTCCCTCTAGAGTGATTTTGACCTCAGTTTTTGTGTTATTCATTATTGATTGACTCTTCCTTATTTCTTCTAGGTCCTTGCTAAACATTTCTTGGATCTTCTCAATCCTTGTCTCTAATCTATTCATCTGTAACTCCATTTTGTTTTCAAGATTTGGATCATCTTTACTATCACTATTCTGAATTCTTCTTCAGGTAGATTCCCTATCTCTTCCTCTTTCATTTGGTTTGGTGGGCACTTACCGTGTTCCTTTAAGTGCTAAATATTTCTCTGCCTTTTCATTTTGTTTAGATTGCTGTGTTTGCAGTGCCCTTTCTGTAGGTTGGAAGTTTGTGGTTCCTCTTTATTATGAAGGTTCCTCCCTGTGGGTGGGGTTGGACGAGTGGCTTGTCAAGGTTTCCTGGTTAGGGGAGCTTGTGTCTGTGTTCTCACGGGTGGAGCTGGATCACTTCTGTCTGGAGTGCAATGAAGTGTCCAGTAGTGAGTTTTGGGGTGTCTATGGGTTTGGTATGGCTTTCAGCAGCCTCTCTTTTAATGCTCAGAGCTGTGTACCTGCTTTGCTGGAGAATTAGTGTAGTATGTCTTGCTTTGGAACTTGTTGGCTCTTGGGTGGAGCTTGGTTTCAGTGTAGGTATGGAGGCTTTTTGATGAGGTCTTATCTATTAATGTTCCCTGGAATCAGGAGTTCTCTGTTCTCAAGTTTTGGAGTTAAGTCTCCTGCCTCTGACTTTCAGTCTTATTCTTACAGTAGCCTCAAGACTTCTCCATCCATATAGCACAGATGATAACACATCTAGGTTAATGGTGAAACAATTCTCCACAGCGAGGGACACTGAGAGAAGTTCACAGAGTTACAAGGAGAAGAGAAGAGGGAGAAGGGAGATGGAGGTGACCAGTCAGAGAAGAGGGGGAGTCAAAAGGGGAGAGAGCTATCCAGCCAGTAATCAGTTCCCTAAGTGTTCTCCACAGTGCGGAACACCCAGAGAGATTCACAGAGTTAAGTAGAAAAGAGAAAGGGGAGAGAGGAGACAGAGGTGACCAGGTGGAGAAAAGGGAGAATCAAAAGAGGAGAGAGCAATCAAGCCAGTAATCACACCAGAGTGGATGCAAGCATCTGGGCTACTTCTCCACTGGCAGTTGTGGTTAGGCACCTATTCTGTGGGTTTTGTTTTGTTTTTTCCCCTCCTGGTTATGTTGCCCACTGAGATTCCAAAACTCCCCACAGACCTGCTTGTGACGAGGGTTTTCTACTGTTGGAAGCTTCTCCTCCTTCACAACTCTCTCCTCAGGATGGGTCTCCATCCCTAACTCTTTTGTCTCTCTTTTTGTCTTTTATATTTTGTCCTACCTCCTTTTGAAGAGAGTGGGCTGCCTTTCTGGGTGCCTGGTGTACTCTGCCAGCACTCAAAAGTTGTTTTGTGGAAATTGCTCAGCATTCAAATGATCTTTTGATGAATTTGTGGGGGAGAAAGTGGTCTCTCCATCCTATTCCTGTGCCATCTTGGGACCGCCCTAGTAGTTCTATTTTTACTTCTTTGAGCTATCCTTAGTCTGTTTTCCACAGTGGCTGTACCAACTTACATTCCCACCAATAGTATACAAGGGTTTCCTTTTATTCACATTCTGCCCAGCATTTGTTATTTGTGTTCTTTTCATGACAGCCATTCTGATAGGTGTGAGATGATACCTCATTGTGGTTTTGATTTGTATTTCTTTGATGATTAATGATGTTGAGCATCTTTTCATGTGCCTGTTGGCCATCTGTGAAGTCTTTGGGGAAATGTATATTTAGAACTTCTGTTCATTTTTAAATTGGGTCGTTTGTTTGATATTGAGTTGTGGGAGCTCTTTCTATAGGTTGGATATTAACCCCTTATTGATCATATCATTTGCAAATATTTTATTTAGTAAGGTTATTTTGTTAGTGTTTTCTTTTGTTGTGCAAAATCTCTTTAATTAGGTCCCACATGTTTATTTTTGTCTTTATTTCCTTTATGAGACAGATTCAAAAAAATATCGCTATGATTTATGTCAAAGAAGGTTCTACCTATGTTTTCTTCTAGCAGTCCTATGGTTTCCTGTCTTATTTTAAGTCTTTAACCTATTTGGGTTTATTTTTGTATAAGGTGTTGTGCATGCTCAATCGCTTCAGTCATGTCTGACTCTTTGTGACCCTATGGACTATAGCCTGCTAAGCTCCTCTCTCCATGGGCTTCTCCAGGCAAGAATACTGGAGTGGGCTGCCATACCCTCCTTCAGGGGATCTTCCTTACCCAGGGGTCAAACCTGTGTCTCCTGCATTGCAGGCAGAATCTTTACCCACTGAGCCACTTGGGAAGCCCTATATGATGTTAGAGATACTCTAATTTAATTCTTTCACATATAGCTGCCCAGTTTTCCCAGCACCATTTATTGAGGAGACTGCCTTTTCTCCATTATATATTCTTATCTCCTTCATTGTATATTAATTTATCATAAGTATGTGGCTTTATTTCTGGGCTTTCTATCCTGTTCCATTGATCCATGAATTTGTGTATGTCCCAGTACCATACTGTTTTGATTACTGTAGCTTTTATTATAATCTGAAGTAAGGGAGTATGATATCTCCAGTTCTCGCCTTCCTTATCAAGATTGTTTTGACTTAAGGTTCTTTTCTGTTTTTATACACATTTTAAAATGGTTTGTTCTGGTTCTATGAAAAATGTGCTTGGTATTTTGATAGGAATTGCATTGCATCTGAAGATTGCCTTGGGTAGCATGGTCATTTTAAGAATATTGATTTACCAATTCATTAATATGGTGTATCTTTTCATCTGTTTTCATAGTCTTCAATTCTTTTGTTTAGTGTCTTACAGTTTTCCAAGTATAGGTCTTTTATCTCCTTAGGTAGGTTATTCCTAGGTATTTTATTCTTTTTGATGTAATGATAAATGTGATTATATTTTAAAATTCCTCTTTCAGTTATTTCATTATTTCATTGTAGAAATACAACAGCTTTCTGTATATTAATTTTGTACCCTACAATTTTACCAAATTCATTGATGAACTCTAATAGTTATCTGGTAACATCTTCAGGATTCTTTTCAATTAAATTTATTGAAGTATTATTGATTTACAATGTTGTATAGTTTCAGGTGTACAGCAAAGTGATTCAGATATAAATATATATATCCCTGAAAGAGGGAGGGGAAAGGGACAGATATAAGAAATACTGGAATTAATAAGGGCTAAAAACTCCCCAAATTTGGTAAGAGATACGTCTATATATTCAAGAAGCTATATGAATCTAAAACAGGGTAAACCGAAAGAAATATAAATGAAGACACAACATAATTAGGTTTTGATTAAAACAGACAATAAAAATCTTAAAAGCAGCCAGCTGAAAAGGATACCTTACATACAGGGGAAAATAACTCAAGTTACAGAGGATTAATCATCAGAAACTGTGGAGGTCAGAAGGAACTGACATAACATTTCTGAGTGCTGAAATAAAGGAATTGGTATCCCTGAATCCTATACCCATTAAAATAATCCTCAGGCATATAGGGGATATCAAGGCATTATTAGATGGAAAAAATTAAGAGAATTTGTTTCTAGAAGACAACCTAAAAACTGATCAAAATAAGTTTTCCAAACAGAACAGAAATGATTAAAAAAAAAAATCTTGGCATATGATGAGTAGGTACAGTAAGCAGTATCTGGATCACTGAGCAAAACTAGGTATATGATATTAGGGGTCTCTCTGAATTATGTCTTACATCTACATGTGAATCTACAATGAACTCAAAGTAAAATTTGAAAACAAGTCACTAATTTGAAGATATTTTAGCTCTTTTTCAAGTGGTAGGGACTCCTAGCTCACTATATCCTAGAGTTTAAGTTGGAAATTTAGAAATAAATTTTTATAATTATCATAGGATTGAAAGAAGGGAAATTCCTAAAAGAGTGAAAGAAGGCTCTACTGATTTTATATATTAATTACAGTTTAGACAAAGCCTTAGAAGTCACATTTACCAAAATTTTTAATGTCTAAAATTTAATTGTCCATCCCTCTTCCCATCTCCATCCCCTCACTATGTTTTTAAAACTACCTCCCTCTCTTTTGGCTTCCCAAGTAGCACTAGTGGTAAAGAACTCACCAGCCATTGCAGGAGGTGTAAGAGATGTGGGTTCTATCCCTGGGTCTGGAAGATTGCCTGGAGAAGGATATGGCAACCCACTCCAGTATTCTTGCCTGGAGAATCCCATGAACAGAGGAGCCCGGCAGGGTACAGTCCATAGGGTCACAAAGAGTGAAACACGACTGAAGCGACTTAACACACATGTACCCTCTTTTCCCTCTTCATCAAAGTGAAACTTCTTAAAATACAATTGTAGTGGTTGCCTCCACTCATTCACCTTGATTCTTTTGTATTCCAATCTCATTTTTGATCTGATTACTGCCCTCAAACTTCCATTAAATAGTAGCATGTTACGATTCTGGACTCTTCTCAATCTTTCAATCTTTATTTTAATTAACTTCTCAGCAACACTGAACATTGTCATTTACCCCCCCCCCCGAAATACGTTTGTTTGCATTTCTCGATAAAATAACCTTCCAATTCTCTTACTACATTGGACAGTGCTTTTTTTAGGCCTCAACAGCTAGTCCCTCTTTTTGACAACTCTTAAATGTTGATACAACTTAAGATTTTTTTTTTTAATTGATCCTTCTTCTTTCACTGGGTTGGTTATCTCATCTACTCTTATAACTTCATTATAAATTATATTGTGATGATTTTTAAAGTATAAATTTCTTATCTGAACTTTGGACCCTCTAATCAAACATACTTACTTGGATATTCCAAGATATTGCAAAATTAATGTCTAACAACAAAGTCACCATCTTTCCCCTACATATATTCCTTCCATTTTTCCCAAATAAGTAGACAGTACTATCATCCATGCAGTTTTTTAATTGAGAAGTCTGGTGTTATAATTTCCTCCTTGTTTCACTCTCTCAGTATTCATTCTTTGATTGTGTGCCATCATTTTACCTCCCACCCCTATCATCATCCCACTAATGCAGGCCATAATCATTTCATCTGTATTTCTGCAACAGCTGCTTACTGGGTTTCCCTGTCTCCAGTCCTGTCTCCTCCAGTTACCTCTGGTGGTGCTACCCAGTAGATTCTTTACATTTGAATGAAGTAATAAGTTCTGATTTGGGGGAAATAAATAAGGGTCAATTTTTTAAAAAACATAATAGTTATATGTTTCAGGCAAGTAGATGAAGGAAATAAGGATCCCCAGAAGAAAGTAACTGAGGAAGTGCCTACACTTAGAGGTGGTTGGAGAGATCCTCTTTTAAGCTGACACTTGAACCATGGAAAAGACAAGAATACCATGGAACAGAATATTTTAAGAAGGTGAAGCAACTTGTATAAAATTCCTCAAGAGGAAAATAGAAAGCGTTTTGCAAGCTCAAGCAATAAAATAACGTTACTGCTGCTAGAATGTGGAGCTTGATATGTGATGATATGGTCATGGGAAGGAATTTGGGTTTTATTTTAGTCATTGAGAAAACTAGTGACAGTAGCATGTTTTGAATATATATTTCTAACATGTAAGTTAAGTATTGGTTAAAGATCTGACTTTCCTGCCAAAAGTTTCATGAGGGCACATTTCATTTACTTTGACTGTTAATGTCTTAAGCAATACCTGTTATATTTATAGGGTTTATTAAGTAGATTGATTGTCTGCAGGCCTGAAATGAACTTCTTTAACCACATCCTTTTTCATTGCCAATCTTAATAAAAACTTCAGTAGGACCTGTATATATAATCTCAACATATGTCAGGTTAAATCCATAAATATCATTCTCCAAGATCTTATCAAAAGGTCTTTACATAATTGATAAGGATTCTCAGGTTGCTCAGTGGTTAAAAAATCCACCTGCCATTGCAGGAAATGTGGGTTCAATCCCTGGGTCAAGAAAATCCCCTGGAGGGAAAAATGACAACCTACTCCAGTATTCTTGCCTGGACAGAGGAGCCTGGCAGGCTGAAGTCCATGGGGTCTCAAAGAGTTGGACACAACTGAGTATGCACACGTTACAAAAGTAAGAAGCTTTTCCTTTTTGTTTGAATTCCATTCCCTTCCCCTCGCCAAAAAAGTCAAGATTAAAAGGTAGAAATTTGCTCTTGGTGATTTATGAGTTTCCCGAGTCCCCTTTCATTGAGATTGTTCAAGTCAAATCTGACTCATAATTCATCAGCTATTCAAAAGAACAGAATCTTATAATGGAAGGGTTTGGACTACTAGAGAACACCAACATTCTCTACAAATACAAGATCTGAGTCTTTCATGGCCACTATCATAAATGCCTAATAGCTCAATAAATAAATTATACTAGGTTACCTTAGATAAAAATAAATTTTACCTTGCCTCAGTAGCTCCTTAGTGTTTGACCTTGAAAACATAAAATTTTGGCCTCTGATTGCACTTACATTTTATTTGCAGCCAATGAAAATATCAGTAAACATTTTGTAAATAAAATAAGCATGCAAATACTTAATAATAATGCAAACTGGGTTACAACACAACTGTAGCTGACTATGAAATAGAAGTCATGGAAATCTATTAGTAGACCAAAGCTTGTTTTATACTATAATTGAATCCATCCCACCATATCCTAAATGCTCTCTCCCTAGCTTATTTTTGGAAAAGGATTAAAATTTTGTAGCCTATATTCCTGTGACAGTTATTTTTAACATGGAGCTATAAATCAAATTTCATATGATGAGTTTCTCATTTTCTGAATTTTTTAAGAAAGCCTGCAAAAATTGTAAAGTAGCCAGATTATACTCATATTCTGTATGCAGACTCCAAGATTTACCAGAATCGCAATATTTGACATTAGCAGGACTATTTTTATTTTCTCAGTCATATATATATGACCGTCAAAAAAATTTTTGTTCTCCTCCCTGATAAGAGGAGCTTAAAGTAATTCTGATTGATGACTTCATTGTTAGCTTTTAAAAATATTTTTTAATGCTGCTTTTTTTTATTATTATATGTAAATGTTAGTTTTCTAACTAAATGAAAATAAGCATGGCATTAATCACAGGCTAATAAACAACTGAACTCTAAAAAAATCTTACTGAATAAAAATATACTCAGTAGCTTGAACACACCCAAATTTCCATATAAAGAAGGCTTATTTAAATATCACCACAAAGATGCGCTCTTTACAAGCTAAAAATGTCCATAAGGTTGCTGTGGTTTGGTTTATTTCCTTGATTTGATGCACATTAGTGCCTATGTGAAATATGCCAAAGCTCAATAGAAGTGAATCTCATTAGTATTTAAATACAGCAATTAATTTATGTTGTTATTTATTGGCCAATTATATTAGAAATTATAGTGTTTAGCAGAGGACAATCAGGTTTCCAAGAGCTATAATTTTGCCTGCAGAGAGTAGGAGACAGATACAATCAATACTCACAGCAATAGCATCCACTGTGTTTCCTCCATCTTCTTCTAAATATATCTGATCTTATAAATAAGAAATGTGCTAAACTACACTTTCTCAAATTTTTCATTGGTGTTCAGTGCTTTGAGTAATTTTTACTTCCTCCTCACTGCCTTTTCCTCCTCCGTATCTGAGACTATTTTATATAATAACCTGAATTTCTTGAAAAGTTTAGATTTTGTTTCAATTACTTTTTCCAGGTGTATACTGCATAATAATATTGTTGTATCATATGGTAGTTCTGTTTTTAGTTTTTGAGGAATCTCTGTACTATTTTCCATAATGCCTGGACCAATTTATATTCCCACCAACAGTGTACCAACATTCTGTTTTCTCCACCCTGATGGCATCACGTGATCAGATGCATGAATTGAGGCCTCTGTGCCTCTGTCACCCTGCATTGTCTTTCTTTCCCTTCCTTCCATCTTCCTCTAATCTCTCCCTTTGCTTTAAACAGATGTTAAATAAATATTATTGTCATTATCTAAAATGTTCATTAGAAATCATATATAATCCTTTTCTTTAGGAAACAAAATGCCAGGGTTATAACAATCCACACCAACTTTCTCTAACTAGAATTGGGTCCTTAGTAATTAAAGAGCTATAATTTTTTGAGTGCTTTCCATGCACGAATGTGTTTACATATCAGTTAACTTTTGGAACAGTATTATGAGATAGAAATTACTAGCCTTGTGTTGAGAGAAGAGAATTGAAGCTAGGGAGGTTAAGTAACTTACCCAGTATTTTGTAGTTTGTTGTTCTTGTTCAGTTGCTACTCTTTGAGACCCCATGGACTGCAGTACGCAAGGCTTCCCTGTTGTTCACTATCTCCAAGAGTTTTCTCAAACTCATGTCCATTGAATTGGTGATGCCATCCAACCATCTTATCCTCTGCCACCCCCTTCTCTTCCTGCCCTCAGTCTTTCCCAGCATCAGGGTCTTTTCCAGAGTTGGCTCTTCACATCAGGTGGCCAAAGTGTTGGAGTTTCAGCTTCAGCATCAGCCCTTACACTGAATATTCAGGGTGAATTCCTTCAGGGTTGACTGGTTTGAGCTCCTTATTGTCCAAGGGGCTTTAGAGTCTGTTAAACCTAGGCTTTAGCTTGCTCGCAAAGAATATGCCTTTCGTAAAATACTGCCTCTTGAATGTTGTTTCATTATTCTCAGATTTTGTTTTCATAATAGTATTAAAGATCAATCAGAATTCACCATATCCATGTTTAATTAGTATTTTGGATGCACGTTTGGAGAGAGAAAAATAGAGATAGGAAAGCAAAGGTTACTGCCAAATTCTTTCATATTTATTTTCTCATTCAATCTTGACCATGGTCCAGCTTATACTAGGAACTTCGTCTTATTCTAGTACCCCGTTGTTCAGAATGCAATGCATATTTGTTGAATGGATAAATTAATGAGAAAGATATCTATGAGATAGGTATCATCATTTTCATTTTGTAAAATTGAGAAAAATGAGGCTTAGAGAATTTAAAAAATTTGCCTAAAAATCATCCTGCTAATAAGTGGCAGAATAGGATTTTTGACTCTGATCTCTCAGAGCCCAACATTTTACTGATTAATAATTAAATAATAGTACTTTTCCCCAAAAGCACCATTGCTTTAGAGTCTTCAGATTGACACTGATTTTACAAGTGGAAAATCAAGTGACATTTTAAATGCTTTCCCCCATATCAGTCCAAAGAGTGCTACTCAGCACTGGAACTGATTGTTTTCCAGTTCACACTGGGATAAAGAGTTCCAGCCAGATGGAAATTATCTGCATCATCAACTACTCTGTTTTGTATAGTTGACATTTTTCCATAACTAGACTTTCTTTATTAAGGACTCATTGTGTTGATTCACATTCTGACACAAACTTCTTATCTCACTGCTATGGACTGGGGAAAATGGTTCAAGGATAGGCATAGATCCTGGTTTATATTTTGAGTTGTCTTGGATCATAAGACCTCTCTTCAACCCACTGAACCAGAATCTGAAGGTGATTCACATGTGCATAAAATTTTGAAAGTAGTTCTCTTGAGGATATTTTCATGTCAACTTTTGCATATCCACATTTGGGTACAATCCTTGAAGATGTCCAATAAATGATTATACATGAATGATATTTTAAAATATAAAAGAATTTCATATACACACATTCTTTTGCTTCTCACAATGATCCTGTGTTATCATTCTTATTATACATATAATGTATTTTAGGCTTAGGAGACTAAGAACTTGCTCTAAAGCACAATTTCTGAACTGTACAGTCAGAACTTACTCTCGACTTTCCAGGGCCCATCTTTCCCATTAATTCCTTTGTGATTTTCTTCTCTTTCATTATAGGAAAGATTCACTACAGTAAACATCCAATATGAGTGTGTTTGGGCAGAAATTATAGATTTTTCTTCACATGGCGCCCTGTGAAATATTTATAAAATTTGTATTGCCAGCCAGCCTGTGAATTATACACACAATGTTATACATATTTTCAATTTGTGAGGCAATCAGTAGAAGTGCTATAATTTTCAAAATTTCCAAGTCTAACCTTGGCTGAGGGGACAGAGAAAAATATGAGCTCAGTTATATTGCAATTGAACATCTTACAACATATAAACAGCCCAAAGCACATTACATCACTATGCTTTAATAAAAAATAATTAAAACAAGGAAATAAACTGTCACATGTAGCAAAATGTACCCAAGAGCCAATTAAGAGGATGTAAATGAGGTTCCCCAGAGAGAAATGTGCTGACCTGGGCATTTGCAGGTCCTTTTCCTAAATGGTGAAGTCTATAAAGAAGGTAAAATTTGAATGAAAAATGGATTTAGGAGTCACAGTACTGAAGGCCATTTGCTGACATCTGCTCCTGTGTCTCAGATTAAAAAAACTGTACGTCATCTGTTTATCATTTTGTGTACATAATAAAAACAAACACTGGTCTGTCAAGAATGCCACTTACTCTTTAGTAATGCAATTCTGCATATGAAAGGCAGTTTGAGGGAATTAAATGAGCACCTTCTCATTCTTGTGGAGAAGGAAATGGCAACCAATTCCTGTTTTCTTGCCTGGGAAATCCCATGGATGGAGGAGCCTAATGGGCTACAGTCCATGGGGTCACAAAGAGTTGGACACGACTGAGTGATTAACACGTTCTCATTCTTGTCATTTACCACAAATACTCATGGTGAAATCAGAGAGCAGGGAGGAATGAATAAAAAGCCCAAACTGTCATTCAGTTCTGTTCAGTTCAGTTCAGTCGCTCAGTCGTGTCCGACTCTTAGCGACCCCATGGACTGCAGCACGCCAGGCCTCCCTGTCCATCACCAACTCCTGGAGTTTACTCAAACTCGAGTCGGTGATGCCATCCAAACTGTCATTGATATTCCCCAAATAAGAAAATCTTAACATTGTGCTGTGGCAACTATACTATTTTCAACAGTGTCATTGACAAACTGAACCTTATGGGTACAATTGAGAATATATTTGATTGAATTAGAGCTGCCATTCCCCAGGAACTAGAAACACTGTGGAGTTTGGACACAGCAGTCATGGAAATGCCATGAACACTTGTGACATCACCTAGTAAGTGAATTATCAGAATTACTCTCTGCAAATTGGTAGTCATACATTGTATCTACTCTTTTCTATAAGTCAAAGGTGGTCCAAAGCACAGAGGAGGCTCAGATAGTTTTCCTGATGGTTGGTGGCAGCGTAGGATGTGCCAGCTAGGTTTCCTTCAGTATTACTTCTGTTGTCACTTAAGTCCTGGGAGATGCTGCAGTATTGAAAAATAGAGTGGTATGCAAAAGTCTGTGTCTTCCCTGTTTGGTACTGATAATCACAGGAGGAGGTGAGTGTTTCAGATAAGAGGCATGTTATATGACTGGCAGCTCTAATAGTCAAAATAAAAGATTTTTTTAATTTTGTTTCTGAACTACATAAAAATTCCTTAAATTATTATTAATTTTTCAAATTTTACAAAGCCTTTGATGTAGGTATATTATTTTAGAAATATATATAGTTTATAGTATCTACCTATAAATAGAAGAAGCAAGATTTGAGCTGCTGGGAGAGTAGTTGATCTCAAGGTTTGAGTAACTTCTTAATTATTTTTCTCTCTCTTCTCCATGAAAACATGCTACTGGCAAAGTACTGAACATGTATTGAGTCACTTTTCTGCTCATTCATCTCTGACTTCCCAAGTGGATTTGGGAATCACTATCCAAAGTTAAGGTACAGTCTATTGGCATAGAAGGGAGAAAAGGAACTCAACTCATGCAGGGACTGAACTGAAAACCTTTGCATAGTTCTCACTCTGCTCCTCCCTTGTGCTTCCCATTCCGCACTTTTCAAAGGCTGGCACTTGGATGACTGCTCCGCTTTTCGGCCATTCAGCATTCTCACTGGAACTATTGCTGGACTCTTAAGATTATCCGGTCAATTCTTTTCCCACTATCTATGAAAATAAAATAGTAACATTGATTTCCTTTGAGACTAATTAGGAGAAAAGAATTTGGAATTAAGAACAAAGTGTAGGTGGTACTAGTGGTAAAGAACCCGCCTGCCAGTGAAGGAGACAGACTCGGGTTTGATTCCTGGGCCTTGAAGATCCCTTGCAGGAGGGCATGGCAGTCCACTCCAGTATTCTTGTCTGGAGAATCCCATGGTCAGAGGAGCCTAGAGAGCTATAGTCCATAGGGTCACAAAGTGTTGGACATGACTGAAGCAACCTAGCACGCACAGATGTACTTCCTACAAGAATGATTTTTCGGGGGAAATAGAATACAGCCATTCCCTTAAATTTTATGTAAGAAAAGCATCTATATTGTGTGAGTAATTTACACTTGTTGCTACCTCAGAGTTTTGTTCAGTGGCTTGCAGATGTAGTATTCATATATCCAGAATTCCTAGATAGAATTATAGTTCTTAATCCTTTTAATCAGACAGAATGGAGCCTATGAAATTGATGGATAATCTTTTAGATTCTGGTATATAATCATCTGGCAAATATGCTGTAAAGACTTCTAGTCTGTCTGCCATTTAGTATGCAATTAGTTGCCTTACCCACCAACCACATCTATATGATTTGATAATCTAAGAATAATTATATATAATATATATAACCAATTTTGTTTGTTGTTGTTTAGTCACTAAGTTGTGTCTGACTCTTTGCAGCTCCATGGACTGAAGCCCACCACGCTCCTCTGTCCATGGCATTTCCCAGGCAAGAATACTGGGGTGGATTGCCATTTCTTTTGCCAGGGGATCTTCTTGACTCAGGCATCTCCCTCATTAGCAGGAGGATTCTTATCACTAGCACCACCTGGGAAACCCCGTATAATTCTCAAAAGTTCAGAGTCTAAACTTTGCTCAGGGGACAGAGAAAAATATAAGCTCAATTATATATATATATATATATGTATATACACACACACATATAAAGAGAATATATGGAATATGTATATTAGTTCTTATAAAAGACTGGCTATGAAAAGACTCAGTCTACCACAGAAGTATTTTACATATTGGCAGAATGTGTAAAAGGAAAGAAAGGCTAATTTGGCATCCATCAATTCCACTAAAAATATATCAGGTTCAAATACCAAATAGTAACATTAATAAAAATTGAGTAGTATGGAAATTATTTTCATGTAATTGTTTACATAGAAACAAGATGATGTAAACAGTCAAAGAACTGTATCATACTTACCATTCCTAATCACACTGAGCTACTTTATTTTGGACAACTAAGCCAATTATTAATAGAAACTTGCAATAAAAAATTAATGTGTATTTTTAAATTTTTATTGATATAACAGTGGCTTATATGTTTCACGTGTGCAACATTATATTACTATTTCTGTATGCACAACAGTGTGCTTAGTACTAAATATTTAGTTTCCATTTGACACCATACAGTTGATAGGCTTTACCCATTTTGCCACTGCCCCTTCCCTTTGGGTAAGCATTATTATTCTATTTCCAGTATCTAGTGTTTGCCTTTTTGCTTTGGTTTTGTACTATTTTGTTTGTATTTATGTTTCACAAGTGAGTAAAGCCAAATGGCATTTTTCTTTCTTTGTTGGATTTATTTTACTTAGAATAACATCCTCAGAATCCATTGATGTAGTCACAAATAGCATGGAATACTACTCAGTCATAAGAAAGATTCAAGTGTATCTTGAAAAAGACTCAAAAGATACAGGGTCTTACCATGAGGTATATTAGCCAAACTATAGTTTTTTTGAATGACTCCTACTATAGATATCCGTCATATTATGTTCAGCCTTCGTACATACTATGTAAAATGTTAATTTAGAAAACAAAATATTCGGAATCTGTCAATTGGATAGATTTTCTGAGTTTCACTTTAAACTGTAAATTAAGCAAAACTATGGATGGCAACTAAAAGGTACTATGCTAGTTACAACAGATAAATGGTTTCCTTTTCATACCTGTGAAGAATAGAGATCACTGAAGATAAGACATTTATCAAGAAGGAATATATGTTGGACAGCAGAGTAAGTCTTGAGAACTTTCAAAGGATCAACATCATGAAGAGTATATTCTCCAACCACAGCAGAATTAAAATTTAGACTAAAAAGGAGATGCCTAGAAAATCTTCAAATATTTGGAAATTAGACAATATACTTCTAAGTAATCCCTGGGTCAGAAAGAAATTAAAAGGGGATATAGAAAATATTTTAATCTGAAATTACAATGAAAATAAGACATACCAAATGTTGTGGGATGCAGTTAAAGCAATGCTTAAAATATATATATAACTTTAAATGCAATATTAGGAATGATTTTTATACTTCAGAAATAAAGAGCATATTAAAACCAAGTAAGTAAATAAAGGAAATATTACAAATTAGAGTAGAAGTCAATGACAGAGAATGTGGAAAAAGAAAATCAGCAGAGTCAAAGTAGATTTTTAAACAGATTTAAAAAATGGACAAGTGTCTAGCCAAATTGATCAGGGAAAGAGAAATAGCCTGAATTAACACCAAGAAAATATCATTCATATATTAATGCATATCATCATTGAATCACATTCACTGAGTAGGCATAGATAACTGTCAGTGGGGAGTCTACTTGAGGCAATGTTTCTCAAAGTTTGGCAGCACAGATCAAATGCCTTAAAATTGTTCTTGCCTTTTGAGTCAGAAATGCAAATTTTAGGACTGCATACTATGGAGAACATGAGATATGCAGTCAGAGATTAATGTGTAAAGTTGGTCATTACTTCCTCATTTACAATGGGCAGAATGATACCTACCTAATATTCCCAGAAAATTGAATAGCTAAACTGTGGTGCATCATGAGATGAAATATCATGTGGCCATTATAAATCCTATTTACAATATTTATCAAATGACAGTGGTCATTTTATATGGTTTAATTTAAAACCTGATTATAAAACTGTATATGTAGTATTCCATTTTTTATGGAGAGAAAGAAAGTGGTATGTGTATTCCCTAGAAGTCATACTATTTTTTCTTTTGCTCTGTCATTGGCAGAATACAGATATAATTTAAAGAAAGTATGTGTGTTCTGCACTGAAGGAATAGAAATTATCATACGGTGAGGTAAAGAGAAAGTGTGAATTTAAGAACTCTAAGTACCCACTGTTGAGATACAGATGGAGACTTTGGATAATTAAAAGATAGAGTGACAGTATAATGCCCTTAAGAAATAAAGCCAGTTGATGTCAGAAGATGGGAGTTAGGTGAACAGAAGAAGTTGTGACTCTATTTGACTAATTTTATTCTCAAATTAATTCTTTTACCTTCTCTGTTATTTCCTAGGATTGGTATAAAAAACTACCACTCCCTGCATAGCTTGAAACAACTGACATTTTTTTCACTCACAGTGAAAGTCCCAGGTCAGGGTATGCGCAAGGTTGGTTCCTTCTGGAGGCACTGAAGGATCATCTGTTCCAGCTTTCTCTTCTAGCTTTGCGTGGCTGCCAGCAATTCTTGGTGTTCCCAGCTTGGATGCGCCCCTGTCATCTCCGCCTTCATGGTCATCTGGCCTTCTTTCCTTTTCAACTTTTTGTGAGTCTACTTCTTTTAAGGACACCAGTCATTAGATTTAGGACTCACTCTGATCCACCATGACCTCATTTAACATAACTAATTACATTTGCAAAAACTCTAAGTAGAATTATATTTCAAAGCACCAGTGGACATGAATTTTGTGAGGACACTGTTCAATCCACTACACCTTCTCTCTGTCTTATCTGGAATGGGGAGAGGAAGTCAAGATGAAGGTTGAACCATCCACGGTGAGCAACTCAAAGGTTCTCTGTGGATAAACCTTAGAATTGGAATAAGACAGGTCCAGCTTTCTCTGCGAATGAGAGGAGAAAGTGTGTGGATGTCATGCTGTAGAGGGTTGGGTACAAACTCAGTAATTCTGAGTTATGCTTGAACTATCTGTTTATATTGTGCATGGAAGTTATTGTAACTAAAAGTTCTCTTTTGAAACACAAGATTGCTTTATAATTTTTGATAAGTAGTAGCTATATGCTGTATCTGGGAAAGACATGGTTTTAAATTGGAGAAAATATTCTTTTATATCGCATATAGTTTTTAGTTCTTATATTTCTTCCTAAACAATGCTGTCCAGTATACGCATGTGCTGGGGATGGATAACTTTACCTCTATGTGTGGTGTTTATAAAAATCAATTTTATAATTGTGTATGTGAGGCATTCACCAACGTTCCACCCTCTTGTTTTGGTAGCTAATATATTCTTTTTTGCAGTTAGGTGTTTAGTGGCTAACAAAGTTAGCTAATTATACAGTGCTACAGAGCCTGCATAGCTAACAATGTACTTAGCAATTATTTGCTGAAAATGTTTTTAATTCTCTTTCATGATATTTTCAAATATAACTTAATTTTCCTAACACTGCCCTATAATCCCTTATTAGAAATACTAATCTGGCAACTTAATAGCTAGACAGCTCTCTCTCATTACAATGGCAGTTACTTTAGATGTTTAGTCTTTATAAATCCAGCCTGAGCACTGCTTCATTCCTTAGACAGTTACCAAGAGCTGAGATTTCAACACTCAGATGGCCATGAGGGGCATTTGGTAGCTTTCTTGCTTGTTGATAATTCAGCTGGCACAGTCATGATGTCTACCATTAGTGTTAGTAAGTGAATTATTCCAAAAAAAGATTATGTGGTCATAAAATTATTTTTATAATTTTCCAGAAAAATGTGATCACTACCAGGAAGAAATTCCAATATTTTAATTTTTCTAAAAGGAAAAAAAAGTTCTAATCAGAATAGGATACAATCTCAATAATATTTCCCAGTATTTTATTTAAGAAAACCAAAAATAATGTTTAACGAATTTTAATTCATTCAATTATCAGGTAGAAGGAAGACAAATCATGTTTCATTTAAATTTGATGCTGTTAGAAACCCTTTGATCAGGTCTGTTGGTCTACTTTTCAGATTCGGATTATTCTACTCACTTTTCCTATTAATAAGGGTAAGAGTAGGAAAATGTCCAAAAGATAAGTAGTAGTTGGGAAAAAATAAATGTCAGAATGTAGCTAAGATTGTATTAATTTATGGTTTAACATGAGTTCCTTGCATCTCATCAGTTAGTGTCAGTCAGTGTTAGCTGCTTAGTCATGTCCAGCTCTTTGCAACCCCATGGACTGTAGCCTGCCAGGCTCCTCTGTCCATGGAATTCTCCAGGGGTCTTCCCTATCCAGGGAATGAACTCGGGTCTCCTGCGTTGCAGAAGGATTCTTTACCCTTTGAGCCACTGGCGAACCCTGGATCTCCTAGAAGACTGAAAAAGTGTCAGGAACATTTTGCATCCTTTGCTAAATCTCTGCAAAATACACTGTGCACTGGTAGCTTAGTTTCCCCTACATAAAAATTTACATTACATAATCCTTTTAGAATTTAGCAACATGGAGATTTTTCTATTTCAAAAGAACTAGTATATTTTATTTTTATCTGAAAATGAAAACCATAAAGCCTACTGTGTTAACCCTCCAGTACCCACATGGAGCTACCTCTCCCTTGAAACTCCCCTGGCATGCCTTTTTATATTTATATATTTTCTCATTGAGTAAGTCATTCATGTAATCATAAATAAGAGAAGTACATGAAAAGGGACACAAACATTCCTATTTTCTGTCGTTACTCCTATGTACTATTATCATTTTGCTCTCTAATAAATATTTTTTTCTAATACATATTTTTGGGTAGAAAATCTATAGTTTATAGAAAATTGGATTAACTAACTTATGCATAGAATTTTATAACTAGATGTTTTACTCAAAAAATTTACTATTACTATACATACCATCTTGGATGCATCCAAGAGAATTATCCTGAGTAAAAATAATAAAATCTCCAATATTACATACTATGGGATTACATTTATATAGTACTCTTGAAATAACAAAATTATAGCTGCCAAGAATTGGTGTGGGAGGAGGAGGTAGGCGTGGCTATAGAAGATCAATAGCAGGGATTCTTGTGGTGATGAAACTGTTCTGTGTTTTGACAATGTCAATATTCTGAGTAGTGTACAGGATCATATTCTGTTTACTGTTTATAATACAAAGGATTATATTCCTAGTTTACTAGGATATTACCACTGGGAAAAATTAGGTACAGGGTATATGGACTCTATAATATCTACAACTACATACAGATCTACAGTTATCTCAAAACAATGTGCATTAAAAAACATTCAGTGATCATCTTTTCATGTCAATAGCTATAAGTCAATATTTCAGTGACTGTATAATCCACAGTTACCTTTATAATTTCTTATAAAGTTAACATTACAATTACCATACAACCAGCAGTTCTGCTTCTAAATGCTATCCAGCTGAAATGAATACTTCAATTGACACAAAACATTCTATACACAGACATTTAGAGATACTTGGCGCATCCTCACCAAAAACTGGGAAAGATCAAAATTTCCTTCAAGTGCTGAATGAGTAAATAAACTATGGTATGTCCACGTGGTGAGCTATTGTTCATCAGTTTAAGGAAATGAACTATTGATACATGCTATTAGTCAATTTTAAATACATTAAGAAGCCAGACTCAAGTGCTTGTATAATATCCCATTTATGTGACATTCTGCAATAATAAAAACTATGCGGACAGATTGATGATTAAATATTGATGGAAGATAGGTGGCAAGTAGGGGGTTATGTATGTGTACAGATTGTCTGTATGAGTTGGTGAAACATAACATCTTGAACATAGAATTACCCAGCCACACATATGTGAAAACAAAAATGAATTTTGCTTAATAGTAATTTACATAGTATAGAAGATATAATTTACCTTAGAATATCCAATATAACTTCCCTTTAAAGATTCATGTAATAAGCAAAAAATTATCAGTGATTATAAATTGAGCTATTTTATGAATTCTAGGATAGTTTTTCCTACTAAAAACATCAAGGGAAAAAACACAAAGATCTATAAGTTTACAATAACATATTTTTTTCTTCTATCTTTAAGAAAGAACTACTAGGAGTAAATAATTTGACTGATGAATATTCATATGACCAAGTTAACCTTATATGCCTGGGGAGTTTCTTGATATCTTGACTACATAATAGAATTGATCATCAGATTATTTAATTAACTCAGTTACATTCTATTTGCCAGCCACACCACATGACTCTTAATATTTAAGAATACATGATTAAAATTTCTTGATTTCATAGTCTCCTTTTAAATCAGTTTTAGGTACTTAACCAGCTCTGTCCTGATTTACATGGACTATAGGTAACAAGCTGTTTTTTCTTTCTCTCTGGGAAAAAATTAGAAAAAAATTTTTAAAAAGTTATAATCTCAGTGTCTTGTTATATTAATGTCTTGTATATGGAGTGATTTTATTTCAGATTCGTTTGAAGGCATAGGAATGGATGCTAAATTATCCTAATGCTAATGATGATACTGTTACTCTGATTAGGTGAAACTGTACTGTCAGATGACTTCCCATCAGGAAGTTGGAGCTCCCTTTTTATTTCAGAAAACTCAAAAATCATGCCCAAAACTGATGTTGTAATGAAAAGAAAAATGAACCAGTGTGTTTTTCTGGCAAGTTTAAGACAGTAACTATCCAACTTTCACTAGGGGAAAATATTTCTTTTGCCATCAGTCCCCAATTCCAAGATTCACAAAAACATGTTTCCTGCAGTTTCAGAGCTAATGAGATTTCCATTATATTAATAAAGCTCTATACTTGAGAAGATGATAAAAGTACTTCAAAATGGAGTATGGGGAAAAGAGTGAATTACATTGTGTGTTTACAAGTCCAAGGTATTGTTGAAAGCTGGCATTCCTTTGTATTTGTAAAGAATATGTTGATATTATATTTAACAGTGGCATTTTAAAAAACATGAAACTACATTACATTTAACATTAGTCATTTTTAAAATATGGAAGCTTAGCAACAAATATTAGTGCTTCTAACTGAATAGCTAATCAATATATGTAAGAAATGTTAGCAATATGAAGAAAAAGAAAAATACTTATACTCATTGACTGTGAACACACAAACATGCTGTTACTGTATAATATTATAGTAGGAAAAATTCTAAATCAGTGTTATATGACTGGCAAAACATGAATACTCTTTGTTAGCTTTGTATACCTGTTCAACAAATAGCTGAGGTCATAGTGTACAAACTCTTAAAAGTATTTCCTAACTAGGTGCAAATTTTATTTAAAAATAAAATCAAAAATAAAAGACCATCTGGTCCAACTTTCAGTATTGCACTTCATAATAAAAATTATGTGATTGTGTCACTGTGTGGGTGTGTGATCCAATTATCAGTAAATTAAAATATCCACTAATGGAAAAATGGTTATAAAATTTACATAAGTCCCTTCATGTTGATAAACTATAATTATTTTTTCAAATACTATTTCAAGTAAATAAAGGAGAGGTATCCATAAGCTTTATTTGAAATATGAGGACAATAATAAACAGGTCAAGAGATAACACTGTTTGTGATGAGCACCAGATAGTATAATTCTGTGTATTTTGAGAAATAGTCTCAGGAAGAAAAAGGAGGAGGAGGAGAGGATCAATACTGAGAAATTTATGGCCGAGTGTATTTAGCATGTAACTTCCCTCATAGCTCGGTAAAGAATCTGCCTGCAGTGCAGGAGACCCTGGTTTGATTCCTGGGTTGGGAAGATCCCCTGGAGAAGGGAAAGGCTACCCACTCCAGTATTCTGGCCTGGAGAATTCCATGGACTCTATAGTTCAAGGGGTCTCAGAGAGTCAGGCATGACTGAGTGACTTTCACTTTACTTCCATTATTATATATACCAAATATAGTATGATAATGGATAATGAATATATAATTTATGATTAAATAGAATTCAATTAAGGTAAGAGCTATCAAACTTAGGCTGGGTGTCTTCTTGAAAGGTTGAATCAAAGGTGATAACTGAATGAGAATTGGGCATATTTTTCTCATCCTACCTCTAATAATTCAAACTATACTCTTTGGAATTCAGTGTGGTATGGGGGTATTGAAAGAAGTGGAAGACTAGAGGCAACTACTGCAACCAGGGTGAAGGTTTTATTGGCACCGTGCTGACAAAAAAATACTGACTGAACAGGAAAGAATTCTTTCTGTCCTATTGACTTTTAATCTCCAACTGCTATGCCATCTATGGGCAGAGCCTATTAAGATGGTTAATTAACTAAAGAAAAGTGTAATTAATAAAGTCCTAACCAATGGCAACTTGATAGATGTTTAATTAGATTCTGGGAGAAAAGAAAAAGCTCAAATTTGTAGAGCATGTCTATATTTATGGTAAAAATACTTCCATCATCATAGTTGGTTCCAAATATTGAACATGATGCAACAGTATGACAATGGTATTCAGCTATAAATACTGATATGATTGATCTAAATGATCTTAAAGTAGATAATGGTAAAATGTAGTAATTAAGAAGTGATACATTTTTAGTATTCATTTTATTTAGTGTAATTTAATTTTGTTTATGTAATTTAATTTTAAATAATGCCTGTTTAACAACCGGCTGTCAAAATTCCTCAAAATTTAACAGTTTGCTCTTGTGTTCTGGTATGTGTTGGCTCCAATATACTACTGCGGTGCAGCCCAACATCACAAAATAGAAACCAGAAGACTAGATACAGATATAGCTCACCTCTTATTCAGCTCAGTGATTCCTTTGAACAATGTTATGCTCTAACAAGAACCAACTATCCTTTGTACAAACAAAGATGCACTTGTTCTCATCCCCGAAAAAGACACTCCAACAGTTTCTTTCTCTCTCTCTCTGGGCAATGATAGCACACTCTTATTCAGTCACAGTTCTATATATATATGTGTGTGTGTGTATATATATGAGAAGATAAATAACAAATTGTAACATTAATAGCTTCCAGTGACCCTTATGCACTGTAATATAAGAAAGGAGGATAAAAAAAGGGAATTAGTTAATATATACAAAAGTATATTAGTCAATACATACAAATTAGTTTTGTATGTAACAAGCAAAGATAGACCTCTGTAGCTGCTATAATCCTTTTTACTGTAAATGGCCATGAAGTTGTAGTTGACATTTCTACCTTTCTTAACCCACTGGCCATTCCATTTTCTGTCAAGTCATAACCATACATTGTTGTAATCATTTACTTAGTGATTTGCTGAAGTTTTACAATCTTCAGTGACCTTCTTCCCATTGATTTTCTGTTAACTTTTATCATTTGGTATGGATGCAATAAGCATCTCAAAGAATTCCTAGTATTTCAGACAAAGCTGTTGTATAGCAAAAATCCATTTTTACTCTTAGTAATCAAGAAATATTATCCCTCTTATCCTATTCTTCATCTATTGGTTCAGTGATATAGAGCCCAAAATGTCCAGGTGACAGTTTCAACATTGAAATCAATAGAGCTATTATGTCTACCAATAAAACCCTTTCTCTCCTGATATTTAAGACCCAAAACTAGAAAAACTCAAAAAATCTCAGGAAAAAATTCTTTGAAAGGGTTATTAGGTATAATTGCAATAAGAATCTCTCTCACTTCTTGACTTCTGTGAAAGTGTTAGTCACTCAGTCATATCCAACCCCTTGTGACCCCACAGACTATAGCCCACCAGGCTCCTCTGCCCATGAGATTTCCCAGGCAAGAATACTGGAGTGGGTAGCCATTCCCTTCTCAAAAGGATCTTCCCGACACAGGGATCGAATCCAGGTCTCCTGCACTGCAGGTAGATTCTTTACTATTTGAGCCACCAGGGAACCCCTGTACATATATACTATAGAATAGAAGAAATATAGCACATGCATAGGTTGCTAATTTAATTATAATCTTTATGGTTTAATGTAGAATGCCAATAATTCATGCCATTTATTTCATTTATTTATAACTGGGTCTCTAATAAGCTATTTTTAACTGTTCTGCTAGTCTAGCTCCTTCAGGAAGATGGGTTCTATGATGAGACCAATGATTCTATGAACATTGCTGCACCTCTTTTGCAGTAAAATGAGGTCCTCAGTAATGAGAAACATTATGTGGAATATGCAAAGAATAAGGAATTTCATAAGGTCACAGATGATAATGTTGGCAGGGACAGCAAATTTATATCCAAAGTGCATGGCTCTTCTAGTATCCTAGATCTCTAGTAAAATATTCCTATTGTATACTCTCTTCCTCTCATGTTCATGATCTCATTCTGAAAATATAAATAATCTTATTGTTATTTAATGAATAACTACATTAAATAGGAAACAATATTACTGAAGAGTCCCCCTTCTAATCCTTTCCACCCTCCACGCAAATTCCCAGCTTTGACACACAAGCAGCTTGGAGCAATAACTCACAAAGAGAATTTGCTACATGAAATCTAGTAGAAATATTTTAATAGATGCTAATGATCATGCATAAATGCTTAAATATTCATATATAAAATAGAGGGAACTATAAATATCATCTTAAATAAAGCAAAATGAGACAACTTTTAATATTAAGGAATTGGGAGCATATGGTCTGTTTGCAAAATCTGGATATGGCCTATTTAGGTCTAAAGGAAGAAATGAAGACTAGAACTGGCTTAAAAGTTTCTCTATCTGTGCCCTTATATGATTTTTCTTTCTTTTTGTCTTTCTAGATGGAACTACTGTTATTTGTATGTTGAAAATTTTAATAGTGACAGATGGGCAAGAGCTTCATTAAATAATTAGATTATAATAGTGAAAGTTATATTTTCTTTAGAGTTGTACGTTTTCACAAAACGGCCCTCTCCATTCCCACTACATCAGAGAAGAGTACTGAAGAGGAAGGTGACAATGATGAGTGGAAGGTAGAAAAAAATTCCTCTTACACTTAGAATCATAGTTGAATACTTACTTTGGAAGACTGATTACATGATTGCAACTCTACCCTTCCTTTATGTTCTCTCTTGGCTATGTGGCTTTGTAATTTCTCCTACTAAAATACGCAGAACATGTTTTCATGACCCTTGACTTTTAGGTTGAGCCAAGTGACTTACTTTGAACAGGAGGATAAAGTGGCAATGATAATGTGAGTTTCTAGCCCGGGCCTTAAGAGACCTTACTGGTTTGTGCTTTCTCTTGCACTTCTGCCATGACCACGAGAACAGATTTCTCTGTTGGTTCATGGAGGATGAGAGACTTTTGGGGATAGAGCCTTTCTAGCACAGCCAAGTCTAGTTCAGCTTATCTGCAGATAAACAAGCTAAATAGATGCTTGTTGAACATTACGTGTTTGTTATGTTTTTGTGGCAATAGATAACATGCAAATTTAATGATAGCATATGTTCAAAGTAATTTTCTTGGGATACAGAATGAGAGAACAGAAAATAAGAAAGCTTATCTTGAAAAAATAATTCTACTTCAAAGATGATAATACCAAAATCATCTCAGGGTTAAAACATCTCTCAGGAAAGAGATTCTGAAAACTCTGAGTAACTGGCTCTTTGGAAGTTCCTTCTAAAGGTGAAGCCAGCCCACAGTGTTTCAGATTATGTCTTCTTGCCTACAAGGATTTTAAATCAAATTGACTAAAGCCCTTCTTTCAGAAACTATTTTCAACCTGTAAAGGAAAATAATTTTAAGTAACAACTTAAATTGTTTTTCAAGAATCTGTAAAACTCTACATGGCAATAGTTAAAAGCTGACAGCTGACATTCAATTTAATTTAGAAAATATTTCTTGAATATTTTTGGCAGGTGTATACTCTTGGTAACCACATCTTATTGATGAAACTGAGGGCCCTTAAAGATTAAGCAACATGACTAAAATTGCATAGTAGATGACAGAACAGGGATTTGAACTTAATTTTATGACTCCAAGTCTACTTAGAAATCCTTTGCCTAAGAAAGCTTATGGAATGAAACAGCATACTATCTTTAGCCCTGTATTCTGTATCATGTTTTTCGTTCAAATAGCCTTCTTATATAGAAGAGAGCCTTATGAGCAAATTAAATGGTCAGAGTAGCTTTGGGTTTTCCTTTGGTTCTTAGGGTAAATATGCAACCTAATCTTAACAAAGTATCCAAAAGAAAACTTTTTTAGGATATTAAGTGTTTTTGTTCTGACATCCTTTCAAGAGAAACTTCTCAATATTATTCATATAAACAAACAATAGTTACTTGAAAGAAATAATTTTTAAAGATAGTAATGAGCATACATAATATTTATTCATCACATTATTATATGCCAGGTGCTACGCCAAGAATTTTATAAGTATTATCATAATTATATCTCATAACATTTCTAAGATTATATTGATCACAATATTCACTTTCAGTTCAGTTCAGTTGCTCAGTCATGTCCGACTCTTTGCAACCCCATGAATGGCAGCATGCCAGGCCTCCCTGTCCATCACCAACTCCTGGAATTTACTCAAACTCATGTCCATCGAGTTGGTGATGCCATCCAGCCTCTTTAAAGGTAAATAAATTCAGATATAGAGAGGGAAAATAACTTGTCTAAACACTCATAACACAAAAATAGTTAGCTTTTCATTTGAACCCATGAAATCTGAATTAGGAAAACATGCTTTAAATCATTAGACTACGCTCTAAAGAGTGCATCTCAATATCAGAAAGGTCCTTTGTTGGCAATGTTCCTATAAGTGGCTGTTCAATTTGAACACACTAGAACAAGTTCAGTTGTTCTGCCTAATAAAGTCTATTAGAAATGTAAGGTGTTAGGTAACTGAAATGGAAGATGGGGCAACCAGGAGACAATGATGTTCAGTTTTCTTAGAGAACATAGCAGGAGTGTATTAAAAAGCAGAGACATCATTTTGCGGACAAAGGTCCATGTAGTCAAAGCTATGGTTTTTCTAATAGTCATGTTGTGAGAGTTGGACCGTAAAGAAGGCTGAGGGCCTAAGAATTGATGCTTTTGAATTGTGGTGCTGGAGAAGACTCCTGATAGTCCCTTGGACAGCAAAATCAAACCATTCAATCCTGAATATTAACTGGAAAGACTGAGGCTGAAGCTCCAATACTTTGGTCACCCTAGGCGAAGAGCTGACTCATTGGAAAAGACCTTAATGCTGAGAAAGATTGAGGGCAAGAAAAGAAGGGGGCGACAGAGGATGAGATGGTTGGATGGCACCAGTGACTCAATGGACATGAGTTTGAGCAAGTTCAGGGAGATGGTGAGGAACGGGGAAGCATGGCATGCTGCAGTCCCTGGGGTTGCAAAGACTTGGACATGACTGAGCGACTGAACTACATAGAAGGAGAGCTCTCATAGTGGTGGTACCTTGGTGAAGATTTGGAAAGTGACTAGTTAATGTGAATTGATAATATTTAGTGTTGTGTGTGATCTGAAATCTTCTGTTTTTCCTGAAAAAATCAATTAATTAAAAATCACATCTCTCTTTAATTTATTGGTAAACGGAAAAAATTGGAGGCAGGGATGAAATGACTTACTACTGTGTTTTCTAACAGCTTAAGGCCTAGGTAAAATGGGCCTGCAGTGATATTTAGATAGCAGCGGTATGGCTGTGTTTTAAAGAGGTAGTTCCTTACATAGTAAAGACCCCTTGAATATGTCTGTCCTTTTACAACCTCAGGAAACATTTTTCTCTTAAATTTTTGGTTCTATTTTTATCTTTTGGTCAACATTAAATACAAAATTGGTCAGATTTCCATTTTTAATGTTGACTGCTATGTATTTCAAATTCATCCTTCTAATAATGTTATTATTCACAGAGAATCCAGAATGAACTCTGAAAAACCTAAATAGCATCCTATCTCTCTCATAGTTTAAAACTTTTTGGCTTCCCATTGCTCTTGCAATGAAATTGAACATCTTCACAAGGTGAATTAGACCTTACCTCTTTCTCTGATTTTATCTCATGATCCAAGCACACTGGTCATTCATGGAAACACAGAAATGTGGTCCCATCTAAGGCCGATTACACATGCTGCTCCTTCTGCTTGAAATGCTGTTTCCCCAGAAGATGGGCTCTTCTCTCATCTTTCAGTTCTCGTCTCAAATGTCTTTTCAATAGAAGGGTCTTCCTGAGGACTCTTACCTAAAATAATGCCTCCCTTTGTCAATTTTGACATTGTCCCGCTTTATTCAGTGTACATATTACTGCCTAATATTATCGGGTCTCCCCCTCTCATAATGTAAATTCCACGAAAGAAGTATTTCTTTTGGTTTGCCCTGCTGTGTCTCCAGCGTGTATAATCGAGACCAAGCATTCTTTGTCATTCAGTTGCTGTGAACCCACCATCAGATGTTTTTAAGTAAGCCTATTTCAAAGTTATGTAAGGCTATAGCTACTGTGTGAAAAGATTAAGGGATGAACAGAAAAAAAATCAACATGTAAAAGGCACCTCTCTCAAAGAATATGTCTAAATAATTACGGTTATTTACCCATGTTATTAACGATGATGGTGATGATGGTTGTAAAATAGCTAGAATATAAAGTTTACGTAGCACTCCTTATAGTTTAGGCATTGTTCTAACTGCTTCTCATGTATTATCCATACCCCCTTGTGATGGCTGCGATTGCCACACGTTTTACAGAGAAGTAAACGGAGATCACAGAGCCAGGAAAAGGCAGAACCACAGTCTGATACACAGTGATTTTGTTATCAAGAGTCTATTTTCAGAACCACTGCCTGATGAGAACCTTACCATTTTCCAAAAGAAACTCCTAACTTGACCTGCAAAAGCCAATGACTTCAATTTTTAAAATATTTGTGAAACTCCCAAGTAAGGAGGAAGTGGGTTGTGAACGTAGTCATGTTCTATGATGCCAATGTATCCATATATTTTTCCCCACAGCAGAGCAAGGACTCAGATTGATTCCTGAGGAACTTTCTCTTCTCTCAGACCAGGAAGTTCTCCCTCATCTTTTCTCTCAGGATTTGGTATGTTCTAGAAATTTGGAGGGGGTAGCCATTCCCTTTTTCCTGACCCAGAGATCGAACCTATGTCTCCTGCATTGCAGGTGGATTCTTTAACCATCTGAGCCAGCAGGGAAGTCTAGAAATTTACTAATGTTATTTCCCATTCCTCCCATGCCTAATTGGAAATTATTTCATTTCCTGTTTCTTATAAACTATTACATATTGGTATGTTGGTGTCAGATAAGATTTAAAATTTTAAGCTTCCAGACCTTCACATAGGAGCTACTTCCAAACCTGATGGAGAAAACTTCAGAAATCTTAGACTTGGCAAGTGACAGTAACTATAACAGACTACTTTGCGGAGAGGGAAGCGTGTCCATGGGAGGTGAGAGGAAGTGTGACTATTGGATAGTAAGAGATAGCCTGAAGAGAGTATTTCTAATTTTACATCAAATTGTCTATCACTCCCAATCCTTCCTTAACTAACCACCTTGATTAGTTCAGGTGACTGTTTCCTGCCATCTTCCCTGCAGAAAAGAAAAAGGCTGTTTCTCAGGATTCCTTATAACTGTAGCCAAAGGAGATAGAAATTGCTGGGGTTTTCTGAAAGAAAACTTTTATGCTTAATATCTAGGCTTGCACAATTATTTTACCAATGTAGAAATAACAATGTATGTTTCTTTCTTGCCTTTTTTACAAGCTGCTGGGTTGACTAATCCATGTAGTATCTATGCACACAGCATATTACATTTCTAGAGGCTGTTACTGCTATCATGCTCACCAGTAATGCTTGGAAGGTTATGGGGCAAGTGGAAAATAGCAAATCCTATCTACGAGAAATGTTTTGCTCTGTTCTCCCCCTTAAAAGGATGAGGCAGGTTCAGGGGATGTCTTCTGTCAACCATTTCCCTTCTTTGGGTCTTTTTTTTTTTTTTTTTTCATTTATTTTTATTAGTTGGAGGATAATTACTTTACAATAGTGTAGTGGGTTTTGTCATACATTGACATGAATCAGCCATGGATTTACATGTATTCCCCATCCCGATCCCCCCCCCCCCACCTCCCTCTCTACCCAATCCCTCTGGGTCTTCCCAGTGCACCAGGCCCGAGCACTTGTCTCATGCATCCAACCTGGGCTGGTGATCTGTTTCACCATAGATAATATACATGAACTAGAACACTTTCTAACACCATAAAAAAATAAACTCAAAATGGATTAAAGATCTAAATGTAAGACCAGAAACTATAAAACTCCTAGAGGAGAACATAGGCAAAACACTCTCCGACATAAATCACAGCAGGATCCTCTATGACCCACCTCCCAGAATATTGGAAATAAAAGCAAAAATAAACGAATGGGACCTAATGAATGTTTGGGTCTTTTGGTTTGTTGGTGAGTGCTATTCGCATGAAGGGACAGCCCCCCGCCCCCTTCTCAGAACTGCTGCCGTTGAGGCAGAACTTTCAGGAGTGGCAAGTTAACAGGTATTTTTTTCCTCCCATTGAAATAATAGTGGTAAATGTCAGAGTTCTTGACAGATGCTTGAGTGTGCTCCAAAATAAGCAGGCCCTGCTGATAAATGGGTAACTGAGGTTTATGCTTCTGCAAAATTCACTCTGTCTAAGCAGCTGCCTAGAAGCACTTCATTTTTATATTGAGTATTTCTGACTGGATGCTTTCACCAAGTTGACGGATCTCTGGTAGTTATTATTTGCTCAAGGAAATCTGTTGGTGTCAAAATTTTTCAGAAGGTTGAGCTGAAATAGATAAAGTTACAATAGGTGAGGTACACATTGCCACTGAAGTTGGGACATTTTTTACTGAGGATGATAATCCAGACTATTATTATTTCAACAAGCCTTCCCAAGTGGCACAGTGGTAAAGAATCTGCCTGCCAATGCAAGAGACACAGGAAATGTGGTTTCGATCCCTGGGCGGGGGAGATCCCCTAGAGAAGGACTGAAACCCACTATAGTATTCCTGCCTGGAAAATTCCATGGGGTCTCAAAGAGCTGGACATTGCTGAGCACGGACACATGCAAGCCTTTCCTATTTCTCAGATGTCTCTCATCCTTTCTTTAAAAATGCTCCCATAACTCCTTTCTGTTCATGGAGTGTTTTATCCTGACATCTTTCTTATTCCTTTCTTGGGTTTTTCCTCTCACATGCTTGGCTGAATTAGTTTTTTTCTAATTAGAGATTTTAGGTATTCTCAAAGCAGGGTAATACATTTCTCCTTTGATTCTTTTCCTTCTTTCCTCTTTATCTCTTGTTCCTACATTTTATACTGTTCTTTAAATATTTCAATCTGAAATTAAAAATACACAAGGGATTTCAATAATCCCATGAAGTGATATATGTATATATATACAGATTTTTTCACAAAGTTATCATAGTAATATAATGATCTCATTTGTTCCCATTACTACATAGTGTTTGTTTGAAAAATTTGCTCAACTATTTAAAATCTGTTACATTGAAATATTTACTCTTTTTCTTTTTATTCGGTTTTTTGCTTTCAAAAACACATTTTACCTTTACCCAGTTCTGATATAAATGTTAAAATTTATATTACAAGGACCTAGAGAAGATCTGCCTGCAATGCAGAAGACCCAGGTTCGATTCCTGGGTTGGGAAGATCCCCTGGAGAAGGGAAAGACTACCCACTCCAGTATTCTGGCCTAGAGAATTCCATTGACTGTCCATGGGGTCACAAAGAGTCAAACAGGACTGAGCGACTTTCACTTTCAGAGAAGATTTATACTATACAGAGAGCAGAAAATTGAGGTCAGAGTGTTAGATGCCTTCTTCAAGATCATGTAAGTACACTTATATAATCAGCACTATAGCTGATATCTTGTTATCCTTGAATAATTCACTGTGCTGAATGTGAATTTTTAATAATTTATATTAATGTCTGAATTGCTTTCAAATTCATTTAAAAAATCAATTGTAATTCAAAACAACTATTTTTAGCAAAGTCCAATGGACTAAGTACTTAATTTAGGCAATTTGGAGAACTTTTACATTCATAGTCATAAATAACTGGTTCATTATTTTTCATAGGAATGTCATATTAAGACATTAGTTAATGAATCTTTCACTTAAAAGACTTGAGCCAACATAGCCTTTGTACTCAATGATAGTTAAAATTACTTGATATGTAATTTTGACTCAGGGCACAGATGCATATTATAGCATTGTCTAAAAATTGAATCCAAAGTAAAACTGCAGTGATGTAATTATAGTGTATTAGTTTTCTATTGTTGTATGACAAAGCACCACAAACTTAGTGACTTAGACTAACACTCATTTATGAGCTCATATTTTTGTTGTTCAAAAGTGCATATGGGCTTAACCAGGTATATGCTCAGGGAGCCACACAAGCTGGAAATAAAGCTACACACCAGCCTGAACTCTTCTCAAGGCTCTGGAAAAGAATCCTGTTCTAAGTTTATGCTTCTTGTTGGCAGAATTAATTTCTTTGGTGTTGTAAGACAGATATTTTCATTTTCTTGTTGGCTGGCAGCTAGACTGTGCTCTCAGTTCCTTGAGGCTGTCTGTGTTTCTCATCATGTGCCCACCTGTCCTCCCCTTCTAGCCAGCAAGGCAGGTTAAATCTTTCTTGTACTTTGAATCTCTCTGGCTTCCTTTTCTGACCAGCCAGAAAGAAGTCTCTGATTTTAAAGGGCTTGTGTAATTAGACTGGACCCCCAGTCTAATCTCTCTATATAAATGGCAGCTGATTATTAACCTTAATTACATCTGAAATGTCTCTTTGGCTGTGTTAAATAACATATTCCTGGTGTGATGTCTCAACATGTTAATAGTTTTGGATATTATGGCAGGAAATCTTGGGGGTCCACTTTTAGAATTCTCCCTACTACATATAATAATTTTTTTCTCTAAAATAAGTAGGAAAGTTCCCAAGACAATGATAAATATTAAATGGTACTGCTGAATGGACTCAGTACTCTATTACATCATCTTGACCATCACCATCAATAGATACCCATATTCTTAATTCCTGCTTGACTTTCCAGCTCTAATATCAGAATCTGTGCTTTCTCCTTCTTATGGTTTATCATTAGGACCTTTCCACATATCTGGTTCTTCTGTTAACACGAAATGCTTTCCATTTTGTATTAAATACTTCCAGACCTTTTCTTCTACTTTTTAAATACTTTCTAATAAGATGCTACACTCAAAAACAGTTGGGTCTAGGGAGAGAGTTGGCCATTTCCCTCATGTAGTTGTAAATATTCTCTGCTCCTTCAGAACACTTCTGGAAAATTGTTTACCTTTCTGTAATGGCAGAATTACATTTCAAATTTATATTTTCTAGGTTAAATTTTAATCAAGTTGATCACCATCCTCAAGACAATCAGAAAATATTTTTTTGGCTGTTTGAACTAAGGTACACTATTTTCTAAATCTGTTTTATTTTTGAAGAGCATAAATTGAATCATAGTTCTGGCCAGTTCAAGTCCCCTTTTTCCTCAGGTAATAATTTACAAGAACCTAAATCTCATATATATTGTTTTGCTGGCAGAGATTTGGATTCCTGTAAATGTCTTTCAGGCTCATCTGCATGTAATCACTTCAGTCATGTCTGACTCTTTGCTACCCTATGGACTGTAGCCCTATGGTCTCCTCTGTCCATGGGACTTTCCAGGCAAGAATCCTGGAGTGGGTTGCCATTTCCCACTCTAGGGGATCTTCCGAAGACAGGGATTGAACCTATGTCTTTTATGTTCCCTAAATTGGCAGGTGGGTTCTTCACCACTAGCACCACCTGGGAAGCCCTCAGGCTTATATAAATTTATTTAATAATGAGGGCTCTTTTTATTATATATGTGCACTTCCTTCTTATACAATATAAACAAAGTGTTAAAGAATTTGTCACTATCTCATGTGATGTGTCAGTTCTCACCAACAAATCTTTCATGAAAGGCAAGCTGTTTATTCCACAACTCCTGAAGATAGTATTCTACTTCTATTGAAGATTTTTCTCATAGCCCTAATTTATGACATCAGAGGGGAAAAAATATTTTTCATTATCCCTGTTTGTTGCATCTTAGTTAGATTTATTTCTTTTTCTATTTGAACATTTTTGTTGTAGTTTCTTATGGAACTCAGGTACAGTGTTACTTATACATTTCTGTTCAAGAGAAATTACTAATATGGCTCCTTAAGAAGTGTTTATCATCTATCCATCCACAATCTTTTTCCTTTTATCCTTACTCACCACCATTTCCTCTTGCTTTATAGGTTGCCATTTTAACAAATTTTTGAATACATAAGTATACTTAAAAATATGTAGTGTTGACTTCTGTATGTTTATTTTTACATGCTCTAGATCTTGTTCTGCCTATTTTCATCCATGACTATTTGTGTGTATATGTTTCTGGGATTTACTTACAGTGTGTCTTACACATCTAGTTATTTCCTTCTAATTTCTGGACTGTGTTCTTTAGTGTATGTATATGTGTGTGTGTGTGTGTGTATATATCTCTCACATTTGACTTTACTTCCCTAACAATGGGATCTATATTGCTCCCATATCTCCAACACTAGAACCATATAACAGTCCTGGTCTGCATACTTTAAACTCATTTTGTGTGAGAAAGAAATGAAGCCCCTTATTATATAACCCACTTAATTTAAAATTTTTTCCTTTTATACAGTTATAGTCAAGGTGAAGAGTTTCATTCACAGATCTGGTTACTTACAATGACTGTTTCCTTTTTGTTTTTTCATAAGCCTGGTCCCTGGTACTCCAGATGAAAGAGATATGCCTAATTTTTCATGTGTTTTCTGCTAGAAACTAGTTGCTCTGGGCAAGTAGTTGTTGTTGGGACAAACTCTCTTTAATTTTTATTATAAGCTAATAGTCTAATATTTACTATCAAGGCAATAGTGTAGAACTCTAGTAAATTTCATTTTATTTTCTTCCCCAATTTTAGGAAATTCTAAATTTGCCTGCATAGACAAAACTGTACTCTCCAAAAATCTAGTAGTCAGTGGCACTTCTGGAAATGTGATAGAATTACAACCCAAATCATTTGTAGATTGAGCATTGTGTGATAGATGACCAGAAATGCTACCCATAAGACTAGTTCTAAAATTTCTTCTACTAACAACTATATGCAAATAAAATGGACAATCTAGAATAAATGGACAAATTCTTGGAAGGCTGTTTTTTTCTAAGACTGAACCAGGAAGAAATAGAAAATATGAACAGACCAATTACAAGTATTGAAATCGAAACTGTGATAAAACTCTGCCAACAAATGTCCAGAACCAGATGAATTCATAGGCAAACTATATCAAACATTTAGAGAACAGTTAATACCTATCCTTCTAAAACTTGTCCAAAAAATCACAGAGGAAGGAACACTACCAATTCATTCTATGAAGCTACATACCTACCCTGATAACAAAACCAAAGACCCCACAAAAAAAGAAAGTAATAAGCCTCTATCACTGATAAACATAGACATAAAAATCCTCAACAAAATACTAGCAAACTAAATCCAACAATACATTCAGAGGATGTGTTGCTCACCAGAGGGTCATGTACTCTGAGCAAGTGGAATTTATCCCATGGATGCAAGAATTCTTCAGTATATGCAAATCAATCAGTGTGATGCACCACATTAACAAACTGAGAAATAAAAACCATATGGTCATTTCAATAGATGCAGAAAAATCTTCTGATAAATTTCAGCACCATGTTATGATAAAAACTGTCCAGAAAGTGTACAGAGAGGGAACCTACCTCAACATAATAAAAGTCTTATATGACAAACTCACAGCTAACACTATCTTCATTGGTGAAAAAGCTGAAAGCATTCCTACTAAGATCAGGAACAAGACAAGCAATGTCCACTGTTGCCTCTTTTATTCAACATAGTTTTGGAAGTCCTGGCCATGGCAAATAGAGAAGAAAAATAAATAAAAGAAATTCAAATTGTAAAATAAGTAGTAAAACTCACTGTTTGCAGATGACATGATACTATACATAGAAAATCCTAAAGATGCTACCAGAAACTTCTAGAGCTCATCAATGAATTCAGTGAAGTTGCAGAATATAAAATTGATACATGAAACTCTCTTGCATTTCTATATACTATGAAAGACCAGAAAGAGAGATCAAGGAAATAATCCCATTTACCATTTCCACAAAAAGAATAAAATACCTAGGAATAAGCCTACCTAAGGAGACAAAAGACATATACTCTGAAAACTATAAGATGATGATCAAAGAAATTGAAGCTAACACAAACAGATGGAAATATATACCTGTTCTTAGATTGGAAGAATCAACATTATACAAATGAATATATTATCCAAACCAATCTACAGAGTCAATGCAATCCCTATCAAGTCACCAATGGCATGTTTCACAGAACTAGAACAACAACAACAACAAAAAGCTTCTAAAATTTTATATGGAAACACAAAAGGCCCCAGATAGCCAAAACAATCCTGAGAAACAAAAACAGAACTGGAAGAATCAGACTCCCTGACTTCAGACTATACTGCAAAGCTACAGTAAACAAAACAGTAATATAAGTCACACAAATATAGATCAAAACAGAAATACAGATCAATGTAACAGGATAGATAACCCAGAAATAAGCTCACATATCTGTGGTCAATTAATCTACAACAAAGGAGGCTAGACTATACAATGGAGAAAAGATAGTCTCTTCAGTAAGTGGTGCTGGGGAAACTGGACCACTCACTATAAAAGAATGAAACTAGAACATTTTCTAACATCATACACACAAACTCAAAATATATCAAAGACCTAAATGTAAGGCCAGACTCTTAGAAGAAAACATGGGCAGAACCCTCTTTGACACAAATCATAGCCATATCTTTTTTGAACCACCTCCTACAGTAATGACAATAAAAACAAACAAGTGGGGCCTAATTAAACTTAAAAGCCTCTGCACAGTAAAGAAAACCATAAGCAAATTGAAATGATAGCCCACAGAATGAAAGAAAGTGAAAATCCCTTGCAAATGAAGCAAGATTTATTCATTCGAAGATCTGCAGATTATACAAATAGCTCATGCAGCTCTATAAAAAAAAAAACCCAAATGGGCAGAAGACCTAAATAGACATTTCTCCAAAGAAGACAACAGATGTTCAAAAAGCACATAAGATGCTCAGAATCACTAATTATCAGAGAAATGCAGGTCAAAACTACAATGAGTTTTCACTTCATACCAATTAGAATGGTAATCATCAAAAAATCTATAAACAGTAAATGCTGGAGAGGGTGTGGAGAAAAGGGAATCCTCCTATACTGTTGGTAGGAATGTAAATTGATACAGCTATTATGGAGAATAGTATGGAGGTTCCTCAAAAAACTAACAACTGATCTACTATATGATCCAGCAATCTCACTCCTAAGCACATATCTGGAGAAAACTATGGTTCAAAAGGATACATCCACCTCGATGTTCTTTGCAGTACTATTCACAACAGCCAAGACATGGAAGCAAGTTAAATGTCCATCAACAGATAAATAGATGAAGAAGATATGATATATGCATACAGTGGAATATTACTCAGCCATAAACAGAATGAGGCAATGCCATCTGCAGCAACATGGATGGACCTAGAAATTATCACACTAAATTAAGTAAGTTTAACAGAGAAGGACAAATATATAACATTACTCATTTGTGGAATCTAATTTTAAAAACATACAAATGACCTTATTTACAAAACAGAAATAGAATTAGATATTGAAAACAAACTTATGGTGGTGAAAGGGAAAACATGGACAGGGTAGGGGGAATAAATCAGAAGATTGGGATGAATATACACACACTACTATATGTAAGATAGATAACCAACAAAGACCTACTGGTTAGCACAGGGAAGTCTACTGCATATTCTGTAATAATCTATATGAGAAAAGAATCTAAAATAATGAGTATATGTATAACTGAATCATTTTACTGTATTCCTGAAACTAACAAAACATTGTAAATCAACTATACTCCAATAAAGTCAAAATTAAAATAAAATTTGTTAGCAGCTACATTCAATATGAAACTCTGTCCTCAGAATATGTCTACCTTTGTAGAAATAAAGGAGAAATTATGGCAGAATTTACTAACTTTCCAAGGTCTTCCTGCTGCTGCTAAGTCGCTTCAGTCGCGTCGGACTCTGTGCGACCCCATAAACGGCAGCCCACCAGGCTCTCCCGTCCTTGGGATTCTCCAGGCAAGAACACTGGAGTGGGTTGCCATTTCCTTCTAAATGTATTCAAATAACCCCTAGTCTTTCAACTGTCAAACAAATGTAAATTGAATCTTGTTATCGACTCTCTACAGCAATGTAAATGTCTTTGTGTACATATATTACTTCACATTTTTTCTCACATTTAGAACATAGTGCAGTCTGTTTCAATCTGGTGACTGTCACTCTGAACCTCTTTCCCTGAGAATTTCTGCAATCCTGGGAGCAGATAAAAAAAAACTGGGTCATAAGCAATGCAATTAACTTTTTTCTATTCGATGTCTCTATTAAAAATATCTAAAAAGTTTTTCATTTTTAATTTTATTTATTTAGGCAACTAATGAAAAAAATAACTAAATAGGTCAATGTCTATCCTAGAGAGAAAGATCTGCGCAAGTCTGTGCAGTTGTCAGAGTAATGCATGTTGGAATAGAAATTAATCTGACTACAGAATTAGCTCTATTTCTGTATGGCCTCAGATTCATGGAGCACTTCCTTATGTCAAAGGACATGAGGACATTTTGAAGGCCCACTAGAGTTTCTTCTGACCTTCTTATTGTTTTTAGACATACCAGGGAATAGTGTAGTACACTGTCTCATCTTGAAATTAGGAATTATTTATGATAGATGTAATCAGATGTAAGGATTAAAATACAAATAGTTAAATTTTAAGTGTAAAAATATTTAAGAAAACTGCAGCTTTCTATATAAGATTTGGTTGAAGGCATAAATGTTTTCAGAGCAGGTTAATTTATCACTAGTGAAGTGTACCAAGACATAAATAATAAATGGTAAAAAGTAGATAGCTAACAGGAAATTAAACTCAATTAGATATATAATAGCCTTCAAACTAAGGAACCATCATATATTTTATCCTAGTTTCTCTCTTAAATCATCATAGAAAGATGGAAAATCATTTGACCTTAATTTCTCTTCTGTGGGAGAATAGAAGTGCTTTGAGAAAAATGAGGGGATATATGACTCATGAAAATAATCACAAAGTCTTTGTATATTTAAATATTTTTAGTGTTAAAAATGATAAAACATATATAGGAAGAGATCAAGAAGTCAGTGTAGGAGGACATGGAGCTTAACCCCCCAAAAAACACATAAAAAATACATCTATATTTGGAACAATTCTCGTGTTTAACTGGAAACTGGCAGAAGAGATGCTACATAACCAAGGTGCAAGAAAGAACTCCACATAACCTGGTAGGCAGGACAGACATAAAAGGCATTGAGTCAGAACTTGCATCTGTGGGAGGGATCCATAAGAAAAAGAAGAGAAGGTTCTCATGAGTGGACCCTTGCCCTGGGTAACGAGCAGGCTGAGCTATTATCTGGGCATCTCAGTTGTGGGATATCACACAGAAGAGACAGGCTTCCTTGCCTGTTAGGAAGTCCACTGAGACAGCAGAAGGGCAGAAGAAGCCTAAATTCTACTCAAAAGGAGTGCAAGCATGCTGGCTTGCTAACTTAGGGTGGAGAGAGCTTTTTACTGGTGACTGCCACCTCGCCACATGTCCCAATAGAAAGGGGTGAGCATTCCAGCCTCCTTCACTTCACATCACAGTCTGGCGTCAGATCTGAGTCCAGACTTGTTTGGGGTATTCAGAGAAAGACCAGAGTGCCGGAAGTATGAGTTGGGTGGAGCTGTGGAGGCTCCACACACATGGGCAGCACCGAAAGAGAACTCAGTAGCTAAGCGCTGAAGCTGGCAAACAGATCCTAGGAGATGGCCCATCTAGCTTTACAGAGACAGCCTGGGGTAGGGGGTCTAGGGTGTGGTCTGGGTGGGGTGATGATAGCTGTTGTCAGCCCCCTTAGGACTGAACAGCAGTTCACCTCCCAGTGAGAGTGCGTGGCTCCTTTCACTCTCTCGACTCCATACCTCAGCTTCATACTGAATCTGAGACGAACAAGTCCTGAGAGGAGACTGCCAGAGACAGCCCATCTCATAGGTGCAGGTAGCCACTTCAATGCCTGCAGGATATAAAATTAGTATACAGAAACCTGTTGCATTTCTTTATACTATTAATGAAATATCAGAAAGGGAATGTTATAAAAACCCTATTTAAAATCACATCAATGGAAATAAAATACCTAGGAATAAACTTAACCAGAAGGTGAAAGACCTACACACTGAAAACTTAAAATATAGACAAAGGAAATTGCAAATGATTCAAGAAATGGAGGGGTATCATATGCTCTTGGATTGGAAGAATTAATATTGTTAAAATGGTCATAGTACTCAAGGTAATTTATATATTTAATGCAATCCTACCAGAATATCTGTGACATTTGCCACAGCACTAGAAAGAATAATCCTAAAATTTATGATACCACAAAGGGCCCAGAATTGCCAAAGAAATCCTGAGAAAAATAAACAAAGCAGGAGGAGTCCTCCGTTCAGACTTCAGACTCTACTACAAGCTACAGTAATCACAACAGCATAGTACTGTCACAAAAACAGACATATAGAGCAAGGGAACAGACTGGAGGGCCCAGAAGAAAACCCCACACACCTGTGGTCAATGAATCTTCTACAAAGTGGCAAGAATTTACAATGGAAAAAACACAGGTCATGTTGGGAATGCTGGACAGCCACATGTAAATCAATGAAATTAGAACATTCCCTCACACTATATACAAAAGTAAGCTCAATGTGTTTTAAAGACCTCAATATAAGACATGACACTGTAAAACTCCTAGAAGAGAATATAGGCATAACATTCTCACACATAAATCAGTAATACTTTCTTAGATCAGTCTCCCAAGGCAAAAGAAATAGAAGCAAAAATATACAAATGGGACCTAATCAACTTAAAACCTTTTGCTCAAAGGAGATCATTAAAAAAGTGTAAAGACACCCGCAGAATGGGAGAAAATATTTGCAAATGAAGCAACCAACAAGGGAATTAATCTCCAAAATATACAAATAGCTTATATAGCTCAATATTGAGAAAACAAACAACTCAATCAAAAAAATGACCTAAATAGACACTTCTCCAAAGACCAAACAGCCCATGAAAAGATGGCAACCTCACTAATTATTAGAGAAATGCAAATCAAAATCACAACGAGGTATCACATCATGCTGGTCCGAAAGGCTATTATCAAAATTCTACAAATAATAAATGCTGGAGAGGGTGTGAAAAAAAGGGATCCTTCCTATATGATTTGTGGAAATGTACATCAGCATAGCCGCTATGGACAACACTATGAATGTGCCTTATAAAACCTAAAAACAGAGTTAATGTATGATCTAACAGTCCCACTCCTGGGTATATATATATATGGAAAAAGTGAAAACTCTAATTTGAAAATATATATGCACCACAGTGTTCACAGTAGCACTATTTACAATATCAGAGACATGGAAACAATCCAAGTGTCTGTCAACAGACAACTGACTCAAGATCTGGAGATATACATACACACACACACAGAGAAACAGAATATAAATCAGGCATATAAAATGAAATATTGCCACTTGTAGGAACATGGATGGATCTAGAGAATATTATACTTCATAAAGTCAGACAAAAAGACAAATAGTATTTGGTATCATATATATATGGAATGTAATAAATAATACAAATGAATGTATGTACAAAACAGATTCACAGTACAAGAGAATAAACTCATGGTTACCAAACTGAAGAAGGAGGGATGGAGGGACAAATTATGTGTATGGGATTAAGGGATACAAACTACAATACATAAAACAGATAAAACATGATTTACTGTATAGCACAGGGAATCACATTCAATATTTTGTAATAACCTGTAATGGATTATAATCTGAAAAAAAAATCTGAATTGCTATGCTGTACACCGGAAACGAACACAATATTGTAAGCCAATTTTAGTTCAATTAGAAAAAAAGTGATAAACTACCAATTTGGTAGGCCAAAATATTTCGAGTAGTTTCTTTCAGAGTATCATAATGAGTAGATGCAAATTAATGCAAAGGAATTAGAAAACTCCCTGGTGGCCAATGTGAGTGAAAACTGTGAAGTGTAAATGCATGGATGTATGGAACTACAGCCGTATCAAACAACTGCATTTCGCCAATAAAAGATGTACCCCACCCTTTCCCTTGGGTATATATATTTTTCATTGTCTCCCTTGTTATTTCCTACTTATTCTTTAGATTATGACTCTGCTGTCATCCTCTCAGCCCACCATTACCTGATCTTTGTTGTTTCCAAAACTCTGTGTGACCCCTTGTAACATATCCTACGTGAAACTATTGATTTTGCTTCCCTGCTCATTTTGCCAGACTTAAAATTCTTTGGGGATCAAATTTTTGTTTTGTTTATTTTAATCCTTACTACTTAGCACAATTCTTAATGCATGACAGTGTTTTAAAATGAGATGGAAGGAAGGTGAAGAGGAGAGAAAGAAAAAGCAGAAACTGAAATGGAAGAAAAAAACATCTTAAAATGTCTTTAAAGAGTGAGAAATATTAACCTTAATTTCCTTTTTTAAACAGCTGTAGTCCTCCTGAAATAAAAGGAGAGAACTGTCCAGTGGGCTTTAGTCTATGCCTGAGGCAGAAGTTGCAAAGTGTACACAAAAGGAATATAGTGATTTTATAGTAAAATTATGTAGCTGTTTAGGTAAAAATGCCTAATCTTCCAGTAGGCATGCAGTAGACTAATGTATCCCTTAAATACCATACAGAAGACATACTGATAGACTATGTGGAATAATTCGTGTAGCACTTTTCATTTAAAGCATCTAGGTTAAACATCTAAGAATAAGAAATGAAACTATGATGGGAGAAAACTAAACAGAGCCTCAGAATCCTATGGGTCATCACTAGTAATACCAACCTCTACATACAGGAAGGAAGCCGTACAAAGAGAAGAGGAAGAAAGGGGGGCAAGGAGTACATTTGAAGAGTTAATGGGTGAATTCCAAAATTTGATGAGAAATATTAATCTATACATTCATGAGGCAAAATAAATTCCAAGTAGGATAAACTCAAATATTTCTATGCCTAGGATTATCATAGTAAAAAGTCAAAAACCAAAGAATAAAAGACTTTGAAAGTAGCAAGAGACAAAAATTCTGTTCTATACATCTGTGTCTCTTTTTCTGTCTTGCATATAGGGTTATCATTACCATCTTCTTAAATTACATATATATATATGTATTAGTATACTGTATTTGTGTTTATCTTTCTGGCTTACTTCATTCTGTATAATGGGCTCCAGTTTCATCTATCTTATTAGAAACAGATCACCAGCCCAGGTTGGATGCATGAGACAAGGGCTCAGGGCTGGTGCACTGGGATGACCCAGAGGGATGGGATGGGGAGGGATGTGGGAGGGGGGATCAGGATGGGGAACACATGTAAATCCATGGCTGATTTATGTCAATGTACAGCAAAAACCACTACAATATTGTAAAGTAATTAGCCTCCAATGAATAAAAATAAATGAAAAAAAACAGAAGTGAAAAAAAAAGAAAAAGTAGCAAGAGAAAAGTAATCATCGCATATAAGGAATCTTAAATAAGATTAACAGCAAACTTTTAATCAGAAACCATGCAGGCCAAAAGCAGCAAAGAACATAGTCAAAGTGCTGAAAGGAAAAGACTGTCACATCCAGGTGGCTAATAAACACATGGAAAATGCTCAATATCTCTTTTTATTAGAGAAATGCAAATGAAAACTACAATGAGGTGTCACCTCATACCAGTCAGAATGGCCATCATCAAAAAAAATCTACAAACAATAAATGCTGGAGAGGATGTGGAGAAAAGGGAACCCTCTTGCACTGTTGGTGGGAATGTAAATTGGTACAGCTGCTATGGAGAATAGTATGGAAATTTCTTTAAAAACTAGGAACAAAACTACTATGACCCAGCAATCCCATACTGGGCATATACCCTAAGAAAATCATAATTGAAAATAGCCAGGACATGGAAGAAATCTAGATGTCTGTCAACAGATGAACTGATGAAGAAACTGTGACATATATACAATGAAATATTACTCAGCCATAAAAAGGAATGAATTTGGGTTAGTTCTAGTGAGGTGGATGAATCTAGAGCCTATTGTACAGAGTAAAGTCAGAAAAACAAATATTGTATATTAAAGCAGAAAAAATGATATTGTTGAATCTATTTGCAGGGCAGGAATACAGACCTATACATAGAAAACAGACTTATGGACACAGCAGGGGAAGGAGAGTGAGGATGAATTGAGAGAGTAGCACTGGGAATATATTACTATGCGTAAAATAGATAGCTAATGAAAAGTTGGTGTATCATGCAGGGAGCTCTGCCTCATCTTCTGTGACAACCTAGAAGGGTGGGATGGGGTGGGAGGTGTGACGGAGTTTCAAGAGGGAGGAGACTTGTGTATACCTATGACTGATTCATGTTAATGTACAAATTCAACACATTGTTTTTATCCTCCAATTAAAAAATAAAGTAAAACAAAACAAAAAATTCTATATCCAACAAAATTCTTCAAAAATGGAAGAAACATTAAAATAGCCTCAGAAAAATTAAAAAATGGGGAGAATCCATTGCTAGCACCCTGCCCTACAAAATTACAGTAATCAAGATAATCTTTCAGGCTGAAATGAGAGGACACAATAGTAACTTGAATCCACATGAAGAAATAAAGGTATCTGCATAGGTAGATAAAAAAACAGTAAAATATATTTTTGTTAGCTTTGTTTTTATACCTGATTTTAAAAACTGGCATAAATGGATAATTATAAAAATGCTTATAATTATAACAATATAACTTGTATGACAATAATGACATAAAGGAGGAAGGAATAAAGGGAAGTTATACTGAAAAAGGAAATGAAAATATGATGGAAAATATGTATATGCACTGCTTCCTGGGTAGCTCAGCTGGTAAAGAATCCACCTGCAATGCAGGAGACCCTGGTTCAATATCTCCGTGGGGGAGATCCCCCCGAGAAGGCACAGGCTACCCACTCCAGTATTCTTGGACTTCCCTGGTGGCTCAGATGGTAAAGAATCAGCCTGCAGTGCGGGAGACCTGGGTTCGATCCCTGGGTTGGGAAGATCTCCTGGAGGAGGGCATGGCAACCCACTCTAGTATTCATGGCTGGAGAATCGCCATGGACAGAGGAGTGGGCTACAGTCCATGGGGTCGCAAAGAGTCAGACACGAATGAGCAACGAAGCACAGCTCATGTATAGACACACATGGATAAATATACACATACGGATATATACATAGTTCATAGCTGATATTTGAATGACAGGCTTTAGTATTTAAGTATTTATTAAGTCAAGATAACTTATTGAGCATGAGGTTTTAATCTGTACGTGTGAATAGATGTATATGTTCATTCCTGTGTGTAGTTAACGTGACATTATATTACATTTGGGGGGATGGATATATTTTGTTGAAGCAGAAACTGTGAAACAGCTGCACTATACTATAATCCTAGTTTTACATTTGGAGAACTTGAGACAACAGGTATTTATGTATGTGCATGCATGCTAAGTTGCTTCAGTTGTGTCCAGCTTTTTGTGGCCCTATGGACCACAGACCACCAGGGTCCTCTGTCCATGGGATTCTGGATACTGGAATGGGTTGCCATGCCCTCCTTGCAGGGGTTCTTCTCAACCCAGGAATCAAACCTGTGCCTCTTATGTCTACCTGCAATGGCAGACGGGTTCTGTATTGCTAGGGCCAACAGCTATTTATGTACCATCATACTCAAATAACTTTTCTCTTTTTCATAACTGAAAAACAAAGTAATTAGAATCAGTTATTGTTAAACAGGAAATTAAAACATATTCCAACTAAGTGGAGTATTTACAAATTATTGGGAAGAAACTAAGTTGTAAATATTCTACTTGATTACATGCTTTGACACTTTTCAGTTGAACTTTCAGTTTTCTGGGGATACCACTGGGATATTTATGCCATAAATTTTATGCTTCCTCTTGATGAGTCACAATCATCAGCTGGATTTAATTTTATTTTTTTGCAGTTCAAAATTATTCTTCATAAAAGCCCTGTTACCTTTTCTTTGTACCACAGAGTAGAAAATTCTGAAAAAATATATATGTACTTGTATAAAGTGCTGTATGTCTCCTTCCTATGTATGGATTCAGGTCCACATCAAAATATCAATTTCTTTCCAGGATACAGTAAATTGCATCCTCTTAATGTCCTCCTGAATTGTTTTTTTTTTTTTTTTACTTCATCTCTGCATATGTGTGATATGTTGATTAATCATAGACTACTTTCTTTGGAGATATTTGTTGGCCTTTAATTTATAATTAGATAGCAAACAGACTTAATCAGTCCTGAGCATGAATTCAGGTTCTAAATTGGGTACTTTTTCCTGAACATTGCATTACATTTACATACCAAGATTTCAGTGCTTATACCTGGGGTTTCTGCCTGTGTACCAGGGAAGTGCTCTCAGACCTTGGAACAGATAGGTCCATCTATCATCTCAGCCAAGGTGTTCTTAAATTTATTGGCAATATCAACTTCTCACCTTGAGAAATCAACAAACATGTAAAGTCTCAAAAATTTATTCTTTAGTTCCTATACCCAGGCATCAACTGTTCATTGTATAAAACTACTTGTCACTTTTACTTTCCTGGTTCCCACTTAGCTTCAGCTCTCCTGGCCCCTAGTTAATGTGTCTACATATAACGTTTCTTGGAAAAAATATCCAGTCTCTCTTTCAGATACACTCTTCTTCCACCTGCTTCTCTCCCCATAATGGTATCTGTGGGGAAGGAAGCTGTGAAACAGGTGACACCAAGAAAAATTGGAGTCAGTATCCCCCTCTATTGCCCAGACGACGTCTTGTCCGGCTGGCATTTGCATCTTGTTTGGGACTGTCATAACTTACAGTCTTGTCTCCGGCTTTCTGTACTTTTCACTAGCCTGTGACTAGTTCTGCTCTTAACCTTTCTTATGGAGTACTACACTTTGCCACAGAGTCCCATCCAGGCCTGAGGTTTGTCAGAGCATCCATACCACAGGGGAAGTCAGGACTCCTCAAAACCAGGGCTTTTCTTTACCTGACCATGCTGTGCTGCCATATTCATTTGTTCCCCAGATCAGTGACATTTTTCTGAGGCTCAGGATAGGAAGTAAGTTCTGTGCTCTACCCTATCATGAGTATTTATCTAAGGCTCACCCTCCCCTATCTAGATTTTGCCCAGATAGTGAAAAATCAAAGCATCAATTCCATCAGTTCCAGAGTCAGAAAAAAAGATTTTCATTCCTCACAATCATATCTATCTACCAGTAAGCACCAAGAATTCTTGCTGAGTAGGAATATCTTTTTTATCTATATGGATGAGAAGTGAGTAGATAAATGTATTTGGAAACTCCTCTCAAGGCCATTGAGTCCATTGTAAAGTTATTATCTAAAATATGTGGCAAGGCAAAACTATTTTAACATGAAGTGTTAAAATAAATTTGTCTTGCCACTTATATTTTAGAAAAAATTCACATCTTTAGCTTCTGGTTCTAAATCAATAATGTTAGCTTATCCCTCTATGTTTCACTTTTGGTTCTTCCATTATCAAGTACCTGGAGGAGGTGGGTCTATACAAGAAGGTTTTCACGTCACCATTAAGACAGCCAAAGTCACAACAACAAATGAAGTCAGAGGGAGATCCAAATTGGAGATAAGGAGTGGCATAGCTGTTTTGGTTAAACTTCATTTTTAAAGTCAGATTTATTAAGATAGAATTCACATGTCATATAGCTCTCCCATTTAAAGTGTACAATTTTTTAATGTTTTTCCTTGAATATTGAGAGGTTTGAGCAAATATCATCACTGTCACTTTTAGAACATTTCATCACCTAAAAAAGAAAGTTCATGCCCTTCAGCTGTCACTCCTTATCATGTTTTCTCCCTTTCTCTAGACTTAAGCAGGAACCCACTTTCTGTCTCTATCGATGTCCCTATTCCAAACTTTCATATGAGTGGAAACATATAGTGTGTGGACTGTTATGACTAGTTTCTTTGTTCAAGGTTCATCCAAGTTGTAACATTTAGCAAGTACATCATTTCTTTTTTGGCCAAATGTTATTCCATTGTATGGATATGTCATATTTTGTTTATTCATTTGTCTATTGATAGACATTTGAGTTGTTTCTACCTTTTGGCTATTGTAAATGATGCAGCAATAAACATCGGCATACTTGTTGCTGAAAACAGAGACACAAACTGATGTTCTGGATATATATCTAGGAGTAAGTTGCTGGATATGATAACTCTGCTTAACATTTTAGGAATATCCAAACTATTTTCTACAGTGTCTATGACATTTTACACACCTGCTAAAAGTGCTCGAGTTCCAGTTTCCCCAAAGCCTCACCACCATTTGTTGTTTTCTATTTTCTTACAATAGCCATTCGAATAGCTGTGAAGTAGTATCACATTATGGTCTAAATTTGCATTTCCCTAGTGATACTGAGCATCTTTTCATGTACTTATAAATCATTTTTATATCTTTGGAGAAATATTTGTTCAAGTCCTTAGCCTGTCATTTAATTGGGTTTCTGTTTTCTTTGTTGTTGTTGAGTTGTAGCAGTTCTTCATATATTCTTGATATTAATCTCTTACTGGCTATATGATTTGCAAAAATCATGTTTATAGTTTTAATTCTTAAATTTAGGCCTTTGTAAATTCTGTCAATACTTATAAATGGTGTGAACTTGATTCTTTTGCATCTGCATATCCATTTATTCTAATACCATTTGTTGAAAAGACTATTACTTTCAGTGAATGGTCTTGGTGCCCTTGTTGAAAGTAAGTTTATCTTAGAAGTGGGGATCTGCTTTTTGTCTAAATCAGATTGCATATTGCTATTTGTATTACAGAAGAATAGCTTCAAGAAAAACATCTTCATGGATATTCTAAGGGTTGACTGGTGACTGGTGATTTTCCAATAGGAAAATCAGTGGCAAAACCATTTTAGAAAAACAGTCCTAACCATTTGTTTGGTGACTCATTTCAGAAGTTAATTCTGTAGAAGCTGTTGACAATTAGGTATGGACAGAATGAAGATTTGTGCTTCTGACTGTTTTTTCCAAATACTGTTTTTCCCAAAGCCAAAAAATGAGTATGTCTGAAAACTAACAGTAATGTGATCATAATCAAAGCTTTGACCCTCAAACAGGGAATATCATGCCTCAGAGTGTATAAGCAGCTCATTTGTAATTTCTACTGACCATGAAATTACAACACAGCACAGATCTTTGTCAGCAATGTCATAACTGCTTTAAAGCTGAAGGTCATAATACAACATGCTGCTAAGTCACGTCAGTCGGGTCTGACTCTCTGCGACCCCATAGACGGCAGCCCAACAGGCTCCTCTGTCCCTGGAATTCTCCAGGCAAGAATACTGGAGTGGGTTGCAATACAACATACAAGGTGACAAATTACTGAAACCCTTTTGATAAAGATACTCTACAGTACTTTATAAAGATCTGAATACTCATCAAAATGTTGCTATATTCCCATTAGAACCAATAAGAAAAGTTTAAATATGTTACCTAATAATTCCTAGAACCATTCATTATACATTAACACAATTTAATTTGTGTGAATTACATAGTACAGGCATCAGGTTTTTCTTTTAAGTATTTCAAATTCTTTAATTTACAGCAAGGTGAAGTATGAGTTTTATTCTCCTTAATCAGAGAATCAGGTAAGTAAACTTAACTACTCTATGGAATAGTTATGAGCGTTTGAGTGTGTGTGTGTGTGTGTGTGTGTGTGTGAGTGTTTATATGGATGTGATCATGTGCCAAGAAAAACTCAGAAACAGGTAATTAGGTGGAAACTGCTACTCCTAATGAAGAGTCAAATATTTATTAAGAAAACTTAATGAGTTTTAAAACTAATATACATTATTTAGACACAACATGGACAGAGTTAATAGCTTAAATACTTTTAATTAACATTAATAAATGTATTTACTGAAAATCCACAGAAATAATACTCCTGCCTCCTCTTCTTAGATGAAGTAACCACTTCATTAATCTTAATATCAATGCTCTCCCACTAGTATGTAGTCCTGGTAGTTAATAATAAGAAAAGCAGCACTGCTACCAAAGTGTCTTCCCACATTAATAGGGCAACACTAAATGGTTGCCTAGCTCCTAAAATAGTTTGAAGAGAAAAATCATGTGTTCATTTTTTTCTGAAAGAGTGCCTAGTGACAATTCTCAGCAAGAACTGAGCAAACTAAAGTCAAGATAACTACTCATTTATTAAAAATCCTAAGTTCTGAAGTATTCTTTCAGCACTGTTATGAAGAAATAATTATTTCCTGTGTTCTTTGTCTGAGGTGAACCTTCACACTTTCCCAGCTCTGACATAAAGCCTGTGGCTTCTGATATGAATGCCAACAGTCTTAATGATGAGTTCAAGCTTTGACATTTTAACTGGTCTTCTTAATTTCTCTCCAGTATTAGAGTTTAGGAACAAAGAAAGTTGAGGTGAGGTGAACAGATGAGAGAAACTGGGTGACAAACTAGGATGGCCAACTTAGTCCATATTAGTCTTCATTGCAGTTAGTCATGACCAAATGATCAAGATATGGACAATGAAATATTAATGAAAATTTCTGATAGGCCTTCTGAAAAGCTTTTGTAAAAGGAATGAATTCAGCTGGCATGCAATTTTCTATCTTTTTGCCTTAACTTTGCCTATTAGTTCCAGGGAAGTAGACATAATCCCTGCAGGATCATCAGTCATCTTGTGGTCTTGAGAACAAAGCCCACATGCTAAGAATATGGCAGAAGAAAAATAAGAAATTAGATCACGGGCATATGCAGTCATTCCAGAGCTCAGCTCCAAATATCTTGCTTACTTAAGGAATTAAACTTCTCTCAGTTTAACCAGTTAGAGTTTTATGTATCTAGATCTAAATATAAATTAAAATATACAAGAGATAAGGTGTCTGACCCCAGTATATTTAGAGAATTTAGTACACAGGTTTTTAGAGTAAATCACACTATCATCTTTGTTCTGGTTTGAAAGTCAAAAATTACTTTATCTGTTGGTCTTGAGACTTAAAAAATCTTATTATACCTACTTGTCAATAAAGGCCCCAACTCAAGGAATAAAACTGTGAGGAAAAAACAGCAAATTTAGAACCTGAGTATTGAGGAGGACTATGAAGGCAAGTGCCCTCTGCTATGGTAAAGTCCGTTAAAGCCAAAGCATAATGTTCTGGCACATGTGGGTGTGTTTGTATTGAGGTGTGTGTGTGTGTAATGTAACTGGGAAACACAAACAAACCTTGATTTGCTTTCTTGTGACTTTATGAACATAAATTTTTAATCAAGGTAAACAATATATGAGTACCTCTTTTTCATGGAAAGACCCATCCCTTCCACATTAGATCATTTTTCGGGATTTTGGGAGAAGGCATTTTTGTTCCCTTCCTTTGGGATCCACTGCTCCAGTGTGTTTATCCAGAGATTCTAAGTTGATGAGGGGCATGGTATATCACTAACTTGTCTCAAATCAGCACACAGGTGAACTCACATGATTTCTTTTAGCATCATAGAAATGCCATAGCTCCCAGTACTAATCATCCACTTACAGTCTCCTGCCTGAATTTCTGATGCCTCATTCTTCCCATAAAAGCCTGAACCAGACTTGCCTGTGAGTGTCCAGGAGTCTCCAGTGGAGGTATGGGTTGGCAGTCAGGGGCAGTGAATACAATGGTCCTGGGAGCCAAGGCATGCTCACTTAAGTCCCTTTGAAGAAAGTTGCCATTACCCCTACCATAGTTTGGCCTCAGGCCAAACTGCAGGGAGGGAACACAGTCCCACCCATCAGCAGAAAACTGGATTCAAGATTTACTGAGCATGGCCCCACCAACTAGAGCAAGACCCAGTTTATTCCACAGCCAGTCCTTCCCATCAAGAAGTTTTCACAAGCCTCTTATCCTCATCCATCAGAGGGCAGACAGAATGAAAACCACAATTACAGAAAACTAACCAAACTAATCACATGGATCATGGCATTGTCTAACTCAATGAAACTATGAGCCATGCCGTGTGGGGCCACCCAAGACAGATGGGCAATGGTGGAGAGTTCTGACAAAATGTGGTCCACTGGAGAAGGGAAGGGCAAACCACTTCAGTTTTCTTGCCTTGAGAACCCCATGAACAGTATGAAAAGGCAAAAAGATAGGACATTGAAAGATGAACTCCCCAGGTTGGTAGGTGCCCAATATGCTACTGGAGAAGAGTGGAGAAATAGCTCCAGAAGGAATGAAGAGTCTGAGCCAAAGTGGAAACAAAGCTCAGCTGTTGATGTGTCTGGTGGTGAGAGTAAAGTCCGATGCTATAAACAGCAATATTGCATAGGAACCTGGAATGTTAGGTCCATGAATCAAGGTAAATTGGAAGTGGTCAAACAGGAGATGGCAAGAGTGAACATCAATATTTTAGGAATCAGTTTACTAAAATGGACCAGAATGGGCAAATTTAATTCAGATTACCATTATATCCACTACTGTGGGCAAGAATCCCTAGAAGAAATGGAGTAGCCCTCACAGTCAACAAGAGAGTCCAAAATGCAGTACTTAGGTGCAATTTCAAAAATGACAGAATGATCTCTGTTCATTTCCAAGGCAAACCATTCAGTATCACAGTAACCCAAGTCTATGCCACAACCACTAATGCAAAAGGAGCTAAACAGATCTGTGAAGACCTACATGACCTTCTAGAACTAACACCCCCCAAAATGTCCTTTTCATCATAGGGAACTGGAATGTAAAATTAGGAAGTCAGGAGATACCTGGAGTAACAGATAAATTTGACCGTGGAGTACAAAATGAAGCAAGGCAAAGGGTAACAGAGTTTTGCCAAGGGAATGCACTGGTCACCTTTTCCAACAACACAAGAGATGACTCTATATATGGACATTGCCAGATGGTCAATGCTGAAATCAGATTGATTATATCCTTTGCAGCCAAAGATGGAGAAGCTACATACAGTCAGCCAAAACAAGACTGGGAGCTGACTGTGTCTCAGATCATGAACTCCTTATTGCCAAATTCAGACTTAAATTGAAGAAAGTAGGGAAAACCACTAGACCATTCAGGTATGACCTAAATCAATCCCTTACTGGAAGCGACACATAGATTCAAGGGATTAGATCTGATAGACAGAGTGCCTGGAGAACTATGGACAGAGGTTCATAACGTTGTATAGGAGGTGATGATTAAAACCATCCCCAAGAAAAAGAAATGCAAAAAGGCAAAATGGTTGCCTGAGGAGGCCTTACAAATTGCTGAGAAGAGAAGAGAAGCCAAAGGCAAAGGAGAAAAGGAAAGATATACCTGTATGTAGCTCAAGAAGCAACAGTTAGAACCAGACATGGAACAATGGACTGGTTCAAAATTGGGAAAGAAGTATATCAAGGCTGTATATTGTCACCTTGCTTACTTAACTAATATACAGAGAACATCCTGCAAAACGTCAGACTGGATAAAGCACAAGCCAGAATCAAGATTGCCGGGAGAAATATCAATAACCTCAGATATGCAGAAGCTACCACCCTTATGGCAGAAAGCAAAGAGGAGCTAAAGAGTCTCCTGATGAAGGTGAAATGAGGAGAGTGAAAAAAGTTGGCTAAAATCTCAACATTCAAAAAATTAAGATCGTGGCATTCAGTCCCATTACTTCACAGCAAATAGATGGGGAAACAATGGAAACAGTGACAGACTTTATTTTCTTGGGCTCCAAAATCACTGCAGATGGTGATTAGAGCCATGGAATTAAAAGATGCTTGCTGCTTGGAAGAAAAGCTGTGACAAACCTGGACAGAGTATTAAAAATTAGGGACATTACTTTGCTGACAAAGGTCTGTCTAGTCACAGCTATGGTTTTTCCAGTAGCCACTTATGGATGTGAGAGTTAGACCGTAAAGAGGGTTGAGCATCGAAGAATTGATGCCTTTGAACTGTGGTGCTGGAGAAGACTTTTGAGAGTCTCTTGGACTGCAAGGAGATCCAACCAGTCAATCCTAAAGGAAATCAGTCCTGAATATCCATTAGAAGGACTGATGTTGAAGTTGAAGCTCCAGTACTTTGGCCACCTAATATGAAGAGCTGACTCATTAGAAAAGACCCTAATGCTGGGAAAGATTGAGGGCGGGAGGAGAAGGGGATGACAGAGGATGAGATGGTTGGATGGCATCACCGACTCAATAGACATGAGTTGAGCCAGCTCCAGAGATAGTGAAGGACAGGGAAGCCTGGCATGCTGTAGTACATGGGGTTGCAAAGAGCCAGACATGACTGAGGGATTGAACAGGAACAAGTTCTGACCAGTTGCAAAAGGAAGAAAACAAACTAGAACCATGATTTTCATCCAGGTTTGAACATTAGAATTGCCCCAGCATGCTTCTGTTAAAAAATGATGCTTGAGCCCCCAGTTTTACCAATAAATCAGAACACTGATGCCCTCTCTTTAATTCTGTATATGTTTTCCAGGTGATTTTCATAAGCAGTTGAGGTCAAGAACTACTGAGTCAGAAGCTAGAAAGGTAGTTACAGGAATTCTTGGCACTGGGCTAGAGTTATGGGCACAAATAGGGCTTTTGGAATTAGGCCACTTACTTTTTAATGAGTGTTACTTGCTGCTTAAAAATCATGCAAGGTGTGCCCATTGCTTGTAAGGCAAATTTCTAGGACTGATTTTTCAACCTCTTCATTCTCCCCATAGACTGTTTATGATCCAGCCAGTTTACATCGTCTCTTGTCTTATCCACCTCCCTTCCTGACTATTAGCTCCTGGAGAGCATGAACTGTGGCTTCTTATCTTTGTAGACCTAAGGATAGCCCAATGCCAGACACAAATAAGGGACTCAAAAATAAGTCCAGAATTGTGTGAGTTTGTGTGACCATCTCATTTTGTCCACAAGCCAATATGAAATGAGGCTCACATGTTTTCATGGAACTTCAATGCATGGATAAAGATTTACTCCTTCACTATTTATTGTGACATTATCGTAAAGCTGACATTGTGCTAAGACCTGAGGACATCCTATAAAGGAGATGTGAGTTGCCTTAGAGGAACTCATGTTTCAGTGCGTGTCATTTACAAATACTGAAAAGCATACAAAGAGGTGAGAAAAACATGTTTGGTTCAGTGTGAGAAACAGTAAATACAGACATTAGATTAAGCATTATTAACTATTATTTCTCATTTATGTTTAATTATCATATGATACATTAATAAAAATGTTGTTAAACACATGTCAGATTGACTTTGTTGTAAGTCATCTGTAATAACAACACACACCTACATGTTCTTAGGATTTCACTCCCAATATATCAATACTATGGCTGTTTGTCAACAAACTGATGCAACTATTTGTTCTTGGGGAATCTTCATAATTTATGCAAAATTTTATCCCTTACTTAGGAAAGGATATTTCAGAGTGGTTAAATAAATAAGTTAAATGAATCTTAAATAATAAGATAAATAAATAAGATAAAAGTATCAGAGACAGAGAGATATAGGAATTAATGAATTAAATAATGTGGGCATAAAGAACATGGATTTAGAAAGATTGGGAATGGGCAGAATGAGTTATACTAATACACAAATGTATGTGTACATGTGAACCCCACACTACTGTATTTAAAGTAGATAACCAACAAGGACTTACTATATAGCACAGGAAATTCTGCTCAATATTCTGTAATAACACAAAAGGGAAAAGAATTTGCAAAAGAAGAGATAAACATGTATATGTATAATTGAATCACTTTCCTGTATGCTTGAAAGTAACACAACATTGTTCATCAACTATACTCCAATAGAAAATAAAATAAAAGCACATTTAAACTTTCATTCTATTAAAAGGCACACCTTGTTCTATTTTAGAAAAGGCATATGAAAGGAAAACATTTTTCTCCAATCATTACTTACTCATTTTTCCTTCTTTCTAGCCAATATGAATGTGATAACCAGAGCTTACAATGATGTTGACTTTGAGTTATGGGAAAGGGTGGCTAAATATAGAACTAAAATATTAAAACAGATTTAAGAGATGCAGTTCAACATCAGGATTCCTTTGATGAGAAATGTATCTCTTTCAATATAGAATATGTTTTCCTTTTCAAAGTTATGTCAACTTGTGTAGCTCTTTAGGTTTTACATATCATGAATCAAAGTTCTGGAATAAAAGGGGAGTGTAGGGTGAAAAGAACCCTGGGCACCAGAAGCAGAAGAGGACAATCCAAAGACAGATGGGCTTTTCTGGACAAAGATCAGATCTCTCCCTGGAGGGAGAGCTGACCTCCCACGGTATAGCCGGGGCTACATCAGCTGCTTGCCACACTTTTGCAGATCAAAATCATGAGCCAAATACCCTGTAATGAACTGCCCCAAGCTGCCACTCTGCCCACTCAGGACTGATTTTGATTGAAGTGAATTTATTTAAAAAAGAAAATAGCAATACCTAAGGCAAACATCTTTGTCACTGGTATTGACAGTATGGCTCTAAAATGTGGACTTGCTCTGGGTCTGGCATCTTTTGAAACACATCAAAAGAAGAATAGAGTGAATATACAGGGTCTCATTTCACTCTGAACAATATAATTTACTCTGTGGGAATCATGAAGCAATATTAGAAAAAGATGAAGGCTTTGGTTAGCCTGCAAGTCCTGCCTGTCCTTCTCTATGATTGGTTTGCTTTTCATTTTCTGAAATACATCCTAGGGCCTTATAACCAACTTGCTACCTCAGGTGATATATGCTCTTGTCACTGGGAAATGTATTTCCAATTCCCGCACAGAAGTACAATTACATTCCAAAGCAACACATACATTTGACATGTTGCAAGTCTTTTAGAGACCTGCTTTTCATCCCTTGGGTTAAAATAGAATTAAAGGAAAATATGACCAAAGGCTTATATAGAGTAACAAGGAAGTACATGGTGAAACTCTTGTTTGGTCCACAAGATTTATCTTAGGGAAAATAACTCAGCAATTACTATATTTTACAATAGAGATCTGTTGCTTTGTAGACAATTGAGCACGAGATAGATTCTGCAATGTATGTTTAATTAATATAGATTTTCTGGTCTAGGCAATAGACTCAACAAATGTCACCAAGTGACATGGGTCCAGATTTTAGTTTGCTACTTTAAAGGGAATCTGCTTTTAAACATGAAGCTTTTTGAGAAACCTGACAGGTACCGCCTCAAGGTTTACATCAACAGTTCATAAGTTATATTGATATTATGTACCTTTGACATGATGTGATGAAGCAGTTTACCTTGGTGGTCTTCCTCCCCCAAATTCATAAACACAAACACAGTCTAAAACATCAGATGATTCCCAGTGGAGGGACATTCTTCAAAGTATCTGAACATTGCCCTTCAAAACTGTCCAGGTCATAAAAGCAAGAAAAATCCTAAAAACTGCCACAATCAGGAAGAGCCTCAGAGGGCATGAGAATAAATGGAATGTGATACCCTAGCTGGGATCCTGTGGCAGAAAAAGGACACTGGGTAAAAACTAAGGAAATTGAATAAAGGAGAGAATTGGGTTAATACTGATAGCTTACAGTGAATGGTGTTGGATTTGTGATCTCCGAAGATTTAGCTTCGGGACCAGGGACCAGACTTGATCACTCAAGAGCTTTTGTGTAGCAGAGTTTTATTAAAATATAAAAAGGGACAGAGAAAGCTTCTGACATAGACATTAGAAGGGGGATGGAGAGTGCCCCAATCCCTAGTCTTAATAAGAAAATTATATACTTTTTAATTGCTTATTACAATAAATCAAAAGAATGTCTCAAAGTTGTAAAGATCTTACTAGACTCACTCCCACAAAATACATTTTAAGATAACAGGATTAGTCAGCTGGTTTTCAGGAAGCAGAAGCTTGTCCTCAAGCAGGATGCATTATTGTATAAATTCTCACTAAGGAATGTAGAAAAAAAAGTTTGTCCTTTTTTCTCCTCCTTGAGAATTCCAGACCCCTGTCTCCTCCTTGGGGACCCTGGACATCTTATCAACCTGCTTAGGAATTGACTCAATACTAATGCATCAGTTCAGTTCAGTTACTTAGTCATGCCTGACTCTTTGCGACAGCATGGACTGTAGTACACCAGGCTTCCCTGTCCATCACCAACTCCCGGAGCTTACTCACACTCATGTCCATTGAGTTGGCGATGCCATCCAACCATCTCATCCTCTGTTGTCCCCTTCTCTTCCCACCTTCAACCATTCCCTGCATCAGGGTCTTTTCAAATGAGTCAGTTCTTCACATCAGGGGGCCAAAGTATTGGTTAATTGTAACTAATATACCATATTAATGTAAGATATTAATAATAGGGGAACCGAGTATAGAATATATGGGAACTCTCTGTACTATCTTTGCAACTTGCCTCTAAAATCTAAATCTGTTCTAAAATTAAAAAAATAATTAACTGTGATGCTTTTTTTGATTTTCCTGTACCAATACTGTATTAATATTGCAAAATTTATTTTACAAATGAGAAAATTGAAAGTCATAGAATCTAAATGGTTTGAACTACATGACTACACATGGAGATAAAGGAATAAATCCCTGAAATTGGGTCTGCTCATTTCCAAGGGCAAAGCTCTACTGAATAGGTTTAAAGCCTGAGTTGCTTACAAGGGTTTGAACATACATCCTAACAACAGCATGTCTCATTAACTTCCTTCCTTCAAGTCTTTGTTCAAACCTCACCTCCTCCAGTGAGTCTGTTCTGACCACTGTATTTAACAGGACACAGATCTTCTGCTTTCTTTATCCATAACACTTAACATCTCCTAACACATCACAGTTTATTATCATTACAGTTTAATTTATTATCATGCTGTTGTTTACTGTTTATTAGAATATGTTATAGGAGATCATAGACTTTTATTATATTCACTGAGCACACAAAATTGTGCCTAGCATACAGAAGATTCTTAATAAATGTCTGCTAAATGATCAAATCAACCTGGCATTTCTGAGGAAATATCTTCTGTTCTTTGCGTAAGGTCATTGCATGTTCTCAATTCACATGAGTCATTCTACCGAGGTGGGAAATTACTTCATTTTTTTTTTCAGCCTCTTTATTTTAATTTACTTGTCATAAGATGTTTTCATAGTCATCTTTTCTATATCACTTTTTGTGTGTGGTTTTGACCCTTCATTCCTCTGAGTCTTCTTTTGAACTCATGTTGCTAACATTAATCACATAAAAAGAGATAATAGGTGTTGGTGAGGGTTGGAAAAAAGAGAACCCTTGTACACTGTTAGTGGAAATATTAATAGGCACAGTTATTATAGAAAACAGTACATAAACTCCTCAAAAGTTTTAAAACTGAACTATTTAATATTTCTACTTGTGGACATATATCCAAAAGAAATGAAATCACTGTCTTGAAGAAATATCTACCTTATCATGCTCATGGCAGCTTTATTCAAAGCCATGATATAGAAACAACTGAAGTGTCTGTGAAGTGTCTGTTATCAATCATTACAACTTGTGTCCACTCTCATCATTACTGCCACCATAGTTTGGTCTCAGGTCAAACAACAGGGAGGGAACACAGCCCAACCCATTAACAAAAAACCGGATTAAAGATTTACTGAGCATGGCCCTGCCCATCAGAACAAGACCTAGTTTCCCCCACAGTCAGTCTCTCCCATCAGGAAGCTTCCAGAAGCCTCTTATCCTTCAGAGGGCAGACAGACTGAAAACCACAATCACAGAAACTAATCAAACTGATCACATGGACCACAGCCAGTCTAACTCAATGCAACTATGAGCCATGGCCAATAGAGCCACCCTAGATGGATAGGTCATGGTGGAGAGTTCTGACAAAATGTGGTCCACTGGAGAAGGGAATGGCAAACCACTTCAGTATTCTTGCCTTGAGGACCCCATGAACAGTATGAAAAGGCAAAAAGATAGGACACTGAAAGATGAACTCCCCACGTCAGTAGGTGCCCAATATGCTACTGGAGAAGAGTGGAGAAATAGCTCCAGAAGGAGTGAGGACACAGAGCCAAAGTGAAAACACTGCCCAGTTATAGATGTGATCAGTGATGGAAGCAAAGCCCAATGCTGTAAAGAGCAATATTGCACAGGAACCTGGAATGTTAGGTCCATGTGAGTGTGTACATCAGTCACCCAGCTGACTCTTGTGACCCCATGGACTGTGGCCCACCAGGCTTCTCTGTCCATGGAATTCTCCAGGCAAGAATAGTGGAGCGGATTGCCATTCCCTTCTCCAGAGGAACTTCCCAACCCAGGATCAAACCCTGGTCTCCTGCCTCGCAGGCAGATTCTTTACCATTTGAGCTACAGGGAAGTCTAATGAATCAAGGTAAATTGGAAGTGGTCAAACAGGAGATGACAAGAGTGAACACCAACATTTTAAAATCAGTGAACTAAAATGGACTGAAATGGGTGAATTTAATTCAGATGAACATTGTATCTTCTACGGTGGGTAAGAATCCCTTAGAAGAAATGGAGTAGCCCTCATAGTCAATGAAAGAGTCCAAAATGCAGTACTTGGGTGTCAAAAACGGCAGAATGATCTTTATTTCCAAAGCAAACCATTCAACATCACAGTAATCCAAGTCTATGCCCCAACCAGTAATGCTGAAGAAGCTGAAGTTGAATGGTTCTATGAAGATTTACAAAACCTTCTAGAACTAACACCCAGTAAAGATGTCCTTCTCACCATAGGGGAGAGCAATGGAAAAGTAGGAAGCAAAGAGATACCTGGAGTAACAGGCAAATTTGGCCTTGGAGTACAAAATGAAGCAGGGCAAAGGCTAACAAGAGTTTTGCCAAGAGAATGCACTAGTTATAGCAAACACCCTCTTTCAACAACACAAGAGACGACTCCACACAAGGACATCACCAGATAGTCAATACTGAAATCTGATTGATTATATTATTTGCAGCCAAAGATGGAGTAGCTACATAGAGTCAGCAAAAGCAAGACCGGGAGCTGACAGGGGCTCAGATCATGAGCTCCTTATTGCAAAATTCAGACTTAAATTGAAGAAAGTAGAGAAAACCACTAGACCATTCAAATTTACCTAAATCAAATCCCTTACAGTTATACAGTGGAAGTGACAAAGAGATTAAAGGGACTAGATCTGATAGACAGAGTGCCTGAACAACTATGGACAGAGGTTTGTGACACTGTACAGAAGGCAGTGATCGAGACCATTCCCAAGAAAAACAAATGCAAAAAGGTAAAATGGTTGTCTGAGGGGGCCTTACAAATTGCTGAGAAAAGAAGAGAAGCCAAAAGCAAAGGAGAAAAGGAAAGATATTCCCACTTGAATGCAGAGTTCCAAAGAATAGCAAGGAGAGATAAGAAAGCCTTCCTCAGTGATCAATGCAAAGAAATAGAGGAAAACGACAGAATGATAAAGACTAGAGATCTATTCAAGAAAACTAGAGATACCAAGGGAATATTTTCATGCAAAGATGGGTACAATAAAGGACAGAAATGGCATGGACCTAAGAGAAGCAGAAGATATTAAGAAGAGGTGGCAAGAATACACAGAAAAACTATGAAAAAAAGAACTTCATGACCCAAATAACCACAATGGTGTGATCATGCACCTGGAGCCAGACATCCTGGAATGTAAAGTCAAGTGGGCCTTAGGAAGCATCACTATGAACAAAGCTAATGGGAGTGATAGAATTCCAGTTGAGCTATTTCAAATCCTGAAAGATGATGCTGTGAAAGTGCTGCACTCAATATGTCAGAAAATTTGGGAAACTTAGCAGTGGCCCCAGGACTGGAAAAGGTCAGTTTTCATTCCAGTCCCAAAGAAAGGCAATGCCAAAGAAAGTTCAAACTGCTGCACAATTGCATTCGTCTTACACACTAATAAAATAATGCTCAAAATTCTCCAAGCCAGGATTCAACAGTACGTGAACTGTGAACTTCCAGATGTTCAAGCTGGATTTAGAAAAGGTAAAGTAACCAGACATCAAACTGCCAACATCCATTGGATTATCGAAAAAAACAAGAGTTCCAGAAAAACATCTACTTCTGCTTCATTGACTATGCTAAAGCCTGTGACTGTGTGGATCACAACAAACTGTGGAAAATTCTTCAACAGATGGGAATACCAGACCACTGTACCAGCCTCCTGAGAAATATGTGTGCAGGTCAAGAAGCAACAGTTAGAACTGGACAAGGAACAAAGGGCTGGTTCCAAATCAGGAAAGGAGTACATCAAAGCTATATATTGTCACCCTGCTTATTTAACTTCTGGGCAGAGTACATCATGCGAAATGCCAGGCTGGATGAAGCACACTGAAATCAAGATCGCCAGGAGAAATATCAATAACTTCAGATATGCAGATGATACCACCCTTATGGCAGAAAGTGAAGAAGAACTAAAGACCCTCTTGATGAATGAAAGAGGAGAGTGAAAAAGTTGTCCTAACACTCAATGTTAAAAAAACTAAGATCATGGCATCCAGTCCCATCACATCATGGCAAATAGATGGGGAAACAGTGGAAACAATGGGAGACTTTATTTTGAAGGCTCCAAAATCACTGCAGATGGTGACTGCAGCCATGGAATTAAAAGACACTTGCTCCTTGGAAGAAAAGCTATGACCAACCTAGACAGTATATTAAAAAGCAGAGACATTGTTTTGCCAACAAATGTCCATCTAGTCAAAGCTATGGTTTTTCCAGTAGTCATGTATGATGTGAAAGTTTAAATGTAAAGAAAGCTGAACACTGAGGAATTGATGCTTATGACCTGTGGTGTTGGAGAAGACATTTAAGAGTCCCTTGGACTGCAAGGAGATCCAACCAGTCAATCTTAAAATAAATCAATCCTGAATATTCACTGGAAGGACTGATTCTGAAGCTGAAACTCCAATACTTTGGCCACCTGATGTGAAGAACTGACTGATTGGAAAAGAAGGCAGGAGGAGAAGGGGACAACAGAGGGTGAGATGATTGGATGGCATCACCAAGTCTATGGACACGAGCTTGAACAACCTCCAGGGGTTGGTAATGGTCAGGGAGGCCTGGCAAGCTTCAGTCCATGCTGCAAAGAGTTGGATAAGACTGAGCAACCAAACTGAACTGATACCTAAATTCAACTGCAGAATAAAGTAAAATTAACTATAGTGTCGGTAGTCATTGATATGCTATTGTATCAGTTTATTCCGTGCTATTATGATATATATTTCTATAATATAATTCTTAATTTTTATGTAGCTTGTAAAATTAAGAAAGCAGATCTTATTTTTTACTATGCATTTCCTAAATATTTATACGTGGGAACTGATACTATCACAGGATTACTAAGGAAGCCTAAAAGGTTCTCCTTTTCTTTCATTCTTATTGCATTGCCTGTCTCCTGCTGTTGAAATTAAAGAACATTTCACAGCAAAATGTACGCCATTGTTATATCCATTTTCCCTTGAAAAAAACATATATATTAAAAAACAATACATGAGTGTGATCAAATATCTTACATAAATTATATGTCTAAAGGGATTAGCCAGTATCTGTGCCATGCATTATCTATGATGTTCCTTATTTCTGCAGTTGAAAAGTTTGGGTTTGGTGGCACCTGATTTCACCTGATCAGAGAACTTTTATGGAAGCTGTTGCATTTATATGCAACCATAAAATATTTCAGAAGCTAAATTTTCATGTGAGGTTTCTCTATCTCCCCTCTAGTGTAGTCAGCTCAGTGTATTTTCAAAGCCACTCCATATAAAATGAGGCTATTTTGAATACAAGACAAAGCTAAAGTTGTAAACTCCCAAGACTGGCCATTTGTTATCAATATAAAAAATAGAACCTAATGATCTATAAGATCTTTTTCATTTATACTCTCCACTTTCATGCATTCAGCAAGTAGTTTTTGAGAAATTACCATACAAGAGATTTTTTATATATATACACAAAAGATTTTTTAAAGCACTGTGGAAGCTATGTAGATAAAACAAGAATATTGTCCTTGGGTTGCATAATGATAAATCACAACAGATAAAGAAAAATAGCAATATACCCCTCAAAAGAACATTATAAAGTACAATATCAGGATATCTCAGCAGAGAGAGGAAGAAGTAAAAGACACCTACTGGAGGAATTCCAGTAAGACCCTGAAAGATAGATAGCATAGAATCAGACTAATTGTGGTATAAAAAGTTAGTGGAGATGCATTTTCATGAAAAAGGTACTTGTTATACATGAACACTTGGGTGAAAATGAGGAGTATACATTCCAAGTGAGGAATGTATGTAGAAGAGGAGAATGGGTAATTAAGCATACCATGAAAAATATTAACATTTAAGGCAATGATGAAAAATGGACACTAGTAATTAAGCCAAATTAGAAGCAAAACCAAAAAATATTAGCCTCCTATAAATCAAAGGAGGAAAGAATCTAAAGAATGAGATTAGCAATGTTGGATTCTGGAGAGGGGTATATTTAGTGAGCAGTGAAATGAACCACTGGATTAATGACTTTTAGTTCACTGGTGATCTTATTAAGGTTGATTTCAAAATGAATAAAAATTAAATTGAAATGAGTTAATGAGTAGAGGAAGTTAAAGTAGTGGAAAATAATTAGAGTTTTGGCTTATGTAGTGTATCAGAGAAGGAAAAGAAGAACAGATGGTAGTTTGAGTGCAATGCAAGTTTGGGTAAGCCTTTTAAGGATGAAGGCAGTGCTAACACCATACAGACAGAAAGAATGGAATCATAGCAAAGGAAAGAATGAAGACACAAGATTAAAGTAACTTTTGAATCAACGACCAAGGAAATTGAGAAGGGTGACCATACGTAGGAGGAGTTAGCACTTTGAAGAAGGTGACACATGACTTCCCCTGAAATGAGAGTGTAATTCATGTGCTTTTAGGGAAGGGGTAGGGCAGGCAAGTCACAGTCTCAGGCAGATTATATCCATTTTGTCTATGAAGAAAAATACAAGGCCCTCCTTTTTTAAAGAAAGAAGGAGGGCTATAGAAGTTTAATAAAGTGATAATCTACAGCATGTCTGAACTTTTTATGTAATCATTTGGAACCAATAGAAGTGATATTGCTGTTGTTGTTTACTTGTTCAGTCATGTCTGACTCTTTGTGGCTCCATGGACTGTAGCCCACCAGGTTCCTCTTTCCATGGGTTTTTTCCAGGCAGGAATACTGGAGTGGGCTGCCATTTCCTTCTCCGGGGGATCTTCTCGACCCAAGGATTGAACCCACGTCTCCTGCACTGGCAAGCATATTCTTTACCAGTGAGCCCCCAGGGACACACGATGTATAGACAGGTAACCAATGAGAACCTCTGGGTAGAGCTCAGGGAACTCTACCCAGCGCTCTGTGGGGAGCTAAGTGGGAAGGAAATCCAAAATGGAGGGAATATTAGTGTACATATAGACGATTGACTTTGCCTACAGTAGAGACTAACACAACACTGCAAAGCAACTATACAGCAATAAAGTGAGGTGAAATGACGTTGCTCAGTCGTTTCTGACCCTCTGTGACCTCATGGACTATACAGTTCATGGAATTCTCCAGGCCAAAATACTGGAGTGGTAGCCTTTCCCTTCTCCAGGGGATCTTCCCAACCCTGGGATCGAACCCAGGTCTCCCACATTGCAGGAAGATTCTCTACCAGCTAAGCCACAGGGAAGCCCAAGAATATTGGAGTGGGTAGCCTATCCCTTCTCCAGCAGATCTTCCTGACCCAGGAATTGAATTGGGGTTTCCTGCATTGCAGGCAATTCTTTACCAACTTAGCTATCAGGGAAACACATACTGCAATAAAACTAATTTTTAAAAAATACTGTTCTTTTTAATAAAAAGAACTTAAAAAAAACTTCTTTTTTAAAGAAGAACTTTTTTTAAAAAAGAACTTTTAAAAAAAGAACTCAACTCAGTATGAGGTACTATGAATTAAAAATTTAAAATGAAGAGTAGTAGACAAGTTAGAAAACTACTCAAATTGTTTCTGCAAGATGCAATGAGTGTTTTATTTGGAAGCATTAGTATTAACAGTAAGAAGGATCAAAAGCAAAACATGTAGCATTTAGCAATTATTTTCTTATGCAAAGTTTTACACCTAATATTTATTTTCATTGTCAGTCTGAGTTGATAAAATAAGTTTTGTATAGCCTATCCCACAAGTAAAAAAAGATTAGAGAAAACAGATAACTCTCTAACACAAAATTGATTGTCAGCCAGAGTGAGGAGAAAATTGCCCTTATTTTCTCTCCATAACATCATTAATCTACATTAAAGTCACTATCTCTAATCCAGTATTCTAGTGTGACACTTTTTTCACTCTTATTTTCTATATTCAACCACCAAAATCTGTAGGTTTTCTTTTCTTCACATGACCCCAGTTTTCCCTTCCACCACTTCCCCACACTCTTGTTTTAATTTAGATCCTTATCATATCCAACCAGAACAGTAAAAGAGGCAACAAGTAAATCACTTTTACAATACTTTTCTCTACCTTATATAGTAAAGTTAGAGGCTTAAGCAAAAGATCTAATGCTCTTGATTAATTTGGACTACTGTTCATAAGTTTGAAAAATCTAGGTGATCAATTCAGGCAAGATTTCCTTTTAAAATTATGGAAATTTTTATTATTTTTGTTTTCTTTTTTCTTGTGATATAATTGGTCTTCATGACCTCTGTAGTGACCAGATATAAGATGCATAGAGTTATCAATAACCTTTAAAATAATATTTTTTGTAGTTCCTGAGCCAGTCAATTGAATGATCATAAAGATTTTAATGGGTTTCCCTGGTGGCTTAGGTGGTAACAAATCTGTCTGCAATATGGAGACCCAGATTTGATCCCTGGTTTGGTGAGATCCCCTGGAGAAGGGAGCAACTAACCACTTCAGTATTCTTGCCTTGAGAATTCCACCGACAGAGGAGCCTGGAGGCTACAGTCCATGGGGTCACAAAGAGTCAGACACGACTGAGTGACTAACACAACAAAAATTCTAATAAGCACATCCAAATTGCTTCAAAGCCTCATCTAAACTTGTGCTTATCCTAGCATGCAAAGGCCTGGTTTTCTAATTCCAAAAGTCTAAATGACATTGGAATGATAAGCCAATTAATATAACTGTCTGCTCCTTCTATTAACAATACTGTCAACTTCTTTGATATGTATAAGAGAAAGGATATTGAGATGTATTTCTTTTAAATGAAGTGTTTCTCTTCAGTGAACACATTTCTAACTTGAAGCTTCTAAAGAATCACCCAATGCAATTTTATCTGATGTAGATCTGAGATATGTCCATTATCAACTAAATGAAAAAACTTTATGGTCCTTGCCACGAAGCATTAATGTGATTCAAATAAAGTAATCTTGATAGTCCTTGCAGTTTTTGTGAAAGATTTTCCCCTTTATGACCTTTGCTAGCATATTTGAGTAACAAAATTGAAAAATATTAAAAATAATAATTTTTCCAATTGGTAGAGTTTCTAAATTAACTTGATGGAAGCAACATCAGCATATTTGTGGGACATCAACTTTCACTGCTTCATTCCCTCTTAATTGATGTAAGTTCCTGAGATGACACAGAGAACCCTCTTTGTATTCCAGCTACAGGTATTTCCATTAAGTTAGTCTTACCTGTGCTCCCTCAAAGAACAATAAATGCATTAGATCACAGCTAAAGTCACCCAGTGCTACAAATAGAAAAATATAAAAACCTCATTTACCATTTCTTTGACCACATTTTTAAAAAATTTATTTTTTCATTTATTTTTATTAGTTGGAGGCTAATTACTTTACAATATTGTAGTGGTTTTTGCCATACATTGACATGAATCAGTCATGGATTTACATGTGTTCCCCATCCTGATCCCCTCTCCCACCTCCCTCCCCATCCCATCCCTCTGGGTCTTCCCAGTGCACCAGCCCTGAGCACTTGTCTCAGGCATCCAACCTGGGCTGGTGATCTGTTTCATACTTGATAGTATACTTGTTTCAATGCTCTCTCAGAACATCCCACCCTTGCCTTCTCCCACAGAGTCCAAGAGTCTGTTCTGTACATCTGTGTCTCTTTTTCTGTTTTGCAGATAGGGTTATCATTACCATCCTTTTAAATTCCATATATATGCATTAGTATACTGTATTTGTGTTTATCTTTCTGGCTTACTTCACTCTGTATAATGGGCTCCAGTTCATCCATCCATTAGAACTGATTCACAGTCTTTAAATTGAAATCAGAAGTCACTCATGCTTCTGTCAAATCAGTTGGAACTGGTTTGAAAACTCAAACTGAAGTTCATATACTCAGCAAATCAAAGGCTAAATGAACTGTCTGAAAGTCTAACAGAGTGTGATGAAAAGCAGAGCAATTTTTCATGTAAGTCAGTCCAGTTACCTCTACATAATATGCTGCAACTGCTATAGTGCTTTATATTATCATTCTACTCTTGCTTGGTTACTACAGAATGTTTCATGGCACCCTTAATAGTGACAGAACTTAGAGAAACAGCAAATCTCCAGTGTGCATAAATATATGTGCTTATAAATGTAGCCTATAGTATTTTCACATAGTTAGAAAACCCTAGTTATGCTTCTATTAAAATTTTTGAGGAATTTTCTTAGTGTGATAGATCTATGATGTTTGGTTTGTATTATTGCTTTGCTTTATCCCAAAATACTTCACGTAGCTCTTAAGAGTCCTTCAGTGCTCCTAACCAATAATCTTGCATGAGTTTAAATCTTATATATTTCTCTTACTCTCTGGATAGGGAGACATTCACATATAGGACTAAGTAGGTTATGGTTTTATATATATAAACAGAAATTTTGTACATATTCTATAACAACTCATTTTAGGAAGAACAATATGTAGATAAGCAAAGAAAGTGCTTAAAGTCTCATGTCCTAATTACTGAGGTTCCACCAGAGTCTCCTGAGTTTGTCAATATAATTCTTTGGGGACGCATAACCGATTAAGTAAAGGAGTTCTGATGTAATCTGACCAAAGAAGAATAGGATGAAATGCTTCTCTGTTTAGTGTAATACTTTCAATGCAGTCTAAGCTTTATGACAGTATTATTTTTATTAGCAGCTAAATAGAATTCTTTATGCATATATACTACAATCTTACCTTAGAACTGAGCACCTGACCTCCCTGGGAACCTCACTACCAGGCCAACCACCTTGGCCTCAGGCACCTATGACCTCAGGCTCCTGACTGACCCCAGACTCCAAATTGGCAGTTGTGACCCCAGCCTACATGCCAGTCCCTGCAGATGCAGCTCTGGTTACAGTCCAGCAAAAACTTCCAAAATCCAAGCTGGTATCTGTGAATCCAGGTACCACTCTGGCACCCATGAACCCAGGCTCCAGGCCCAAATCAGCACTCACAGACAAACTCTAGGCCAGCACCCTTGGGTTTGGGCTCCAGGTCCACTCCAGTGCGAGATTTGCTTATGGCCCTAGGTTTCAGGTGCTGAAGTGATCATGGGAGATACCCCACAACAAAGGGCAGAGAAGCCCCAGAAGATGTCAGGTGCTGGAGCAGCTGTGATGAGATACTCCATGTCCAAAGGCAGAAAAGCCCCAGCAAGACAGTAGGAGGGGCATATGTGCATTTAGAATCAAACCCCATTCCCGCCAGAGATGCTCAGAGGGCTCAAACAAACCTCGTGCACACCAGGACGCAGAGACCCCACAGGGACTGAGACAGAACTGTGTCTGAGTGTCTCCTGCGGAGGTACGGGTCAGCAGTGGACTGCCGCAGGGGCAGGGGCTCTGGGTGCAGCAGTCCTGGGTATGGCAAAGCCCTCTTAGAAGAGGTCAACATTAACCCCACCATAGAGCTTCCAGAACTTACACAGGACTGGAGACTCAAGGAGGGCACAAACAGAAACTTGTGTGCACCAGGACCCAGGAGAAAGGAGCAGTGACCCCACAAAAGACTGAACCAGACTTGCCCGGGAGTGTCCAGGAGTCCCTGGCAAAGGTGTGGGTCAGTGGAGGCCTGCTGCAGGGTTGGGGGCACTGAGTGTAGCAGTACATTCATGGAATCTTTTGAAGGAGGTCACCATTATCTTCATTACCTCCTCCATAATTTGGCCCCAGGTAAATAACAGGGAGGGAACACAGCTCCACCCATCAACAGAAAATTGGATTAAAGATTTACTGAGCATGGCCCTGCCTACCAGAACAAGACCCAATTTCCCCCTCAGTCAGTCATTCCCATCAGGAAGCTTCCATAAGCCTCTTATCATTCTCCATCAGAGGGCAGACAGACTGAAAAACACAATCACTGAAAACTAACCAATCTGATCACATGGGCCACAGACTTGTCTAACTCAATGAAACTGTTAGCCATGCTGTATAGGGCCACCCAAGATGGACGGGTCATGGTAGAGAGTTCTGACAAAATGTGGTCCACTGGAGAAGGGAATGGCAAGCCACATCAGTACTCTTACCTTGAGAACTCCATGAACAGTATGAAAAGGCAAAAAGATAGGACACTGAAAGATGAGCTCCCCAGGTCAGTAGGTGCCTGATATGCTATTGGATATCAGTGGAGAAATAACTCAAGAATGAAAAGATGGAACCAAAGCAAAAACAGCACCCAGGGTGGTTGTGACTGGTGATAGAAGCAAAGTCCGATGATGTAAAGAGCAATATTGCATGGGAACCTGGAATGTTAGGTCCATGAATCAAGGCAAATTGGAAGTGGTCAAACAGGAAATGGCAAGAGTGAAGGTCAACATTTGAGGAATCAGCAAACTAAAATGGACTGGAATGGGTGAATTTAATTCAGATGACCATTATACCTATTACTGTGGGCAAGAATCCCTTAGAAATAATGGATTAGCCATCATAGTCAACAAGAGAGTTTAAAGTGAGTTCAGTTCAGCTCAGTTCAGTCGCTCAGTCGTGTCCGACTCATTGCGACCCCATGAATTGCAGTATGTCAGGCCTCCCTGTCCATCACAAACTCCCGGAGTTTACTCAAACACATGTCCATCGAGTCGGTGATGCCATCCAGCCATCTCATCCTCTGTCGTCCCCTTCTCCTCCTGCTCCCAATCCTTCCCAGCATCAGGGTCTTTCCCAATGAGTCAACTCTTTGCGTGAGGTGGCCAAAGTACTACAGTTTCAGCTTCAGCATTAGTCCTACCAATGAACACCCAGGACTGATCTCCTTTAGGTTGGACTGGTTGGATCTCCTTGCAGTCCAAGGGACTCTCAAGAGTCTTCTCTAATACCACAGTTCAAAACCATCAATTCTTCAGCGCTCAGCTTTCTTCACAGTTCAACTCTCACATCTGTACATGACCACTGGAAAAACCATAGCCTTGACTAGACAGACCTTTGTTGGCAAAGTAATGTTTCTGCTTTTTAATATGCTATCTAGGTTGGTCATAACTTTCCTTCCAAGGAGTAAGCGTCTTTTAATTTCATGGCTGCAGTCACCATCTGCAGTGATTTTGGAGCTGAAAAAAATAAAGTCTGACACTGTTCCCCCATATATTTCCCATGAAGTGATGGGACCAGATGCCATGATCTTAATTTTCTGAATGTTGAGCTTTAAGCCAGTTTTTTCACTCTCCTCTTTCACTTTCATCAAGAGGCTTTTTAGTTCTTCTTCACTTTCTGCCATAAGGGTGGTGTCATATGCATATCTGAGGTTATTGACATTTCTCCTGGCAATCTTGATTCCAGCTTGTGCTTCATCTAGCCCAGCGTTTCTCATGATGTACTCTGCATATAAGCTAAATAAGCAGGGTGACAATATACAGCCTTGACATACTACTTTTCCTATTTGGAACCAGCCTTTTGTTCCATGTCCAGTTCTAACTGTTGCTTCTTGACCTGCATATAGGTTTCTCAAGAGGCAGGTCAGATGGTTTGGTATGCCCATCCCTTTCATAATTTTCCACAGTTTGTTGTGATCCACACAGTCAAAGGCTTTGGCATAGTCAATAAAGCAGAAAGAGCCTATTAATGAATATGAAAGAGGAGATGAAAAAGTTGGCTTAAAACTCAACATTCAGAAAACTAAGATCATGGCATCTGGTCCCATCACTTCATGGCAACTAGATGGGAAAACAGTGGCAGCCAATAAATTAAAAGATGCTTGCTCCTTGGAAGAAAAGCTATGACCAACCTAGACAGCATATTAAAAAGCAGAGACATTACTTTGCCAACAAATATTTGTCTAGTCAAACCTATGGTTTTTCCAGTAGTCATGCATGGATGTTACAAGTTGGACTATAAAGAAAGCTGTTGCTGAAGAATTGATGCTTTTGAACTGTGGCATTGGAGAAGACTCGAGAGTCCCTTGGAATTCAAGGAGATCCAACCAGTCCATCCTAAGGAAAACAATCACGAATATTCATTGGAAGGACTGATGCTGAAGCTGAAACTCCAATACTTGGCCACCTAATGTGGAAGAACTGACTCATTTGAAAAGACCCTGAATCTGGGAAAGATTGAAGGCAGGAAGAGAAGGGGATGACAGAGGATGAGATGGTTGGATGGCATCACCGACTCGATGGACATGAGTTTGAGTAAACTCTGGGTGTTGGTGATGGACAGGAGCCCTGGCATGCTGTAGTCCATGGGTCGCAAAGAGTCCAACATGACTGAATGACTGAACTAAACTGAACTAGGCTTCAGGCCAACTCCTATATAAGACCAGTCCTTACAGCACCAGGCTTCAGGGGACCCAAGGTCCAGCCAGTCCCAGTAAACCTAAAATTCATTGAACAAATAAATGATACCGATTAGAGCAGAAATAATTAAAATAGGGATTAGCACAAACAATAGAGAAGATCATTAAAACTAATAATTGGTTTTTTTTTAAATAGACAAAATTGACATTTAGTTATACTTCTAACAAGAGAGAAGACTCAAAGTAAATAAAATCAGAAATAAAACAGGAAATGCCACAAGTGACGCTACAGCAATACAGAAGATCATTATAGAATACTATACACATTCATATGCCAACAGATTAGATAACCAGGAAGAATGCTTAAGTTTCTAAAAACACACAGCTACCAAGGCTTTATTATGAAGAATTAGATGTCTGAACAGACCAATATCAAGTAAAGGGATTGAATCAGTACTCAAAATCCTTGCAACTATGGTCAACAGGTACATAAAAAGATATTTAACTTTCCTAGTCATTAAGAAAATACAAATCAAAAGCAAAATGAGCTGTCACTTCATGCCTATTAGAATGACCATCATCAAAAAGGCAAGAGAAAACATGCTAGTGAGGATGTGAGAAAAACAGAATCTTTGGTGGGATTGTAAGAATGGAGGATCCTCAGAAAATTAAAAAGAGAGCTACCATATGATCAAGCAATTTCACTTCTGGAAATATATCCAAATAAAGTAAAAACACTAACTCAGAAAGCTATCTGCATTCCTATGTTCACATCATCATTATTTATAACAGCCAGATATGGTGACAATCTAGGTGTCCATTGACTGACTAACAGAGAGGCTGTGCCATAGTACACACACACACACACACACACACACACACACACACACAGTGGAATATTATTCAACCATAACAAATAAGGAAGTCTTTCCATTTGTGTCAAAATGGATCAGCCTTTAGGGCATTATGCTACATGAAATAAATCACATGAAGAAAGACAAATACCATATGACCTCATTTGTATGTGGAATCTAAGGGGAAAAAAAGGAAACTCATAGAAAAAAGAGATCAGATTGTGATTATGAGAGGCAAGGGTTGGGGGGCGGAATTTGATTTAGGTAATCAAAAGGTATGAACTTCCACTTAAAAGATACATAAGTCCTAAGGAAGTAGTATATAACATGCTGGCTATAGTTACCACTGTTGTATGATATATATGAAAGTTGTTCAGAGTGTAAATCCTAAGAGTTGTCATTGCAAGTAGCAAAGTTTTCTCTTTTTTTCCATTTATTTTTATTGTACTATATGATAAGATGGATGTAACCTAATCTACTGTGGCAAATATTTTACCATATATGTAAGTTAACCTTTATGTTGTGCACATGAAACTCATACAGTGCATTATGTCAATTATATTTCAAACTGGAAAAATAAATAATAAAAATATAGCAAAATAACTTTCCAACAAATAAAAGCCTAAGACCAGATGGCTTCACTGTTGAATTCTATTGAACGATGAAAGAAGATTTAAATCAGTCCTTCTTAAACTCTTCTAAAAAATAGAAGAGGAGGAAATATTTCCAAATATATTTTAATAAGGATAGCATTATACCAAAGACAAACATGGACATTACAAAAATGAAAGCTACAGGGCAATATCCCTGATGAACACAGATGTAAAAATGCACAACAAAATACTAGCAAGCTGAATTCAACAACATGTTGAAAAGATACTATACCATGATCAAGTGGGATTTATCCCTGGGAATACAAGGGAATTCCACAAGAATCACAATATACACAAATCAATGAATCTGATACACCACATTAAGAGTGAAAGATAAAAATCATATGATTATCTCTCATCTCAATAGATACAGAAAATGCTTTTGGCAAAATTCAACATCACTATAAAAATTCTCAACAAATTAGGTTTAGATGCAATGTACCTCAAAATATAACAAAGGTCATATCTGACAAGCCCACAACTAATCATAAAAACTAACCATTTTCAGTGGTGAAAAGCTGAAAGCTTCTTCTCTAATTTCAGGGACAGGACAAGAATGCTCACTCTTACCAGTAAAAGAACTATACACTGAAAACTGTAGAATATTGATGGGAGGAATTGAAATAGGTAGAAATATACCCCTTGTTCATGGATTGAAAGAATTAATATAGTTAAAATGTCCATAATGCCCCCAAGGCAATCTACAGATTCAGTGCAACCCATATCAAAATTCCAATGGCTATTTTACAGAAATAGAAAAAAAAGTCTAAAATTCATGTGGAACCACAAAAGACCTGAACAGCCAAAATACTCTTGAGCAAAAAGAACACAGTTGGGAACATCACACTACCAAACTCTAAATATACTACAAAATTATAATAATCAAAACATCTTGGTACCAGCATAAACACAGACACAGAGACCAATAGAATATAATAGACATATTTACAGTCAAATTATTTTTAACAAAGCACCAAGAACACACAACAGGAAAGACAAGTCTCTTTAATAAATGGTGTTGGGAAAACTAGTTTCCCTCATGCAGTTGAATGAAATTGGATTCTCATCTCACCATATACGCACAAATCAACTCAAAATGAAGTAAAAATTGAAATGTAAGATCTGAAATCACAAAACTATCAGAAGGAAACAGAGGGAGAGCTTCATGACATTGGTCTTGGAAATGAGTTTTTTTTTTTTAATATACATATGACTCCCAAAGCACAGGTAATATAAGCAAAATTAGAAAAATGAATTGCATCAAACTAGAAAAAAAAATTCTGCATAGCAAAGGAAACAGTGAACAGAATGAAGAGACAACCTACAAAATGGAGAAAATATTTGCATACCATATATCTGATAAGGCTTTAATATCCAAAATATAATAGAAACAACTCAATAACAAGAAAACAAACTGATTTAATAAATAGGCAAGGGACTTGAATAGACATCTCTTAAAAGAAAACATAAAAATGGCCATAAGATATATGAAAAGATGCTCAACATCACTAATCATAGGAAAAAGCAAATGAACACCACAATGAGCTATCACATCACACCTATTAGGATGGCTATTATCAAAAGAGAAGCAGTAGCAATTGTTGGCAAGGGTGTGGGGAAAAAGAGCACATGTTCACTGTTGGTGGGAATGTAAATTGGTATAGTCCCTGTGAAAAAAAGTATGAGTTCCCCTCCAAAATTTAAAAATAGAACTGCCATATGACTCAGCAATCTCATTTCTGGATAGAAATCCAAAGGAAATGAAACCAGGGTCTCAAAGAGATATCTTCACTCAGCATTATTCACAATAGCCAAGGTCTAAAACCACACTGTCGACTGAGAGATGAATGGATAAAATAGTGAGAACACATTTATATATATGAATATTTTAAAATAGAATATATATTAAAAATATAACATTATATTCTATGTACTATAGAGAGAGAATAGAATATTTTTTGCTATGAGAAAGAAGAAAATCCTGTCATTTGTGACAATATGAGTGAAGTTGGAGGACATTTATGTTACTGAAATAAGCCAGACAGGGAAAGATAAATATTGTGTGATTTCATTTATATGTGGAATCTGAAACAAACAAACAAACAAAAAAATAGAACTTAAAGGAGCAGAGAGTAGAAAGGTGGTTACCAGGAGCTGGTGGAGTAGAGGACATGGGGAAATGCTAATCAAAGAGTACAAAGTTGTAGTTATGTAGGATGAACAAGTATAGTTTTCTAATGTACAGGCATGATGACTATAGTAGTTAATAGTACTATATTACATGCTGGAAATATGCTAAGAGAATAGATTTAAGATGTACTTATTTTGAAAAATATGGTAACTGGGTAAGATGGTATGTTAATTACTGTGAATTAAGTAATTATTTCACTATTCTCATATATATCCAACCATGTAATAAGCCTTAAATATATACTATTTTTAATAAAAGTATATACATTTTAAGAAGAGTGAAATATGTCAGGTAGAATTAATATCTGGCATTATTGTGCATTTGTATACTTCCTTGTACATACATCTCCTTTTTTTTTTTTTCACTTATTTTTATTAGTTGGAGGTTAATCACTTTACAATACCGCAGTGAGTTTTGTCATACATTGACATGAATCAGCCATATATGGAATTTAGAAAGATGGTAATGATAACCCTATATGCAAAACAGAAAAAGAGACACAGATGTACAGAACAGACTTTTGGACTCTGTGCGAGAAGGCGAGGGTGGGATGTTTTGAGAGAACAGCATCGAAACAAGCATATTATCTATAGTGAAACAGATCACCAGCCCAGGTTGGATGCGTGAGACAAGTGCTTGGGCCTGGTGCACCGGGAAGACCCAGAGGGATTGGGATGGGGAATACATGTACATACATCTCCTTTCAAAATTAGAGCCTGATCAATTTGGGGCCTGATTCACAAAGGTAATTTTTTGAAATCACAGGCCTGGGACCAGGCTCTAAACAAAACTACTATTCAAGAAATTAACATAATTCAAAAATCAAGTAGTTAGTTTACTTTTTTCTATGACATAATTTGCTTATTTTTCTGCTATTTTCTTCTTCTTCTTCTTGTTCAGTCACCCAGTCATGTCCTACTCTTTGCGACCCCACGGACTGCATCACGCCAAGCCTCCCTGTCCTTCACCATCTCTCAAAGTTTGCCCAAAGTCATATCTATTGTGTCGGGTGACATCATCCAGCTATTTCATCCTTTGATGCCCTCTTCTCTTTCTGCCCTCAATCTTCCCCAGCATCAGAGACTTTTCCAATGAGTCAGCTGTTCACATCAGATGACCAAAATAGTGAAGTTTCAGTATTTTTTTCTTACTGAAGCTCTAAGATTGTTTTCAGCAATATAATCATTCATTAGAAGTCAGAGCTTATTTAAGATCAATCAGAATGGAAAGTATTACTGAAATTAAAATATAAGTCAAGGAAAAAGTAATTTGTATGTACATTTAAAAATTTTTGCTGAGCTTTGAAAACATACAGTGTTAATAGGAAGCAAAATACCCTTGTATTGACTGTGCAGCCAACTGTTAAATGAGAAAAGTGTCTTACTTTTAATTTTGAAGATTGACTACTTTTGAACACTAGTTATCTTTTAAAGCAGTCTAATTAAATTCTTCACTTAAGCCATCTAGACTAGAAAGATCATTATATGAAGAAAAATGTTTAAACTTGTTTTCATCTGCAAATCAAGGGCCTTTTAAAATGTGATATTAATTAATTTAACCATTTTTGATCACTGTAATATGAAAATTTCTATCCATTGTAAAAGGCAGTACGAATAAATAGGCCCTTGATGTTTGTGAAGTAAAGGTTTTTTTTTTTTTTTCTTTGCACCTTGCTAGATTCTCCCTACACCTTGGAGTCCACTCCAACCTGGCAATAATTCACAACTTCCTATGAAACGTCTCATGCAAATCAACATCTCATTTATTTGTCTCTCTTTCCTTGGATTCCAGATCAAAATACCCCTATCTTCTGTAAGTACAAATCCATTCAGTACCCTGAAGCATTTTAATAGCATAGTGAGTATCCCTCCTTAAGTAACATATATTTTTTCTTATCATCATTAGCATCAGTTGGGAGTTTCTTAGAACTACAGAATCTTATTTTTTACATCATAACTTTGAAACAGAATCTGTATTTTATAATGATCCCCCCTAGCAACTTAGCAGCAGCAGCAGCAGTGATTTTTGAGTACATTAGAATTTCACAAATATTACTTTAGAGAGAAAGCCTTAGTCCTGAAATTGTATTTTCAAATATTTTATTTACCTTTTCTAATTTTGGGGGTTTAATTGTTTAAACTTTTAATTACCCTATTAATATATGAAGACTCTCTAATGATGTGCAATGTTATTCTAGTTGTTGGCAATTTGTTTCCTTGCTAATTCTTCCTTTGTTCTACTGATTTCTAAATTAATACTGTTCTGGTCAGATAATATACTTTGCATTATTTTGATGCTTATGAAGTTCTGTTTTATGACCCAGCATTTTGTCTATGTTGGTGAATGTTTCATATGTACTTGAAAATGATGTATATTCCATAATTGTTAAATGTAGTAATCCAAGGTCAAAGAAGTCAATTTCTTAATGGAGTTATCAAGCCTTCTATACCTTTAATGACTTTTATGATTCCTATCAGCTATTGATAGGGTAGTGTTAAAATTTCCAAAGTTGCTTGTTATTTGTCTATTTTTCCTTTAAATTTTTTTGTTTTACCTTTGTATTTGAAATTCCACTTTTGGTGATGAAGTACAGCATACTTTGTCTGATGTTAATACTAATTAATTAATACTAATATTAAATATATGCCCATTAAAGGGAATCAAAGTGAGATGAATTTTAGCTCATTGTAAAATGGGACAAATATTCTAAAGATATGCTGCTATAACATCTAGTACATAATATCAAACATATCTATTTCTAGCTGTGTGTTAGCAGCTCAATCATGTCTGACTCTTTGCAACTCCATGAACTGTAGCCCTCAAGACTCCTCTGTCCGTGGAATTTCCAGGCAAGAATACTGAAGTGGGTTGCCATTCCTTTCTCCAGGAGATCTTCCCAACCCAGGGATTGAATCTGTGTCTCTGATGTCTCCTGCACTGCAGGTGGACTCTTTACTACCTGAGCCACCAGTCAGGAAAGCCCCAATCAAAACTTATTTTATGTAAATAAATGGACACTTTAGGAGAACGCAGTCTCCCTACCACTACAGTTTCTTTAAGCAGAAGCTAGATGGCCATCTGCTAGAGATACTACTTGAAATATTTCTAAAGGGGTAGAAAATTGGTGACAATGACTTACAAAGTTCTTTTGACCTCTAAAATTATTTGATCCTATACCTTCAATATTTTGACATTTACACTTCACAAAACCTTGCTGATATTTCACCTGCTATGGGAGAAAAATGAAGTTTTAACAGAAAAGCTTTCTGACCCAATTCTTTTTTCATATTTGAAGAATTCTTATTAATTTTCTCTTAGGCTAGGCAGAAGTGTATGGAAACATGCAGGCTCTGAAATTTGAATTAGTAACACATGACAGGAAGTGGAGTTGACTGGATTGCAAGAATTCAGTATAGAAAGGAGTAGTTTCTAAGTGAAACAACTCTACCAAACAAGTCTGAGACTTTGTGCTTTTTGTTGCTGAAAACAACAGATCTCATTCTTGTTTTTTAAATAAGATCCTTCTTCTCCACCTTTGAAGCTGCATGGATTGGCGTCATTTATGCCTACTGTCTCAAGACCAACTTTATTAGCCTTCCCTTTCCCCTGTAAATAGTAGGAGTCCAGTCTAAATATGACATTGATAATGTTTCATCATGCTGGTAGCTCAACTTATTAGTTATCCTCTGTATTGTATTTTCCACACTGTATTACAAACTTCATAACAACATTTTAATTGTTATTAAATTTTACAACTACATATTTGTTTTCATAGAATTGGTTGTACCGACAGTGTCTGTTTTTAATTGTTTATGAAAATCACTTCTTTCCCTTTGTCCAGAACTAAAGAAAAATTTGTAGATTATAGATAAAATTAAAAAAAAAACACAACCTTTTCTTCTGTTCTACAATGATCCTTCCTCTTTTTTTAAAACTCTAACCTTTCTACTCTGTCCTCAAATTATCTTTAACCCATTATGTTTTAATGTTACATTTTCTGTACATGACAAACATGATACTACTTTGCTACCAAAAGCTTAATACATAAAAGGTGCTTTATATCCCCAAGTTTTGGATAGGAGCACTTAGCTATTTATTCAACATTTATTATCTACCCACCATATAAAAGTTACTCAATAAAATGTCATGAAATACAAATACTTTCACAAAAACATGCATTATAATCTTGGGGGCAGTAAGGTGAAAATGAAAGTAAAGTCATTCAGTTGTATCCAACTCTTTGCAACCTCATGGTATGTAGCCTGCCAGGCTCCTCCATTCATGGGATTTTCCCGGCAAGAATACTGCAGTGGATTGCCATTCCATTCTCCAGGGGATCTTCCCAAACCAGGGATCGAACCCGGTTCTCCCACACTGCAGGCAGACTCTACTGTCTGAGCTACAGTGGAATCCCGGACACCAGGGGGCAATAAAATAGACACACCAATACATCCTGAAGTTACACAAAGAGAAAGCAAATGGATTAAATTCATTTTGGCAGCTAAGGAGACATATCTGCCATGTTTCACTCTACGAAGATTTACATGAGACATCAAAACAAGAACTTAAAGGTGATGTTTAAAAGTTTGGTATTTGTTATTGACACTTCAAGAGCATCTAGCCCAACTATATTATGCCCCATACCTACAAAAAATATATTAACAGACGGAGACAGCTCCCTAAGAATCTGCAAAGGCCAAAAACTTAGAAGAGGAGGAATGAAACTAAGATTCCAACACCTAGATTACAGTTCAGGCTACTCCAGTGGAAACTCTAAACAGACAAATATCCCTTCATCACAACGATATATCCTTCTCAGTAAATTTTGCCAAGCATACTCTTCTTCATATCGCTCTCTCCTGAATCAAGCTTTCATGTGTGTTTGGTTGCCCAAACCTTGGTCATCTGTCTGATTCAGAGTGAAGGGAATTAGGAAGACAAACTCAGGTTTTTAGCTTGAGCAGTCTGGACCCCTGATATACTGATTTTTGCCAATCCAGAAAGTATTCAAAAGATGCTCAGTAGTAACAAGTATATAAATAACCGCTAGGGTATCGAAACAGTCTTTTTAGATTGATACTTATACAACTCTCATCACAAACTTCTTAGAGAGAAATCACATAGTAAGCAGTTAATGGTTGAGAGAGGATTTCTAACCAAGGAAGAAAATAATAACCATCTTAGAAAGAATAATTCTTTAGCAAAGGTAGTAGGTATCGGCAGGATACACATACAGATTTTTTTTTTTTCATTTTTTTGCCACAGAAATATTGAGCATACTATTTAACTGGTTATACATTTTGAATCCCTTCTTAGTAAAATGTACTCAGCAGAAACTTTCAGTTAGATATTAGAAAAGAAAGTGTGTTATTGGCTAGGTCGTGTCTGACACTTTACGACCACATGGACTATAGCCTACCAGGATCCTCTGTCCGTATTCTCCAGGCAAGAATACTGGAGTGGGTTGTCATTTCCTCTTCCAGGGGATCTTCCTGACTCAGGGATTGAACCCAGGTCTCCTGCATTGCAGGCAGATTCTTTACAGCCTGAGCCACTAGGAAGCCCCAGATATTAGAAAACCTGACTCCAATTCTGTAATGGAATTCTATGCGAAGAAGTTCTATACCTCATAGGCATTTGCTACATAGAGCAAGTGGAATTTATTATTCGCGGAATTTGAGGTGTACCTGAAAACACAAGTCATCTTCAGTACATATACAAGTGCGCCACCCAGCTCTTTGGACTGTAGCCTACCAGGCTCCTCTGTTCATGGGATTCTCTAAGCAAGAATACTATACTGGTTTGCCATGGCCTCCTCCAAGGGATCTTCCCAATCCAGGCATTAAACCCAGGTCTCTCACATCACAGGTGGATTCTTTACCATCTAAGCCATCAGGGAAGGCCAAGAATACTGGAGTGGGTAACCTATTCCTTCTCCAGGGAAGATCTCCTGGATCTTCTCAACCCAGGAATTGAACCAGGGTCTCCTGCATTGCAGGCTGATTCTTTACCAGCTGAGCTCCCAGAGAAACCCCTACCTGCCAACAGCTGTACATAATGGAAGCTGCATTTTACCACCTTTTACCATTGCTGCAAGCTGAGGAGACACTGAATGTACTCTATTCAGCAGCAGGAACTAAAAACCTTGTCAAAATCATGCTGTTTTGGAGGCAGGCTGGGATGACTTCCACAGTATCAACAAACCTCCACTGTGAGGGCAGCTGATCCTTTGTGTCCAAGGAAGCTGATCTGTTGTGTGTGTCCACCTGGCCCGGTGGCTGCCACAAAGGCCCGTTGTCTCCTGCCAATCCCTGGGAGTATCTGTACCACATGCTGCTCCCCCATGTCCCTTACACAGCACTGCCGTCCATCAAATGGGCCCCAAGTAGGCACTCTGCTAGGGTCTAAATACGGTAGGAATTAGAGGATGAGAAAAGATACAGTGCTATGGTGCTGGCAGCAGCAATGGAACCAAGGAAATGCACATTTGAAAAATGTCTGATTTAAATATCATCACTATAATGATTTGACTTCACTGTTAATATTTACTTGTAAACTTTTATCTTTTCTTTCTCTGTCCCCATTCTAGAATTGTTCCTTTTTGCTGATGCTGGATATTTGTTGTAAAAAGTTCTTGAAAAGCACTATAGAAGATTTTGTTTTCATTGTCATTCTTAAACAGGATTTCTTCCATCTTATGAATGCAGTTGTCAGCAAACCAGGGCCGAATCAGCATGAGCTTAGGTTGGTGGGGGAGAAAGTATTTTTTCCTTATTCCGTTTAGAGATTCAGAGCCTTGGGTTTGAAGCCTGGTTCTGATTTTTGTTATTGTTTTGTTTTTAGTGTATACTTTCCCTTTCTGAGCCTCAGTATCCTCAACTACATAATGGAAGCAAATGAGACAAAGTTAAATAACAAACAGAACCTAGTTCATAGCACTAGGGCTATACTCAATATAAAATAAAGAGATAGTTGTAAATGTACCAGTAGCAGTACTTGAAAGATGATAGCAATTCAGCATATATTAACTAGATATAGACATGGTTCAATATGAATTTGCATAGACAGCAAAAAATACATATTAAAATGAGAAAACCTGGTCAAAAATATTCTGCACTTTTCATGTAAACAGAAAGTATAGTTAAAATTTTTCAATTTCCATCTTGCCCTTGAAAATAGGTGAAACTCCATGGCCGCTATTTTTTTTTTTTTTTACTACTTCCACTGGTCCTTCACCATAGTATGATTAGTAGAAATGAATTTAAATAAATTGTAATTTCAGTCACACTCAAAGAAGTCTTCATGAAGGAATTATTTTAAATATATATAACAAAAACATTCTGAGAAGAACACATATCCTTTTTTAGGTGAGTGCTCTCATTATGCTTTAAATTATTTTAAAAATATATAGGATGCACAGTTATATAATGTGTTTTGCTATTCTTGAGCTGGCAAAATAATGATGATCTGTATAAAATTGTATTCATAGTATAGCAAAATAATCTTGACTTTTACTAAAGAAGAAGACATAATGATTTCAGAGAGGTTTCAGTTTGACTTCTGACAATTTGAAGCTTCTTGTAATAATGAGTGATTGCTGGTTGAAATACTGAATTAATAATTAATGGCAGTGTGTGTCAAATAAAAATTTAAGTGCCTAAAATGAGTGGTTGCTTCTGACTAATTTTTGGCCTTTGCCAGATGAGATGTAAAAAGGTAGGCTGGAACCCCCAGTGAGACAGAATGACCTTGACCTTGGCCATTTAGCCGAGACAAAGGGAAGGCAATCCACTGACTGAAATCCAATTAGGTAATTGCATTTCCTTTAACATAAAATTCTCATGTTATTTCAATTAAATATTATATTTTCATTTCCCTGCACTCTTTTTGCTTTCTCTTTCCATTTTCATTTCAGGTTAGACAGGAAAATGAGAGAACTACTGATTTATTCAGGGAGACTGGCAACATCATTTTAGCTGGAGGAGAGATGGTGTTTGTGATGTTTGGTATGAAACTTACAAATAGACTCCACAGCGGAAGTATTGAGTGATTGTTCAAAAGGTAAGTAAAAATAAGAAGCAGGAATTCGAAGATGATAAGAGCTGGATTTCTAACATGTTTTCAGTAAAAAAAAAAAAAAAAAGGTTTAAGCTGAAGGAAGCCTGTGCTGTAAGCTAGTTCAAGGGTCAGCAAACTTTTCTGCAAAGGCCCAATAGTAAATATTTGAGGCTCATGGGCCACATAGTAACTTTCACAACTATTCAGCTATGCCTGTGCAGAAGGAAGGCAGTCATGGGCAGTACATGAACAAAAAACTGTGGCTGTGTTCCAGTGAATTATTTACAAAACCAGGGGGTGAGCCAGATTGAGATGCAAGTTATTAATATTTGGGGACCACTCATTTAATCTAGGGGCTTTCCTGGTGGCTCAGACCGTAAAGAATCCACCTGCAATGTGGGAGACTCAGGTTCGATCCCTGGAGAAGAGAATGGCCACCCACGTGAGTATTCTGGCCTGGAGAATTCCATGGACAGAGGAACCTGGCAGGCTACAGTACATGGGGTTGCAAAGAGTCAGACACAACTAAGCAACTTTCACTTCAGTTCACTTCATTTAATCTAATCTCCTTAGTTTAGAGGAGAGGAAAATCAGGTTCAGAGATACCATGTGTGTGTGCTCACTCAGTCGTGTCTGACTCTGCAACCCCATGGACTGTAGCCCACCAGGTCCATCTGTCCATGGGATTTCCCAGGCAAGAGTACTGGAGTGGGTTGCCATTCCCTTCTCCAGGGGATCTTTCCGACCCAGGGATCAAACGTGCATCCACTGCAATGGCAGGAGGATTCTTTAGCACTGAGCCACCTGGGAAGCCCTGAGAGATACTAAATGAAGTTAAATGATATACTTAACTCAAGTTCCTTAAAACTTTTTTATCAGAGCTCAAGTTGCAGCCAAGTTTTCATGTATCCTAATCTGCTCTTTTCCCATCGCATCACTGTTACATAAACGCACAAAAAATGGCCTCTGTGTGTTGGCCCCATTGTTCCTTCTTCCCTTCAAACTGAGACCTTCCAGCTCCAAAGCCTGCCAGCACCAGACTCAAATTTTTGCACATATAGTTATTTTTAAAATAGACAAAAACAAGCAAATGTTAGGCTATGTCTAGCCTTCCTACTTTGAATATACTATATAACCTCACTGACCAGCTGTTACCTGTTGATCAAAGGGAACCTTGAAATCATAAGGTCCCTCCTTTTCAATCTCTGACCAAAGAGTGCCCCTAAGAGGCTAACAGCACACAGGCTCCCCTCTCCGTTAGAGTTGTCTTATCTCTCTCCCCTTCTGAGTAGCAGACCCCCGAGCCACAGCCTCTGGATAAGCTTATTCTGTGAGGGACGTCTTTACATGCAAACTTGTCAAAGAATTGCCAGCCAACACCGGATGTTCTATTGCCTGTCGTGGTCATGTCTTTTCCCTGGACTGGTTCATAAGTCTCCCGACATTCAATCCCTAGCCGCAGAACTAAGATCCCATATGCTTCATGGTAGGGTCAAGGATTTTTTTTTTTTAAGTATTATAAGCATGTTTCATGTGGAATTGGCTAAGTGATGATGTTTGGTAGATTAGGTATGTTAAATATATCTTCAACTTAATGATATTTTCAACTTATAGTGGATGTACTGGGATGTAACCTTATTGTCAGTTGATGAAGACCTGTATAGTTAGATGAAGGTAGAAGGAAGGCTCTTCTATAGGACACTGATCCAGTGTTTATGAAAGTGAAAGTGTTAGTCACTTAGTCGTGTCTGACTCTTCGCGACCTCATGGACTGTAGCCCGCCAGACTCCTGTCCATCCATGGGATTCTCTAGGCAAGCATACTGGAGTGGGTTGCCATTCTCTTCTCCAGAGGCTCTTTCCCTGCCCAGGGACTGAACCTGGGTCTCCTACAATTGTGGGCAAATTCTTTACCGTTAGAGCCACCAGCAAAGTCCAATAAGTCAGTATAATTAAAAAAAAAAAAAAGAATGAGAAAGAACTGTTCTAAATTTCATGAAAAGCAAGAAAAACAGAAAATAAAAATAAGAATATTTAAGTCATCTTTAGACAGTTTTATGCAATTACCAAAATAAATGTTTTATAACAGGAAATTATTTCTGTAAAGTATATTTCCCAGAATTCCATTTGCTATAAAATGAATAAACTTTTAGGATTATGTTCATATGTGCAACCCCTCTGTTAACCAAAGGACTTCTTTTTCTGTGGAAGATACTAGAAAATATCAAAGAGATTAAGAAGTAATACACATTTAGCAGATAGAAACTTTTTCATTATAGTCTGTCCACAATGCATAGTGGGAAGTGGTGCCAAATTTTCTGTGATAGGATGGCAGGAATAGTAAGGGGTTTCAACCACTTCCTATCTTTGTCAATGTCCTTTCAATGAAGAGTGTGTGTCCATAGTATAATTGAAAAATATGTCTGTGATACAAATAAAATGGCAAGATCCCTACCAATGTTTATAAATGCCTATTTGAAAATCTAAAGGATGAGTTTCAAATTTTCTAATTAACTTTTCTGTGAACAGGCTACTTTAAAAATGTATCATGATACCAGTTGAGTAATATGATAGATTAAGATTAGTGTTCAGGAAATATTCACCTTTCATAACCACCATCTACATTGGAAGGCTATACTTTTCATTATGTTGATTTAGGACTTGGCCATGTAACTTGCTTTGGCCAACAGGATTCTTGCACACATGATGTAAGCAGAAGCTTGAAGTGGTTGCACAGTTGGGCCAGATATAAGGAAACATAGAAGGCTGGAAAACAGTGACTCATAGTGGTGAAACACTTGGTAAAGATGTTGTCTAAAATAATTTGAAAAGGGAATCTGCCCAAAAAATTGAATGATGAGATTTTGAAAGAGAATGCTAAAAGTATGAAGCATGAGTTGGTTCCTGCTAGTTGTATTTGTTTCAATGATGCAAGAAAATGATGCATTTAGATCAAGGCTGTCTAATTTAAAACATAATTTAAAAGGAAATTAAAGATAAATTTGAGTCAGAGTTTTTCACCAAATCAAAGGTAATTCACTTAAATGCAGCTGCAGGGAAAAGATCAAACACAGTATGCAACCATTAATAAACAGGCTCCAGGTAAAGACCAAGGAGTGTGGCTTCAATCCCATTTTGTTACTTGTTAACACTTTTGAAAATATTTAGATGGTACCTAGTGGACCATTCTTCTGGATTGAAATGACTTTAGAAAGGTTAAATGCCTTGTTATACACACATGTAAATATATCCAAATTACCTGAAATTAAATAGAGAGTTCTGTCTCAAAAAGGATTATGAATGTGGCTTTTGCTAAAGGAATTGATCAGTCTTTGAAGAATACATGTGCTAGCAAAAACAATGCCAACTGAGTCTAAAATATTAAAGTAATTGAGATGCAAAATTACATATGGTCTCCGACTTCATAAAGGAAAGGAACAGGCTGGAAAATCTCCTTGGCTATCAAGAAGGGTACACTCTCATATTCTAACTCTGCAGACACGGCCAAGGAGGGTAATGGAAAAGGAAGTGCATCCCAAAGGCGGAGTCAAGAGCTGGCAGGAGTGAAGGAACCATTCCTACAGGTACCATTCTGTAGGAACAAAGTTGGGACTAGTGAGTATATTCTGCAGTTGGAGGATCTGACAACATCTGCCCAGGAGAATTTCAGAATTCAAATGGTCCTCTGACTTCTACATGCTTTCCACTTTTCATCTTGTTTTAAAATCAAGAGTTTAAGAAGGAATAGTTGGAATTAACAAAATATGTAGACCTGAATATAGACAAAAGTACATGTCAAAATCTCTGGGATGCAGATGCAACTACAGAAGTTAGTGGTGAAATTATACCCTTACATGCATTTAATCAAATCAAGTAAGAATGAAAATAAATAATCAAAATATTCATCATACAAAGCTATCCTTGGGACAAATGGCTTCTTTTAACTCGACTTCTTTGTGAAATCAATGTTATAGTTCAATCCTTTGCATGGTTGTGTTAAACTCTACTGTCGAGTTAACCACATTCAGTTATCAGTTTTCCTGTTGATGAAGACTTGTGCTACTTATAATTTTTAGTTACTGTGAATAAAGCTGCTATGAAAATTCAGGTATAGTTCTTTCTGTAGACATATGATTTTATTTCTCTTGTATTAATACTTAGAAATAACATTACAGGTCAAATGTTAGGTGTGGTTTTAGGTTTCATTCTGCTGCTGCTGCTAAGTCACTTTAGTCATGTCCGACTCTGTGTGACCCCATAGACAGCTGCCCACCAGGCTCTGCCATCCCTGGGATTCTCCAGGCAAGAACACTGGAGTGGGTTGCCATTTCCTTCTCCAATGCATAAATTAATTTTCATGAGAAACTCAACTGTTATGTCCAAACTATCTTATATTCCAGCAGGTATAGTATCTGAAAGGAATGATAAGTCCATCACCTTCTTGTTAGGTTACCAAGAAAATAATCAGAAATGTATTTAAATTCAGTAATAGTTTACAGTTTTAAATTTTTAAAGCATCTTGCCTGTATACAAGCATTTATCCTTTAGTAAAATATAATGAAAGAATTCTATTATAAAAATAAAACCTTATATTAAAATATAATTAGGAAAAAATTAAACAGTAAATATACAAGTACCATATGAATGAAATAATGAAATATTAGTGAGGAACATAGAAGATACAAGAAATGGTAAAATATGCTGTAATCTTATTTAGTGAAAAATACCAATTTTCCTCAAATTTATAAACATAATGAAATCACAGTAAAAATGCCATATATATATGACAGAAAATGACAAGCTCATATTAAAATTTATATGGAAGATTAAAAATTATGTTGAATTTTATGTGATTGTATAAATGTGAAAGAACTGTGAAGACATTTCAGAAAGAAAAGTATAAATCAATGTATAATTTACTTAAGATACTTGAATGTATTTAACAGAATGGCATTGATGCAAGAACCCACAAGTTTATAGAAGAAATTATTAAAAGAACTGCATTGGTTATCCACTTAGAAACAAATACAGTTAGAATTTGGGGCTTCTCTGGTTGTTCAGATGGTAAAAGTATCTGCCTGTGATGTGAGAGACCTAGGTTTGATCCCTGGGTCAGGAAGATCCCTTGGTGAGGGGAATGGCAACCCACTCCAGTATTCTTGCCTGGAGAATTCCATGGACAGAGGAGAGCTTGGTGGGCTAGAGTCCATAAGGTCACAAAGACTTGGACATGACTGAGTGACTAACACATACACACACAGTTTAGAATTTACCTCAAACCATCTACTAGAAAAACTCCAGAGTGATTTCAGAGGGAGAGATGAAGAGAGATCTTAAATGCATAGTCATTTGAAAGTCCTTTCCTTTTATTCAATAATGGAGCTTTAGAGTATAAGGAAAACAGAGATCATCTGGTCCAGACTTTTTATTTTTTCAAATTATATTTTGTAAAATAATATTACCCTGAAGAATTAGATTGAGAAGAAAAGTGAGCCTAGAGAAAGATAAGGGGTACTGATGAACCTTTGGAAAGAGAACGGGAAACTGAGCCTGTGGGACAATTTGAGGTTGTATGTAAGGTTGCATTTTGAAAAGGTTCCACATCAACAGGAAGCCAAGTATGTAAATGTTTAATGAGAGACAGATTTCTTCCAAGCCAGGTCCGTCTCTTTTTAAATTTTCCAGCATTATTTTGGATTGCAAATAGTATCTTGGATTTAAGTGGAACTATAGCTGCTATAAAATAGGGTTTTATGCTATGAGTAGATATTAGAAATACATGGATGTTTCTAAGTGAATTGGTATATCATCTACAAGAGAAAATCATAAAGAATTAATGCAATTATACCCTTATCTGTAGGGAAATTTGGAAATCAATGAAATGTGATTCAATATCCACATATCTTTAGTAATAACATGAGCACAAAATTAATACATTTAAAATTATTCATATATGATGCCAGCACTACTTCTGTGATAATAATAACAAATTATCAACACATAATGATTAGTTCATGTGATCATTTAGTAGTTTTATGTAACATTAGTAGTTTAAAATGAATTCCATATTTCATGAAACAAAGTCCTACCCACTTGCATTGTCATGAGAAAAAACAGCAGATCTTTCTAAAGAACACCAACCACTATTACATTCACTATGAAAAGGCACTCTAATTGCCACAGGAGTCCTATAATATACCTGAGATCTTTAAGTTTGCCAACCAAATATCTGGAACTGAATTGCTGCTTCAGAATATATTAGCAAAGTGCCTTTGCACAAGTCACTTTTCCCTCTGAAAATATTTGCTGTTTTGTAAATGTACTGTGTCAATCAAATGAGGGACATAAAACATACAGTGTATATCAAAAAGTGTTCCACAGATTGTGGTTGTTGGTATTGCTACAACAAATGGGGGCATGAGAAGATGTATAGGAATGATTTTTTAAAACTTCAAGTTCTATTTTCATCACAAGTTTTACATTTAACAATGTGATTGTTAAGCATGTTTTACGGTATTTATGCCTTGGAAAAATTTTAAAAGTCAATTAGCTCATAAACTACCATACAGTTGCACTCATTTCACGTACTAGCAAGGTAATGTTCAAAATCCTTTAAACTAGGCTTCAACTGTAAGTGAACTGAGAGCTTCCAGAAGTACAAGCTGGATTTATAAAAGGCATCAAATTGTCAATATTTATTGGATCATAAAAAGAACGGAATTCTAGAAAAACATTTACTTCTACTTCATTGACTATGCTACAGTCTTTGTGTGGATCACAACAAACTGTGGAAAATTCTTAGAGCTGGGAATATCAGACCACCTTTTCTGTCTCCTGAGAAACTATATGCAGGTCAAGCAACGACAGTTATTATTAATAGAACCAGACATGGAACAATAGACTGGTTCAAAATTGGGAAAGTAGTACGTCAAGACTGTATATTATCACCCTGCTTATTTAACTTAAATTCAGAGTACTTTATGTGAAATGCAAGGCTGGATGACTCACAAGCTGGAATCAAAACTATTGGAAGAAATATCAACAACCTCAGATATGCAGATGACACCACCCTTATGGCAGAAAGTGAAGAGGAACTAAAGAGCTTCTTGATGAGGGTGAAAAAGCTGGCTTAAAACTCAACATTCAGTGCACCAGCCCCAAGCACTTGTCTCATGCATCCAACCTGGGCTGGTGGTCTGTTTCACACTTGATAATATCCGAAGCTTTTCTCTCAGATCATCCCACCCTCGCCTTCTCCCACAGAGTCCAAAAGTCTGTTCTATACATCTGTGTCTCTTTTTCAGTTTTGCATATAGGGTTATCATTACCATCTTTCTAAATTCCATATGTATATGTTAGTATACTGATTTGGTGTTTATCTTTCTGGCTTACTTCACTCTGTATAATGGGCTCCAGTTTCATCCATCTCATTAGAACTGATTCAAATGAATTCATTTTAATGGCTGAGTAATATTCCATGGTGTATATGTACCACAGCTTCCTTATCCATTCATCTGCTGATGGGCATCTAGGTTGCTTCCATGTCCTGGCTATTATAAACAGTGCTGTGATGAACATTGGGGTGCACATGTCTCTTTCAGTTCTGGTTTCCTCGGTGTGTATGCCCAGAAGTGGGGTTGCTGGGTCATATGGCAGTTCTATTTCCAGTTGTTTAAGAAATCTCCACACTCTTCTCCATAGTGGCTGTACTAGTTGGCATTCCCACCAACAGTGTAAGAGGGATTCCTTTTCTCCATATCCTCTCCAGCATTTATTGCTTGTAGACTTTTGGATAGCAGCCATCCTGACTGGCATGTAATGGTACCTCATTGTGGTTTTGATTTGCATTTCTCTGATAATGAGTGATGTTGAGCACCTTTTCATGTGTTTGTTATCCATCTGTATGTCTTCTTTGGAGAAATGTCTGTTTAGATCTTTGGCCCATTTTTTGATTGGGTCATTTATTTTTCTGGAATTGAGCTGCAGGAGTTGCTTGTATATTTTTGAGATTAATCCTTTGTGTGTTTCTTTGTTTGCTATTGTTTTCTCCTATTCTGAAGGCTATCTTTTCACATTGCTTATAGTTTCCTTTGTTGCACAAAAGTTTTTAAGTTTAATTAGGTCCCATATTTTTATTTTTGCTTGATTTCCAATATTCTGGGAGGTGGGTCATAGAGGATCTTGCTGTGATTTATGTCGGAGAGTGTTTTGCCTATGTTCTCCTCTAGGAGTTTTATAGTTTCTGGTCTTACATTTAGATCTTTAATCCATTTTGAGTTTCTTTTTGTGTATGGTGTTAGAAAGTGTTCTAGTTTCATTCTTTTACAGGTGGTTGACCAGTTTTCCCAGCACCACTTGTTAAAGAGGTTGTCTTTTTTCCATTGTATATTCTTGCCTCCTTTGTCGAAGATAAGGTGTCTGCAGGTACGTGGATTTATCACTGGGCTTTCTATTTTGCTCCATTGATCTATATTTCTGTCTTTGTGCCAGTACCATACTGTCTTGATGATTGTGGCTTTGTAGTAGAGTTTGAAGTCATGATGACCCAGAGGGATGGGATGGGGCGGGAGGTGGGAGGGGGGTTCAGGATGGGGAACACATGTAAATCCATGGTTGATTCATGTCAATGTATGGCAAAAACCACTACAATATTGTAAAGTAATTAACCTCCAACTAATAAAAATAATTGGAAAAAAAAAAAAACCCTCAACGTTCAAAAAGCTAAGATCATGGAATCCAGTCCCATCACTAGATGGCAAATAGAAGAGGAAAAAGTAGAACAAAAAAAGTAGAAAAGATTTCATTTTCTTGGGCTCCAAAAGCACTGCAGACAGTGACTGCAGCCACAAAAATAAAAGACACTTGCTCCTTAGAGGAAAGCTGTGACAGACCTAGACAGTGTATTAAAAATTAGAGACATCACTTTGTGGACAAAGGTCTGTATAGTCAAAGCTAGTGGCTTTTTCAGTAGTTATGTATGGATGTGAGAGCTGAACCATAAAGAAGGCTGAGTGGTGAAGAATTGATGCTTCTGAACTGTAGTGCTGGAGAAGGCTCTTGAGAGTCCCTTGGACAGCAAGGAGATCGATCCAACCAGACAATCCTAAAGGAAATCAACCCTGAATATTCATTGGAAGGACTGATGCTGAAGTTGAAGCTCTGATACTTTGGCCACCTGATGTGATAAGCCAACTCATTGGAAAAGATCCTGATGCTGGAAAAGTCTGAGGTCAGAAGAAGGGGAAAACAGGATGCAATGGTTGGATAGCATCACTGACTCAATGGACGTTAGACAGTGACTCAATGGACTTCACTCTGGGAGACAGTGAAGGACAGCAAAGTCTGTCATACTGCAGTCCATGGGGTTGTAAAGAGTTGGGCATGACTTACTGACTGAATAACGAACAACATAAAGCATAACAACTTCTATGGGTTCATTAAATTTCATGTACTTTATTCCTTTTTTAAGAAAGAACACATTATTGAAGTATGATTTTTTTCTAGTAAAAGGCAAATGATTTATTTGATCTGAAGAGAAACCAGAGTATTATTAAGTTATGACTGACATACAAAAATCTGTATATATTGTATACAACTTGATGTATTTGTGGATAAAAATACATCCATGAAACTGTCACCATAATCAATGTCACAAACATGTCCATCACCAGACTGCTCCTAATGGCACCTTCTTGGTCTGCTCTTGATACCTATTCAAGAAAAGATTCTGACCATTGTCCCAGAGAATGGTCCCAACTGAAAATCATATTTTGAAATATATCCTCAAGTATAGCTGGTGTGACAGGGAAAACCAATGATTCCAGGATGTGATGTTGAAAATAAAATGCTATGACGTTGTAATAACTGCATCTTCAGACAATGTCCATTAAAGGAAATGGAAAATAAGAGTCTAGGTATGGAAAGAAAATGTAGAGAATTACTAGAATTGAAGGCAATTATGATTCTTGTCAGGGTGTATGTGTGTAATGGAAAAAAATTTACAAAAGATTGTTTTTCTTTCATACAATGGAGTAATAAGAGTGCTGATTTTGTCTAGCATGGAGAGACAAGAGGATTACATTTTGAGTTAGAGGAACTGTGTAATAATATTGGAATGACCCACCCCTATACCTGCCTGCTCATCAACCTTCTCATCTTAACATGTGGACTCTGAGGAGAAGGCTATCTAAGATTTTTTAACATTCTATTAATAAAAGATGATGGTAGGGTGGGGTGAAAAACCAAGCCAAAAAAAATACAGCAGGAATTCAACATGTCTATAAGAAACACTCTGTAAAAATTACTTGCAGATTTTGACTAGGTGTAAATAGAGGGGAACAATAGACTAGGAAAGACTAGAGTCTCCAAAAAAATTGGAGATACCAAAGGAACATTTCATGCAAAGATGGGCACAATAATGGACAGAAAGGTAAGGGCCTAAGAGAAGCAGAAGATATTAAGAAGAGGAGGCAAGAATACACAGAAGAACTGTATACAAAGCCCTGATGAAATGGATAACCATGATGGTGTGGTCAGTCACCTAGAGCCAGACAGTTTGGAATGTGAAGTCAAGTGGGCCTTAGAAAGCATCACTACAAACAAAGCTAGTGGAAGTGAAGGAATTCCAGCTGAGCTATTCCAAATCCTAAAAGATGATGCTGTTAGAAGTGATGCACTCAGTATGTCAACAAATTTGGAAAATTCAGCAGTGGCCACAGGACTGAAAAGATTGAGTTTCATTCCAATACCAAAGAAGAGCATTGTCAAATTACCATGCAACTGCACTCATTTCACATGCTAGCAAGGTATTGCTCAAAATCCTTCAAGTTAGGCTTCAACCCAGGACATGGAAGCAACCTAGATGCCCATCAGCAGACGAATGGATAAGGAAGCTGTGGTACATATACACCATGGAATATTATTCAGCCATTAAAATGAATTCATTTGAATCAGTTCTAATGAGATGGATGAAACTGGAACCCATTATACAGAGTGAAATAAGTCAGAAAGATAAAGACCAATACAGTATACTAATGCATATAAATGGAATTTAGAAAGATGGTAATGATAACCCTATATGCAAAACTGAAAAAGAGACACAGATGTATAGAACAGACTTTTGGACTCTGTGGGAGAAGGCAAGGGTGGGATGTTTCGAGAGAACAGCATTGAAACATGTTTATTATCAAGGGTGAAACAGATCACCAGCCCAGGTTGGATGCATGAGACAAGTGCTCGGGCCTGGTGCACTGGGAAGACCCAGAGGGATTGGGTGGAGAGGGAGGTAGGAGAGGGGATCGGGATGGGGAATATATGTAAATCCATGGCTGATTCATGTCAATGTATGGCAAAAACCACTACAATATTGTAAAGTAGTTAGCCTCCAACTAATAAAAATAAATGGAAAAAAAAGATTACCATAAAACAAACAAACAAACAAAAACACCAGTATGTGAATCAAGAACTTCCAGATGTATAAGCCGGATTTAAGAAAAGGCAGAGGAACCAGAGATTAAATTGCTAACATCCACTAGATCAGAAAAAGAAAGGGAATTCCAGAAAAACATCTACTTCTGCTTCATTGACTATGCTAAAGCCTTTGATTGTTGGTTCATAACAAACTGAAAAATTCTTTTAGAGATGGGAATACAGGACTACCTTATCTGCCTCTTGAGAAACCTGTAGCAGGTCAAGAAGCAACAGTTAGAACCGGACATGGAACAACAAACTGTTTCAAAATTGGGAAAGGAATATGTCAAGGCTGTATATTGTCACCCTGTTTATTTACATTATATGAAGAGTACATCATGTGAAATAGCAGGTTGGATGAAGCACAAGCTAGAATCAAAATTTCTGAGAGAAATATCGACAACCTCAGATGTGCAGATGATACTAAACTATGGCAGAAGGTGAAGAGAAACTAAAGAGCCTCTTGTGAAGGTGAAAGAGGAGAGTGAAAAAGGTGGCTTAAAACTCAACATTAAAAAAACTAAGATGATGGCATTGGCCCATTGTTTCATGGCCAATAGATGGGGCAAAAGTGGAAACAGTGACAGGTTTCTTTTTCTTAGGCTCCAAAATCACTGTGGATGGTGACCACAGCCACAAAATCAAAAGACGCTTGCTCCTTGGAAGAAAAGCTATGACAAATTTAGACAGTGTATTAAAAATTAGAGACATCACTCTGTGGACAAAGGTTCATATAGTCAAAGCTATGGTTTTTCCAGTAGTCATGTATGGATGGGAGAGTAGGACCATAAAGTAGAATGAACACCAAAGAATTTATGCCTGCACACTGTGGTTTGGAGAAGACTTTTGAGAGTCTGTTGGACACCAAGGAGATCAAACCTGTCTATCCTAAAGGACATCAACCCTGAATATTCATTGGAAGGACTAATATTGAAGTTCCACTACTTTCAGCACCTGATGTGAAGAGCTGACTCACTGGAAAAGACCCTGATGCTGGGAAAGGTTAAGGGCAAGAGGATAAGGGGGTGACATAGGATGAGATGGTTGGGATGGCATCACTGACTCAATGGACATGAGTCTGAGCAAACTCAGGGAGACAGTGAAGGACAGGAAAACCTGACCTGCTACAGTTCATGGGGTCACAAAGAGTTGGACATGACTTAGAAACGGAACAACAACAAATGAGTGAGTGAAAGTTGCTCAGTCGTGTCAACTGTTTGTGGCCCCATGGAATATACAGTCCTTGGAATTCTCGACACCAGAATACTGGAGTGGGTAACCTTTACCTTCTCCAGGAGATCTTCCCAACCCAGGGATCGAAGCCAGGTCTCCTGCATTGCAGGCGGATTCTTTACCAGCTGAGCCACAAGAGAAGCCCAAGAACACTGGAGTGGGTAGCCTATCCCTTCTCCAGCAGATCTTCCTGACCCAGGAATCAAACCAGAGTCTCCTGCATTGCTGGTGGATTCTTTACCAATTGAGTTATCAGGGAAGCCCAAACAACAACAAATATAGGCTACCTATGTTTTTGAACCTTGTGTGTATCAGTATCACTTGGAAAAAAATTTAAATATATATATAAATTACTAGATCCCACCACTCAGAATTTCTGATCTAAGAAATTTATCCTCATTATATAGTGAACTCACTAAAAACATCCACTTATATCCCCAGTACTCAGACTAATTTAGGCTCAGCAAAGGTATATACATTTTAAGTTTTGGGAAAAACAGCATTATAATATGTGGGGAGAATGCAAGAAAGTGTGTGTTGGTATGAGTGTCTATATAAAATGAATCCTTAACACACATTAAATTCAAGTGTTACAGGGGATGGGCAAAGAGAGAAAGGACATCGACTATTGTTTTAACCCAAAATTGGAAGAATTATGTCTAAAATCAGAAATTCCAAAATCAGAAAATTACAAGTTAATTATTCAAGTGGTTAAGTACAATGCAAATAGCATGATGAGTTGATGCTAGAAAGGAAAGCAAGTTAATGTGTCTATCTAGGCACATTATTCTACAAGCTTAATGTTTTCAATTTTTAATTTTATAAAAAAATTGATTATGAAATGTTTTTCTTCTGTGAAATGTTACAAATAAACTTAGCACATGAATTAGATCTTTAAAAGAGTAGCAATGCTGAAAAAACTCTTAGATCTTCTTAGCCCTACAGGTCTTAGGAGCTAGCCCAGCCTCCAACACATTTTCATTAAATAAACACAAGGTTTTATAAAATGTAGAATGTAGCAATCATATTTGGGCGGCAAGCACATTGATGGCAGAGATTGCTTACCAACCTCTTGGTTGTTCATCTGAAGCAGCTGGGACTGTGAACATGAGTGAGGTCTAAGTTTTGCTATCTAAAAACTTAGATCACAGGAATCTTGGGGCATTGACTCTCCAGATCTGGAAATCATTTTCAGTTTCATCCCTGAATAGTCCCACATTTATCAGTTATCACATGTACAGGACACATAGTGCATATGAAAATTGCAGTTTATTTCAACAAACAGTAATGCTTCTTGGTGTCTGGTAAAGCTTTTAAAGTGTATGGTGAAGATGAAAGTGAATTTTGTGTAGTGCATGCCAGCTTCTTTGTAAGAAAACATCTAGTACAGAATAGCACACAGCTTTCTCTAGCTGCTGAAGAGAGACAAAGTGAAAGGTGCATTCATGATCTCATACAGCATGTTAAACCAGAGTTAAGTTACCAAGTGCATGTTATTAACCTTAAGCAGATGCAAAGGCTTTTATGAAATCCAATCCATACTAAAAGCTAATGCAATAGCAGGTATTATCCATAATACTTCCATCAGCTAGGAATGTACTTGGCCCCAAGTAAAAGAAAACCTGTACAAAGTTTCACAAGAGTTTATTTAATTTATGCACCAGGATACCAGGAAGTACCAGGAATGGCTTTTCTAGCATCTTAACACCTTTAGAGAGATGCTCCTCCTGTCTTTCTTTTTCACAGTGTTTAGTGATGGCTGCTTTAGTTACATGCATTGAGAGCCCCTTCCAGACAGACAGAAGGAATGAGGAGAAGAGGTCACACTGGCTAACCAGCCTTTATGTTTCATTGTGCCTCATGGCAACTTGCAGTTTGAAGGCAGGGTAGAAAATTGGTATTTTAGCTTTAGAATGACTGAACTAGTTAGAAGGGAAATGGAGCTTAGGACATCCAACTTTAGTCTAATACTGGGTCTAATATAAAAAAATATTTAAATATGTCTTAAATATTAGTGTTAGAGAAGACCAGAGGAAACAATGTATAATTTAAAACTTCTTATAACATATCCTAATGTATCTCTACTTGATCTATATATCTAAAATGTTTTGACATTCTTACTAATTTTTATCTTGCTGAAAGAAATCAAACATTTTCACATGACAATGCCACAATGTTCACATACCTCCTCTAATTTCAAAAGTTAGGAAGTAAAAAATGATGCACATTTATGTATCTTCTAATATTGGCCACCTCTGTGTAATTGGTAACATTTTCAAATATAAAAGCACCATTTTAAATAACATTTTAGGAAGAAAAACATTGTTATTTTAGTTTTTTTCTTTTTTTTTAATTAATTTATTTTGATTGGAGGCTAATTACTTTACATTATTGTAGTGGTTTTGCCATATATTGACATGAATCAGCCAAGTGTGTACATGTGTCACCCCCATCCTGAAACCCCCTCCCACCTCCCTCCCCATTCCATCCCTCAGGGTGGTCTCAGTGCACCGGCCCTGAGCGTCCTGTCTCATGCATTGAACTTGGACTGGCAATCTATTTCACATATGGTAATATACATGTTTCAATTCTACTCTCTCAAATCATCCCACCCTCACCTTCTCCCACAGAGTCCAAAAGTCTTTTCTTTATATCTGTGTCTCTTTTGGTATTTTAACACAAATGGATATAACCCCAGGGTTCATATTTAGGGTGTAATATTCCAGTGCTATAATTTGATGGATTTTTAATCACATGATTAAAATAATTTTATAAGATTAGTGTACTGGATTTAATGAAAAATAAATGTTTATTTTTAGCCTGTACTTTTGGATATTGATTTTGCAAGCCTATTAAATCAAAATTTACTTTGAATGCATGTAGAATGGCATAAGACTAATTAGACAGACAGGTGGTATTCATATGATTTCGTATAGAATAATGGACTATAGAAAGGTGTGCATTAAGTTTTTAAAACTTAAGTTGTAACATAGGTGTAATGGATTCCCTGAAGAAATGTAGAAGGAGCAGTAGACAAATATTTGAAGAAACAGTGATCACAGTTTTTTAATTTGATGAAAAAATGGACACCATATGTCTAGGAAACTCAACAAGCACCAAGACAAGAAATGTAAAAACAACTATTCCAAGGCATATCGCAGACTACTCAAAAACTATGGACAAAGAGCAAATCTTAAAACCAAGTAACCCCACTTCCCCCCAAAAAGACATGCTATATACTGTAAAAAGAATAGATGTAGGCAAGACTCCAGATTTCTCATGGGCAAAGATGCAAGTGAGACTGAAACCACTGCAGTACATGGGGTTCAGCTATATAACGGCATAGTATAAAGCAACAAAAAGAATGAACTATTAATACACATGCAAACTGAAAGAACATCAACATAATTATCTGAGGCCACACAAAACACACTTTGTGCTTTCATTTTTATCAAATTGTAGAACAGTCAAATTGATTATAAGTAACAGCAGATCAGTGGTTGTCTGATGGACAAGGTGCAGAAACTGAAGGGGAACAAAGAAACTTTCAGGGGTGATGGACAAAATCATTTACTTTTCCTGTTAGACTAGGCTTCCTACACACATCATAATTTTTTAAACTTTTTGAGATAATTTTAGGTTCACATAGAGTTATAAGAAATGACACAGAGGGAACATGTGCCTTCTTTACTCAGTTTCCCCTGTTGGCAAATTCATGCATAATTATAGTACAGGAATTATATAAACGGGAAATTTATGTTGACACAATCTACCAACCTTATGCAGATATTACCAGTTTTATATATACTCATTTGTGGGTGGGTATTTAACTGTATACAGTATTATTGCCTATGTTGTTTCATGTGACCACCGCCAGTCAAGATATAGAACTTTTCCACTGCTATCTTTTCGCTACCCTTTTATAGCCACATTCACTTGGTTTTCTATCCTTTATCACCACCATACCCCAGGCAACCACTAAACTTCTTTCCATCTTTTTAAGTTTGTCATTTCAAGAATATTATGTTGCCGGGGTCCAGCCTCGGCAGGATCCAGGGGATACCCTTAGGGTGAATGGCCTCTGAGAGAGAGAGAGAGAGAGAGAGAGAGAAGACATGTGAGATCAGCCTTGATACGGCCAAGTCTGCGAGGGAGAGAGAGAGAAAGAGAAAGAGAGAGAGAGAATGACCAGATAGGGGTTTTTGCAGGGTCTGGCAGAGTCTGGCAATGCTTTATTTTTTACTGTAGCTTTTATACCCTAAATTAGTACAGTTCTAAGGGGAAGATAGTTTAACATTACATCAGCTTGTTCTTCACGGAACCAGGGTGTTTTCTGCATACTTCTTTGTTTATGAGGGTCCTGTACATTATCTTCAGGCCTTGGGGCCTATTGACATTTTATGACCTAGGTGAATGCAAAGCTGTTTTCCGTATCTATTCTTTAATGAACACAAAGGTCAGTCCTTTTGCAGAAGTTATCAGTTAAATTTATCTAAAAGGTTTACCACACAAAGACTCTGCAGCTCCAGTGAGGCAGCCCCTGTTTAGCATTCCTGGTTAAAATTAACAATTCTAAACTCTTATTTTTCTAAATCTTTAACTATAACCACTTTTAGAATAATATGTTTATGTTCTTTAATAGGGCTTCCGCACCCCTGAAGCGCTCTGTGCCTACTAGGGCCTTTATGTGATCAGGTTCTTTTTGCTGTTTTATGATTAGGGTATTATAAGCAATCATGCATATTACTACCAAGGGCGTAAACGCGTTTGCCAAACAAAAATACCAGCAAAGGAGTTTAAATTAAAACACTCCTTTCACCCTGGATAATCTCATAAAATACCACCACCTGGGAAACTTATTGATTAAAGTTCTAAATTGATTCTTATTTGGAAAGAGATCGGCGAAGGCCTTCTGCCTGTGTCACAGAAATTAGGGAGTAGTCTATTGAAGCAAGCATCAAAGACAGATATCATCTTTAAGGTGAGCACCGGGGGCAGCTTTTCCCATCAGGTTTTCTCCCTCATGACCTTGTCATGGGTGGGATCTCGTGTGCTGGCTCCTGGCATTATGTAAAGTGAAATTATACAACATTCACTAAATATAATGAAATACACTTATCTTTTTTCATTTTGCTGATTTTGGTGATGATTTCTTGTATCTATATGTCAATCTTATCAAATTGTACATTTTATGTATGTTCAGTGTGTATGTCAATTATATCTCCACAAAATACTTTAAATGAAAATAAAATAAAAATCCTATAAAGTAGTAAAAATTGCTAAATCCTGCCATGATTGTCCACATCTTCTTTTTATGCTGAATTTAGCATACAATGAAAATGTGCAGGGAAATATGATAAAACTCTTATGCCAACTGATTTTTCATTCACTACTAAATGTGATAGGTTGTAAAGGCTCCAGTATTTTTTTTCCTGTGCAAATTCTTACCAATTTAAACATGAGGCTATCAAAGCTAAAAGGGCACCTATGTCCATTTCAAACACTTTGGTATGTATAGAGCTTTTACTTAAGAAAAAGTTTTGCCTTTAAAACTTGGATTTCCCAAAGACTTGTCATGAAAAACCCTTCAAATTTGCTCATCACCTGGTCAAGAAAAGTAAGAATCATTATTATGGAATATTGATGAGGCCAGGTATTATTAAAATTATTAAGCTTGGAGTAGAAGAAAGCTCAAGCAAATCATCTTGAATGATATCATCTACTTGAATCACTAGTTGCTAAAGTTCCTTTTATGACATTTATCTGCAGCATAAAATAGAATGCAGTTTATTTTAGGACAATTTTTAAATTTCCATCTACTCCAGGCAAACTGACACCATTGCAGAAGTCATTGAATTTTGTTATATCCCTTCATATATTACAGAGGATATTATCATATAGAAATATCAAGATATAAAAATCTTATTACATTTATTCTATGGAGCATCTATAATTTTTGATAATGATATCATCCTGCTTTAGTCATGAAGAGCATTCATAAGTCATTGTTTTTGCATTGGCCTATGTTATCCTCAAATACTTTTAGGCTAAAATACAGCTAGTGTTACTGTTTCTTAGGTTTTTCTGTCAAACAAGCAAAGCAGCAAGGTAAGTGTTACTGGGGATAAAGAATAAAAATGAAGAGTTGCCATGTTGTGAGGTTGATCATGTGATGCCATTTGTTCCTGGAGATGTGCCTGAAGGTTAATGATCAAACAGCTTATATAAAATAGGAAATCCACTTGATTAGGTATGTGCATAATTGAGGCTTTTGCTTTTTTTATTTCCTCACAGAAAACCCAATACTCAAAAGTTCCCTCTATTGCCATACATGTAAATTGTTGCCTCATGAACATATATTGCAACATTCGATTTCTTAATGCATCATCATCAAGTCAACCTGAGACTTTAGTGTATTAAGCCAGACAATAGTCTATCAGAATCCACTTGTGGTCAGCAATAAGGTGACAATCCCCAATTTTCAAACAATTTTTCATTAATCCCATCTTAGTAATTGTTACTACTTTACCCTGGTGACAAAAAATTATCGAAAAAAGCACATATAAGCAGGTAATATTAATTACAACTCCATTTATTCTGGCCCTCTCCACTCTCCCTTCCATTATAGATTATAAATTTTTATTATGGAATAATAAAAATTCCAATGTGACCCTTGAGTTTGTAGGAGCCAGTGTTTATGTTTTAGCTCATGTTGCCCAGGATTTGAAATTGTAGATGTTCATTCTGACACTGTTGAAGATCTCTTCAAATATTACTAGTCAGCTTTCATCTGATGGGACTGACTTTCCAGAATGCATTCTTATAGCTTCCAAGGCCATTAGCCAAGGTTTAGCGGTTTGAGGTTATACAATCAGAAAGCCTATCACTAGGAGGAAGAACAAGCCTAGGGTCGGGAGGTCCAGAGACCACTTCATCATTCCAACATACTCTGAGTTGGTTTTTGTAGATTTGAAGCAATAGTAGCAATTCTCCCAAATTCTAAGACTGAGACTGATTGAAGGCTGAGTGAAACCTTCTATATTGGGCTTCTGTCCAGTCTCATCCCACTGTGAGTGCTACATCTTTATTTTATTAACAGTAATCTTTACATAGTACTCACCTTCCTTATTTAGCTATTAAATTAGGAGTTGTATTTTAAAAAACCTGTGTTGATTCCCATGATGTAATACTGACATGCCTCAAGCAGCTTGAATAATAAGAGGAATCCAGAGTCTTCTAATGGGTCTGACCCAGCACATTTCTTCATGCTGAGTAAATGAGCCAGCACCACTCACTCCTAACTTTCTATTGTTTTATACTAAGTTAAGCATTTTTGCCTAGCATGCAGTTACTAGTGCCTAAGTTCTCAAGTTTCCAAAACACCAGAACATCTGATCCAAACCCCAGTCAACTTTAGCAACATTTTGGCAAATGTTCTCTCTGCCTGAATTGAGATATCAACACTAACCCTGGAGTATTTTAGGGGGATAATTTATAAAGTTGAACTTCCTACTTCATTGCAATTAGCCAGGATATCCTTGGCCTCCAGAGGGTGGTACTTTAGGTCATTTGGGTTTCCAGGTGCCATATCTATACCTCTACACTTGGTGCAGAAATTCTGGATTATAACGTTAGTAAAACAGATTCTGCTAGCTTGTACCAGCTCTAAAACAGCTATTAGGTGCCAACCTAAGCAGGCAGTACCTTCAGTTTATGGGTACAGTTTCCATGCTTAAATCAAAGACCCAAACTTGGCATCATTTTATGAAAATTGAAATGGTAAGAGATCTTCCCTCCTATGTTATTAATTATTCACAATATTACATAATACTTTCTGAGATACATTTTCAGAGCCAGAACAGGATAGCACTCAGCAGTAGCCTGGCCACCTTAACAGGTATCCTTCCTAAATAGTGATTAGAATAAAACATTGTGTATTGGTGAAGCACATTAAACTAGTAATAAAATTCTAAGAGTTTTCTCTTTATTAAAATTAGAGTGAATCAAACTGCGCATGGAGTAATAAGCAAAATAAAGTTCTTGTCTATGAGTGCCTTGGGAAAGAGTACTTGCCAGTGAAGAAGCATAAGAATAGACTTCACACTTAGGATTCATTTCAAATAAAAACTAGAATTTAAGACACAAGATGATGCCTGTCTACATCAAGTACACAGGCCCAACATCTTCTAGAGTTTTAGATGTCTGTCTACACACTAGATGCTTCTCATTAGCCTTGAAATATGTCCATATTGTCCCCATTAAAAAGAAAGGCAAGAAGAACATAAAAAGAGGAGGAGGTATGAAAGAAAAAGAGGAAAAGCAAGAAAATGGAAAGGAAAACAGCAAAGAAAAGGAACATCAATAATACGAAGACTGCATAATTCAATGGAGAAAGCATTTAGTATCTTTCCTCTCTGATGTGACATAAACTTTTCTTTGCCATTATCTGGGTTCCCTGACTTCCTTAATAATAAAATACCTAATTTTTAGCTGGGCACATGGCCTACCTGGAATAAACAATATATTTCCCAGACTCTTAATAGTAGGCTTGGCTACATGACTAAGCACTAATCAACAGAATGCAAGTAAAAGTATATGAAAATGTCCAGAAATCATCACTGTTGGAGTAGACAAGCCTCTGTCATCCTTGTCATCCTTTCTCCTTCCTGATGGCTGGATTGCAGTCAACAGCCTAAGAGTCAATAGATCTCTAAAATTGTAAAATGGAAGCTGATGATGGGGAAGCAAGCTGACAGAGGTGGGTCCTGATGTCATGAAGCTTAAATTTACACAAAGTTATATGTCAATTATAGCTCAATAAAGTTGAAAAAAAATTATAGTGATTGGGCTGTAAGGATGACATAATGTTGAAAAGTCTTGGTACAAATAGCCTGATTTTCTTTTACAAATGCTTGCTATTAAAAATGTGCTTAATAGGAGATGTCCCTGGTGGTTGAGTGTTTGGGACTCCATGCTTCCAATGCAGGGAGTATGGGTTCAAGCCCTGCTTGGGGAACTAAGATCCCACATACTGCATGGTGTGGCTAAAAAAATTAAAAATAAACTAAATGTGCTTAATAAATGGTAGCTATTATAATGATGATGATTTTTTAATAAAGCATTGTGCTAGGCAGTATGTGTACAGCAAGACAGTCCCTATCCTCAGTGAGCTTGTAGTAGAGGATAGATGTATCAAAACATATTAAGACGCATAAAATTGTGAAATATAAGCAGATAGTAATAACTTTTAATTTTATAATGTACTGTATATTTTTCCTGAGATTCTTAAAGTCACTGTAAAACTCTATTGAACTTTCACCTTTTAGACATATCTCCAATAATAAAAATAGTTTTTAGTAGTAAAACTACAAAACATCCACAAACCATCTGTTTGCAATTAATCCAGTTTACTTTCCACAGTAGAACAAAAATAATCCCATAATATTTTGTCACATCCTTGAACCAAAGATCTGAAAGGAAATAACCCCTATTATGCCATTTCAATGTATATCATCTTTTAAAGTACAACCTGTTTACTTGAGGGAATATAATTTCAATTGTGATATGTGTATATGATAGATATTATATGTGTGTATATTGTTATTTGCTTATTGGTGGTAAATATGAAGCCTGACTATAATATATACCTATTTAATATATTTAATAATAAAATTCTAATAGTACTATTCACAATTTTATTTCATATGGAGAAAATTTAACCCAGTGCATTGATATCTTCAATATTAGATATATTGAATAATGTAATATAATATAATATAGACTATGGAGAGCAGGCACTTAATCTGGATAAAGTAATATCCAAAACAGAAAAAGTTCTGGATCTTTACTCACTCAGATTTCCTTCTTCCTCAGGTGGCCCCTGACAGGATTCCTATTGACCAATAAAGCGTGAAGAAAAATCTGTGTGTGTGCGCACTTGGGAAATGAGGTGCTATTATGAAGAGGTCTCTTCTCTGACATGTTATGAATGCATATATCATGTGAACCCACTTCAGTCATCTGGCAGCCAGGGGAAGAACTAACCCAGTGATAAAGTTGAACATAAGGTGGAAAAAAAGAGAAGAAGGAAAGAACCTGAGACTATCTATTATAACATTGTTGACCCATTAAATCAACAAAATCTAGAACCACCCTATGTCTAAGCTTGCTGTTTAATGAGGAAGTAAATTTTCTATTGCTTAAATCAATTTGAACTTCCTGTTACTCTAAGTCAAACGTCTCCTAATTAATATAGTCTCTGCACAATTTGGAAAACCACTACATACAGACCAATTGTAGAATGGATAAACAGATTGTGGCATATCCATATAATAGAATACTACTTAACAATAAAAGCAATGAGCAGATACATGCAATGACATGGTTCAATCTCAAAAGCATCAAGCTAAATGAAAGAAGTGAGACTAAAAATGTCACTAACTATACAACCAGATTTATACGAAATTCTTGAAAGGTCAAAATCAGACCAGTGATTACAAGATGGGGAGGGAGAGGTTTGACCTCCAAGAAGCAGAAAGGGAATTTTAAGCGGTGAGAGAAATGTTCTATATCTTGACTATAGTGATGATTACATTCACTATACATTGTATATATATCACATAAGAAGGTGAACTTTACTGTATGTAAATTGTACCTCAGTGAATAAAAATATCTCTTTTTAAAATATATAAAGGAAAATACTCCCAAAAAGGGACTGGAAGTCATCATGCTACAATATCTTCTCAATACACAGTAGAAGTGATAAAGTATTTTACAAGTAATATTTTGCTAATATTTAAGTTTTAATACTAAAAAGTGATGAGCTTTCTAAGTTAATTGCAATAGACTTAATGTAATCCTTAGAGTAACATGACTTTTCCTCACTTGCAGTCCTTTTTTCCAACCGAACTTCTTCAATAAATAGCTTACTTAGCCTCTTTACTGCACTGTTGGAAAATCATGTGTTCTGCTTTCTTAACTGAGAGAGAAAAAATGATCATCCAGTGCCCACTTTAATGCTTCTGATGAATGTCTCTACTGACTTTTTAAAAGATAAAAAGCTATCCAAGTATTTAAGAAGTAGGAAGAGTCAAGGTTACTTTGGCTATTTGAGGTTTTTTGTATTTCCATACAAATTGTGAAACTATTTGTTCTAGTTCTGTGAAAAATGCCGTTCGTAGTTTGATAGGGATTGCATTGAATCTATAGATTGCTTTGGGTAGTATAGCCATTTTGACAATATTGATTCTTCCAATCCATGAACACGGTATATTTCTCCAACTGTTTGTGTCCTCTTTGATTTCTTTCATCAAGACCATCAAGTATTAAACGTAAGTGAGGATTCAAGGTTTTCATTAGAAGAATTTTTCCTGAGTTTGCTGGTCATTGGAACATTAATTATGAGTAGTTTTGGCATAAGTCTTTGCTAATGCAACACTAAAGCAGCTCATTCTATTAATGACTAGCTCTAATTCATGGCAAGGTCTTTCTTATAATAAGCAGAACTCTGGCTTGCTTTAACTTATAAACATTTATCTTCTGAATGAGGCCTTTTCGTCAGTTCACCACATTAGAATTGCTTAAATAATTGAAAGCAGCAGGCATTTCCCCATCCCTCTCCACATTTCTGTCTTTTCTTTCTAGGGCCTGTGTGTTACAAGGATGGAGAAAAAGAAACATTTCTTTATCCATGAGGTTATATAAGAGTAATTTTATTTCTTTTTTCATCAGCGATGAGTATGAGAGACACAATTTGATTCTCTCTCTATTCACACCATCCACCCACATCCTCTTCTCTTTTCTACCTGGAAAAAATGATTAATACAGGCAAAGGCCTAATATCTATTCCTCTCTAATGGTCAGAGTTAATATTCCAAGTTCACTGACCATGTCTGTCTTGGTCTCTTGCAGTTTCTCTCCCAGATGACAAGAATGCCTATAAGTGGAAGATAGTCTCCTCAATCCTGTCTATGTGGTAAGCTCATCACTAAAGACCTTTCCATTCTTACTAACTATAGGAAGTAAGGGTTATTCAACCACCTGGCCTGAAACTGGATGGGCAAGAGAGTTCAACTCATAACAAAGAGTGTAGAAAGCTCTCTTCACTGTTAGGTCCAAGACACATTTTCACATTCAATGTGAACAGTAAGCTGTGTGCTTTGGAGAATAAAGTTGATACTGGATGCATTCCATCCTTCATCTAAATCCTTGAACTTCATCTCAGTTGGCTCAGCATTTACAGTGAGTCTGAGCATTATTCAGAGCTGGCGAGTCTCCCCTAATAACCCTTAGTTCTTTCAATATTCTTTTGTACATGTTGTCTTTATTCTCCAACATTATGTTTATCCTTTTCTGAATAGTCTTTAATTTTTGTAGGCAACTCTAACACTGTGGCCTCTGAGTATCACAATATACTTGAAAAAATCCTTAAATTGAATTCAGTTAGACCTTGGTTAACATCCTGACTCCACTTGTTACCCGATGAGAGTGGTTGGGCAGGTTCCTTCATGGCCCTGAGTCTCAGGTTCTCCATCTTGAATGAATAGAATATCAACTGCACAGAATTGTTATGAAGCTAGAGATAATGAAGATATTAATAGCATTTGTAAGCCATTTAGCATAGTGCCTGATATACACAAAGTCCATGAAGAATGTAGTTTTCCCTTCAGTGTTCTCACACGAAACTACACCTATTTCAGTGTCATACCTGGGACATACTGGAGACATTTTCAAATGGAATACTTGCTCCACAGACCAGACACATTTTGAGAAAATTTTGTGGAGCTGATTTGTTTCTATATAAATCATTGTAAGACAATCTTTTTTAAAGGAAGTTATACCTCCTCAAAACATTTGTTCATTGCATCAAAATCAGACAAACTTAACCTTCTTTATGAGCCTCAATTAAATGCTATGTTTTTGGTGAAGGTTTAATGATGTCTTTTCAGCCTTAACAGGATCAGAATGATGGATTTGATTTAGGTATCTTTTATATTACTGATTGCATTCTTTATTTTGCTAATTTACTGTTATCTAATAATTCACATTACATTGTAAACTCCTATGAAATTAGGCCTGGCACAGTGGTACTGATTTATACCAGGATTTCCGTCTAATATCAGAGCTTCTTAGAGGTCAAAGGGCAGTGTAAATAAAATGTTAACACTGGGCCTACTGGAAGTTAACACAACACTGCTTGAAGTTTTCCTTGGAAGTACTAGTGAAGAAAAATGAATGTTTATGCCTCCTTTGTGGTGTGGTACTGCACTGGTTTGCGAGAAATGTGATTTGGGATGGAAGGCTTCAACTGCAATAGTATACAAAATTGATGGGTAGAGGGGTGATGCTCTTGCATAGGTCAAGGTGATCCTCACACTCTTTGATCCTCACTTGTGGCAACCATATGTGACTCATGTATCTAAGGAGACAAGTTACATTTTTGGGTACATTTTGCTCAGGCCTTCTAATGAGATGAAGATATTGCATTTCCTGCTGTGTATCTTTCTAAGCAGCTAATTAACTATAGTATTATATTACTATTCTCTATTATTAAATTTTATTGCCTTTTTGTTTATGTCACATGAGTCTTATTGACAATCTGAAACCATAGCCATAGATTTGCTACTGCCAGGAGTCTTTCATAGCTTATCTGACTCATTCATAACCAATAGAACATTTACCAAATGCTCCTGGTTCATCAGAATAATAACCCTGGCATTTGCAATTATTAAAAGGTCACAAGGTTGGGGGTCACAGAAGTTCAGGATGTATTACACCATTGAGTAGCTACTGTGGCTACTATGTAAGATAGAAGTCAGAAAAATGGGAAGATACTGAGTCCGTGAAACACTGCAGTGAACTTGTGTATGTCCCTAAAATTTTACACAGTATCTTTATAAATATGCACTGGTTATTTCTCAGAATATGCTCACATTTTAAAGAGGTGCTGAAATATGACCGCATAAAAGGTTAAGAGTTATTACTTTACTTTAGAGAGGCTGAATGCTCTTTTGAGATAAATTCAGGCAATTTATGTAGAAAATTATTTCTTTGATGCCTCCAGGTTACCACTTAGCAAATTACTGTTAGACTCTACCAAGTGGCCTTAATTACCTAAAATTAAGGTTAATTTTTCCACCTAAAATGTCTTGCTCATCTCTGAGGAACTTACCCAAACACTGTTAAGGATAAATTTTTCCAAGAGTTCCAGTACAATAGGCAATGTGTGTATGCTTAGTCGCTCGGCACTGTCGGACTCTTTGACCTCATGGACTGTAGCCCACCAGGCTCCTCTATTCATGAAATTTTCCAGGCAAGAATACTGGAGAAGGTTGTCATTTTCTTCAAGAAATCTTCCCAATCCAAGGATCAAACTTTTGTCTCCTGCATTGGCAGGCAGATTTTTTTTTTATTACTGTACCACCTGGAAAGCCAACAATAGTCAATACATTATTTCTAATGAAGGTTATCAGAATGTCCCTTCATCTTTCCCTTACAGGAAAAATGCTCAAATAGGAACAAAGTTCATGTAAAAGCTATGAAGGTTATCAGAATGTCCCTTCATCTTTCCCTTACAGGAAAAATGCTCAAATAGGAACAAAGTTCATGTAAAAGCTATGAAGGTTATCAGAATGTCCCTTCATCTTTCCCTTACAGGAAAAATGCTCAAATAGGAACAAAGTTCATGTAAAAGCTAAGTGTCACTTTGATTGGCACTGGGGACAAAATAGTTGAAACAAAGTATCCCCTCACCCCTATCCTCATCTAATGACCTTCCAGTTCCTGAAACAGAATGGAAAGAATTAACTATTCACTACTAGTATTGGTGATTATGGTAGTGTTTACAACCAATAGACATTGTTTCTTTTTTAACATAGAGATTGTATACCCATGCTAATATATCAATTAGGAAAAACTTTCCCTTCCAGTGAGACAATAGCCAAGCAATAGTAGCCTAGACTAGAGACTCGATTTTCTCTTTCTCACTCAACAAGGATAGGATAATTATTTCTTGTAGTCATTTGTTAAGCCAGCACCAAGGATTTAAGACTGGCATCACTACAGTTTTCCAGGTCTTTTTTTCAGTGTTCCAAAATGATGGAAGTTATTCTGATCATCATATCCCCACAAAGATTTCATTGAAAATAATGAGACAAGCAAGGTGTAACCCAGAACAAATGTTTCTTCTTGAATCTATTATAACTTTATACTAAATAGGAGTAATTTTCTCTGAACTATCTCTGCCCCCAAAGGGCTTATTTCCAGAATTGAGTCACTTGCCAAACTCTAGAAAAAGTGCTATCTAGAACCACAATTGATGATGTCAGAGGTCACCACCTAATTCATAAACAAGAGATATTAGCAGAGATGAAGTAGTAATATTAGCCTTGGAGTAAGCAGTCAGTGTTTTTATTTTTGCTTTATTTCATTTTGTTGTTTGTTGAGCTTCAATTACAAAGATTTCAATTCATCACCATCCACAGTTCAAGTTATAGTCTCATCAGCGATAAACGCAAGACACCTCTCTTTTATAAATATTATATATATTTATTTATCATGTTTGGTCTCCATGTAGTGCTATTTCCCTCACATGGGACAATGACTATGCTTATTTACTGCTGGTTTTCATATTATTTCCATGCCTTTGTAGTCATCAAAAGTAAAATATCTGTACTTTTAAAGACAAAGTGCATCAAGAATTCTTACTAATTTATTCTGAATTCATTATTACAGATTTTATTTAGCTTCATTAAAATTTGCCAATTGAATCTAATTTATCTCATGACATAAATTTTAATCTCAATGATATCAACCTAGCTGTTCATACTACAAAATAAAAACAACAGTCTCTGAATATCAATAATGATATTTAAGTCATCAAGACAGTGACTAGGTAGTTCAAAAAACACAACAGTATGGTAATGCATAAAAACTGATGTATAGACCAATGGAAGAGAATAAGGAGCTCCAAAATAAACCCTAATAAACTAACTAATATTTGAAAAGGAAACAAGAAAAGAAAAGTTAGTTTCTTCAATAAATGGTGCTAGGAAAGCTGGATGTTCATATACAAAAGAAGGAAACTCGACCCTGATCTTACACCTCTCCCACAAATTAACTTGAGATGGATTAAATACTTATGCAAAACCTGAAACCATAAAGCTCCTAGAATAAAACAAAGGGACGATTATTTTTTTTCATTGGTTTTGGCAATGATTTTATGGCTCTGTCACCAAAAGCACAAGCATAAAAGCAAGAACAAGCAAGTAAACCAAAAAGCTTCTGCACAGCAAGGGAAACCATACACAGAATGCAAAGGAAACTTACTGAATAGAAGAAAATATTTGCAAACCACAAATGTGATGATGTATTAATACTCAAAACATATAAGAAATGCATATAACTCACAGCTAAAAACTCTACAATAAATAATTCAAATTTTAAAAATGAGAAAATAGACATTTTTCTTTCTTTTTTAAAAAATTTATTTATTTTAATTGGAGGCTTATTACTTTACAATATTGTGGCAGTTTTTGCCATACTTTGATATGAATCAGCCACGGACCGGTGTACATGTGTCCCCCATCCTGAACCCCCTCCCACCTCCCTCCCCACCCCATCCCTCTGGGTCGTCCCAGTGCACCGGCTCTGAGTGCCCTGCTTCATGCATCAAACTTGGACTGGTCATCTATTTCACATATGGTAATATATATGTTTCAATGCTATTCTCTCAAATCATCCCACCCTCACCTTCTCCCACAGAGTCCAAAAGTCTGTTCTTTACATCTGTTGTCTCTTTGGCTGTCTCATATATAGGGTCATTGTTACCATCTTTCTAAATTCCATGTATATGCATTGATATACTGTTTTGGTGTTTTTCTTTCTGACTTACTTCACTCTGTATAATAGGCTCCAGTTCCATCCACCTCATTATAAATGCTGGAGAGGATGTGGACAAAAGGGAACCCTTTTACACTGTTGGTGGGAATGAAAACTAGTACAGCCACCATGGAGAACAGTGTGGAGATTTCTTAAAAAATTTAAAACAGATCTGACATATGACCCAGCAACCCCATTACTGGGCATACACACTGAGGAAACCAGAACTGAAAGAAACATGTACCCCAGTGTTCATCACAGCACTGTTTACAATAGCTAGGACATAGAAGAAACTAGATGTCCGTTGGCAGATGAATGGATAAGAAACCTGTGGTACATATACACAGTAGAATATTACTCAGCTATGAAAATAGACATTTTTCAAAGAAGATTTCAAATGAATAACAAGAGCATGAAAAGGCATTCAACCTCACCAATCACTAAGGAAATATGAATCAAAACCACATGAGTCTTATACCATAAACCACCATTGAAAATTATGAAATGCTGATAGTTAGTTATTGGCTTTCCACATAATTTTCTCTTCTGAAAGCACAATCTTTATTGGAAAAAGGATTGGAGAAACCACTTCTGCTCCTTGATCCAGCTCCTCCTCCTGGACTTTCTAATAAAAAATGAGATGTTTTTTAATGTAATAATTTATCAATAGTACCATGAAACTGAGCTAAAGTTGGCACTATATGTAGGACTGGTGAATTGGAGCAGACTAAATTACATCCCTACCCAGGAAAACAGCATACCTTCTATTAGACACATTAGTGTCTAGGAAGTCAGTATCTTGTACTTATCCAAATGTCTCACTACATGCTTCTTCCATCAGAGCAAGATATATACATTGCCACAGTTATAGCTATAAGAGAAGAAATTCCTTATAGGAATTGACTCACAGTTGTGCAGATCAAGAAGTCCCACCATCTGCCGTCTTCAAGCCTGAGAACTAGGAGAGTCACTGATGTAATTTAATCCAAGTTCAAAGAAGGGAAAACCAGAAGTGCCAATGTCTGTGGGCAGAAGAGAGTTGTCACAGGTAAGTAGAGAGAGTGAGTTCACCCTTCCTTCACCATTTTTGTTCTATTTGCACTCAGCAGGTCAGATAATACACATGGACACAGGTTGAGGTGGCCCTCTTTTCTCAGATTGCTAATTCAAATGCCAATCTTTTCTGGAGACACTGTCACAGACATGCCTTGAGATAATGCTCTACCAGCTGTCTGGGCATCCCTTAGCCCAGTCAAGTTGACTCAAAAAAATAACCATCATAGGAATCAACAATTTTCCTTAAACTATTATTGCCTGAATACCCTCTTCATCATTCTGTTAAAAATATTAAACTCTACCGCCTCATATAATCCAGATACAGCATCTAGATCCTTGATTTCATAATTTTTCCATACCCACTTGCCTTGCTCTATTTTTGCCACACATCTTATCACCTCCTAATGTTCTATATTATCTTGTCTTTATATTTTCTGTCTCCTCTTGCTAAAATTCAAGCTCTATAAAGACTAATTTTTATCTGTTTTAGCCTAGTGATATATTTCAAGCATCTATTTAAACTACACCTAGTAAATACTAGGGGCCCAATATCCATTTCATAAATGAACATAAATAAAATCTTATTTAATGTAATGGTACATAGTTTCCTCTTTTCCTCTTCCTCTTCTATAGCGGACTACTCTTTGATAAAGTCAAGTACAGAGTTATTTCTTGCAATATTCATCCAACTCCATTTTTTTAAATAACAGAAGTAGTGTTTACTTATCTAATATACAAACACACTTTATTAGTCTCCATATATTTTAGTTTATCATGGATTTCTTATAGATTATTTTCTTATATTCTCTCAAGTAAGTTAGAGTAGACACATAATACCATTCAAAATTTTTCTAAAAGCTTTTCTAAGAAGGTGTTGCACATATGAACACAGTACTAATGACCACATAACATACATATTCTGTTGGTCTCAAGAACATTTGTGGGTTTTCAGGTTTTTTTTTTTTTTTTTGCTGGAAACTGAACTATATCATTTTAAATATACTCTCACCTCTGAAATGCCCAGAATAAAATGCTTTTGGTGTGTGTGTTGCTCAATGAGAGACAGTAGCATTGTTATAGTTAAATCTTCATGGTATAGTAATGAAAGACATGGTTCCTTAAAAGACAAAAAATATTTCTCTCTAGGTTCTTATCTCACTGTCAGAAAGGGACTCGGATTCAAAGAAAACATAGTCTGATACTTAGGTATCCTTAAGGATTAAACAACCAGGAGGAAATTCCACACTCTTGCTTCTGACTCTGTTGATTGAACCCTAAACCAGGTTTCATGGGTTGATGGAAATCAGAGTTAACTTTTATCTATAGGAAAATAATATTTTTATAGCTGCTCACAATCCTCCCTGTAAAACTGTCAATTTTACAAATGTTGTTGGCAATAGAAACATAAGCTGCAATGCCTCAAAATAATCCTAAGTGCTATGCAATAAAAATAAATATCCATGGCCTGTTTTTACCAAAACTATTGTTTCTTGATTCCTGACATAGCACCATTTGCTAATATTTTTATTCACTAGATTTATCTTCTTCCCCTTATCTGCTTGCCTCCTTGTCTCTATGAAGAAGTAAGAACATATATTCTCATGATAATTAGGGTATTAATGACACTATCAGTATGGCCAAAAGGAGCAGCCAGCAAGAGCACCTGCCTTTCTCTCTCTTCTTATATTCATTTAATTGCAAGTCCTTCTCCCACCATGTATACACAAGTATATCCTCCCAAAACTCCACAAAGAGTAAACCCACTAAGAATGGTGGTGTTATGCCATCAACCAGAGAGTATTTTGGTTTTTTTTTTTTGGAACAATCTCAGTCTTAAAGGATATTTGTAATATTATCCTTAGTGAGAATATACCAATATTCTTCATGAAATGCTACTCATAGGCTTATCCTGCCCATTATGAACCTAGGAATATGGCTATTAATTAATTATGTAGGCAAATTACCTTTTGGGGTATCATGTGGGCAGTATAAGTAAATTTTGAAGTAAAATTTTCTGGGTTCAGTTCACAGCTCTGACTTTTACTAGCTTTGTGACATTAGGCAGGTTACTTAAACCTCAGGGTTTGTTCATCTGTAGAAGTCAATCTATAAAAGGATGGTTGTGATGATTTGGTATGTTATTATCTGTAAAGATCTTAACAGTTTCTGGTATCACATAATGTAAGATGCTATTATCAATATATAGCTACAAGTGATGGGCTGTTTTAGAAATATGTTGATGGTGGCATTCAGTATCCCTCCAGTTCTTACTCTCCCTATCTCTTAGGAAAATGCACTTGCCGCTGCCCCAGGCAACTAAAATGCTAAATAGATCTGCAAAGACCAGTAAAGGACTGGATTTATTTGCAGCGTTTCCTTAAAGAAATTAAAAGTGAGTTTGTAATATCATAAAATATTTTTAAAATAATTCCCAAGGCTTGAAAGACAGTAAACATTTTTCTGTACTGAATAGAAATGTATTGCTTTACTACTATTTTATATATGAAAGTCAAATTGATATTTTAAAAATCAGTAATGTGCCAAGTGGAGAACTCCTGGCTGATTACATTTGTGATTCAATCCTTTGTATTTGGGTTATTACAAAGCAAGATGGAGTCCAAGATTCCCATAGGACTTTTGCAAGATAAGCTTTTACCACATAGACATGTGATATTAAGAGAGTGGATGATTTACTAAAAGATCTGTTTTTAAAAACTCAAGAAAAGTATAAGCATCAGTCACAAACTGCCTGGTCCCCTAAACTGTACTGAATAGCTTTTGCAAAAAATTCTTTCCTTATATTTTACTGGTATACTTTCAACATGAAATAGCATATGAATAATATCTCCCTTTAAAAAGAACTTGCAAAAATTGGTACAGAATTGATATTAAAATTTCAATCACACAGGCCAAGTCAACAGAAAAATGAACCACTACCATACCATCCTAAAGAAGCCCTGTTTGCATTTAAAAGAGATATTTGATTATTACTCTCATATTTGGGTGAAGAAAAAAACTGAAATGAAACTAAAATTTGTTGTGAATTTCAGTTTCTTCACCATAGACATGTTATTTTCTAAATATCAATCTAGAGTCATATGAAATCAATATGAAAATACTGAAGTCCTTAAAAATTGGTTCTGCATTTCAATGGTTTAAACACTCAGCCCCACTCTTTCCTATAGAATTTCTCTATATCTGAGTATTTTAATCTAGATTTAGTTCTTTATGTTCCATTTTGTAATAGTTTTATTGGTTTAACAATGATGTATTTTGTCTTTTTCTACTTCTGCTATATTTAATGTCTTTCTGTTTCCTTTAGATATGAAGGGTAGATGGGAGAATATAACACTCTTGGGCTGCCCTGTAGTTCTGGAATTGTGGGTTATTGGGAAGAAGTCCAAGACCACCCTGATTTCCCCTTCTGTACTGACTTGCTCTTCTACCTGGATACACATGCTTTACTCCCTCCTTGAAATTTAGCAACAAAGGGCCTTTGTAATGAACTTTACTAAAAATATCTCTAGCACCCCTCTTGGCTTTGCAGCGTTAATTCACCCTTAGTTTTCCTGTTTCTGTAATTTTATTTTTGTAATATTTCTTCCCCACCCACCAAATCTTCCTCTCCTCTTCAGCTTGTTGTTGCTTCTCCTGTTTGAGATATAATTATGTGTCCAAATCATGTGCTCTGAACATCTATGTGATAAACTATTCATTGAATTGTATTTTGTGTTTTTGGACGCAATTGTGTATTCTCTGTCTACTTAACAGAACCTGGTACTTCTAAGTGAGAAAAGTGTTACAAGGGGCAAGTGATAAATACAAAGACATTAGAAGCCATGTATTTTCTAAATAAAAATAGCATCCCTGCAGTAATTGTCAGAATCACATGCTATATCAAATAGGCTTAGACCGAAGAGCATCGTTTGTCAAACATAGCGTCACTGAGAACATCTCTCCCTTGGAGCCCTCCCTGCCAGCATAATTTCTGTTGATTTCAAAGGTTTCTCTTGGCCAGCTTGCCAGGGCAAACTGGTCTTTTACCATCATTCACCCAACTCAGGATTTTATCCTACCCATTTTTTTAGAGAGAATTAACTTTCGTTTTCATAGAGAAGATATTAGTTTGGGGCATCTATAATTCGGGGGCTCAGTAAAAGACCAAATAGAACAGTCAAGAATAGAGACATTTGAACTTTCAGAGGCAACATATAAAATGAAAGTTTTCTTAGGAAAAAAAATTATTTATCTTCTTTATATTTATCTACTATTGTTTTTGCCTACTCTTCGGACCAAAAAATGTTTTGTGGTAAAAGCATTTTTTTAAAAGCAGGAACTTACAAATTTAGAGTTAAATTTAAAGGCTCTATTCACAAAATAGGCAAACAACACATTTTGGGGCCATTATGAAAAATCAATTCCATACGCAGCATATATTTTATGGATTGCTAAATGTTTATGGTAGGTTATACATAGAGCAGTGCTCATCAAAGACCTTAGAATGACACAAACAATAATAATACATGAGTGTCCTTGGTAAGGGTCAGAGAGCAGTATAGAAAATTCCTTAGGAGCTTCAAGAGGATGAGCCCACTATTTCTTGAAGGAATCAAGAGAGATTTTATCAAATACTCAAGAGATAGAGGTAGACAGAATCAGAGAGTAACAGAAGCAAAGGCATGGAGGCAGGCTATTACAATGGAAGTATTCCCCCTCTCCCAGGAATTATCCTATCTAATGATAGCTATGACCCTTAAAGGTTATTAAAAGTTGTATAGCTATTACACACACATCAGTAGTTTTACAAGCCTCTCTGATAACAAATAATATGAAATGAAATTATAGTTGATACTATATTTTGTAGCAGGTCATTGATTTACAGAAGGTCAAGATTAGCCACAGACTGAACAGCTGAAGCTTATTATGTTCCTCTGGTCACTTAGCTTTTATGACCATCCCTACACACACACACACACACACACATGCCCTTTCATCCTAGACCTTTAGTTTATTTTCCATTAACTTTATATGTTTTCAGCCATCCCACTTCCCTGATTCTCATGTCTGCAAATACAGTGACACTCTTTAAGAGGTACCCTTCTATGATTTTATTATGTTCCAAAAGCTAGCTTTTAAGCTCCATGTGATTTCATTTTTGCTATAGTCCTAGTGCCTGTAACACGGTGAATACTCAATAATAGTTGTCAAATGAACAGAAGATTAAGAGACTGTCATAAGGCAGCCTGTTTGGCAAGCAGAAGATGAATTATCATGTCCATTTTGTAGATAAGTTTGCAGAGATAAAGAGAGGTTCTAATTCTCTAACGTGTGCTCATTTTATCATGAGACATTGCTTTTACTCAAACAATGATTAATGGTAGCAATTACAGATTGGGTGCAGGAGTAATATAATGATGGTTTGGATACATAGAACCTACAATGGTCACTCAAATAATGCTATACAAGCATCACACAGTCAGCCAAGAAGGTGATAATAGTATCTAATGAGAGATAATATGACTGGGAAGAGACAAAAATTAAACATGTGTGGTATGTCACAATTTCCTTAACTGTCCTGCCCTCTAACTTCACCTTTTCCTACTCAATGTCTCCCCTTTCTATAAGCTGGATTATTAAGAATTATACTTTTAGCTAATGATTCCCAACTGTTTTCTTGCAAGGGGAATTGGGGCAATGCTAGTAACAGCACAGGAGTAGTGAGATTTCTTCATTAGAAGGAGCTTGAATTTATTGCTGAATTAGAGCAAAAGCAATGAAATAGAATAATACAGGGAGAAACTTAGTCTATGTGAGGTATATGAGGGTAATTTTGGGTACATTTTGTCATAAAATGGTGAGATCCTTAAAAATATTTGCACATTATGTGTGACACTGATCAGTTCAGTTCAGTTCACTGTCCCTCACCAACTCCCGGAGTCCACCCAAACCCATGTGCATTGAGTCGGTGATGCCATCCAACCATCTCATCCTCTGTCATCCCCTTCTCCTCCTTCCCTCAATCTTTCCCAGCATCAGGGTCTTCAAATGAGTCAGCTCTTCCCATCAGGTGGCCAAAGCATTGGAGTTTCAGCTTCAGCATCAGTCCTTCCAATGAACACCCAGGACTCATCTCCTTTAGGATGGACTGGTTGGATCTCCTTGCAGTCCAAGGGACTCTCAAGAGTCTTCTCCAACACCACAGCTCAAAGGTATCAATTCTTCAGCATTCAGCTTTCTTTATGGTCCAACTCTCACATCCATATGTGACCACTGGAAAAACCATAGCCTTGACTAGATGGACCTTTGTTGACAAAGTAATGTCTCTGCTTTGCAATATGCTGCCTAGTTTGGTCATAACTTTCCTTCCAAGGAGTGTCTTTTAATTTCATGGCTGCAATCACCATGTGCGGTGATTTTGAAGCCCAGAAAAATAAAGTCAGCTAGTGTTTCCACCGTTTCCCCATCTATTTGCCATGAAGTGATGGGACCAGATGCCATGATCTTAACTTTTTGAATATTGAGCTATAAGCCAGTTTTTCACTCTCCTCTTTCACTTTTATCAAGAGGCCTTTTATTTCCTCTTCCCTTTCTGCTATAAGGGTGGTATCATCTGCATATCTGAGGTTATTGATATTTCTCCCAGCAATCTTGATTCCAGCTTGTGCTTCCTCCAGCCCAGTGTTTTTCATGATGTCCTCTGCATATAAGTTAAATAAGCAGGGTGACAATATACAGCCTTGTACTCCTTTTCCTATTTGGAACCAGTCTGTTGTTTCATGTCCAGTTCTAACAGTTGCTTCCTGACCTGCATACAGATTTCTCAAGAAGCAGGTCAAGTGGTCTGGTATTCCCATCTTTTTAAGAATTTTCCAGTTAGAGGGAGTGGAGAAAAGGGAACCCTCTTACACTGTTGGTGGGAATGCAAACTAGTACAGCCACTATGGAGAACAGTATGGAGATTCCTTAAAAAACTGGAAATAGAACTGCCATATGACTCAGCAATCCCACTCCTGGGCATACACACTGAGGAAACCAGAACTGAAAGAGACACGTGCACCCCAATGTTCATCGCAGCACTGTTTATAATAGCCAGGACATGGAAACAACCTAGATGCCCATGAGCAGATGAATGGATAAGAAAGCTATGGTACATATACACAATGGAATATTACTCAGCCATTAAAAAGAATTCATTTGAATCAGTTCTAATGAGATGGATGAAACTGGAGCCCATTATACAGAGTGAAGCCAGAAAGATAACCACAAATAAAGTATACTAATGAATATATATGGAATTTAGAAAGATGGTAATTATAACCCTATATGCAAAACAGAAAAAGAGACACAGATATATAGAACAGACTTTTGGACTCTATGGGAGAAGGCGAGGGTGGGATGATCTGAGAGAACAGCATCAAAACATGTATATTATCAAGTGTGAAACAGATCACCAGTCCAGGTTGAATGCATGAGACAAGAGCTCGGGGCTGGTGCACTGGGATGACCCAGAGGGATGGGATGGGATTGGGAGAGAGGTGGGAGGGGGGTTCAGGATGGGGAATACATGTAAATCTATGGCTGATTCATGTCAATGTATGGCAAAAACCACTACAATATTGTAAAGTAATTAGCCTCTGACTAATAAAAATAAATGAAAAAAAATTTTCCAGTTTATTGTGATCCACACAGTCAAAGGTTTTGGCATAGTCAATAAAGCAGAAATAGATGTTTTTCTGAAACTCTCTTGCTTTTTTTGATGATCCCACAGATATTGGCAATTTGGAGGAACCAGAGATGGTTCCTCTGCCTTTTCTAAAACCAGCTTGAACATCTGGAAGTTCATGGTTCACATACTGCTGAAGCCTGGCTTGGAGAATTTTAAGTATTACTTTACTAGCGTGTGAGATGAGTAAAATTGTGCAGTAGTTTGAACATTCTTTGTCATTGCCTTTCTTTGGGATTAGAATGAAAACTGACCTTTTCCAGTCCTGTGGCCACTGCTGAGTTTTCCAAATTTGCTGGCATATTGAGTGCAGCACTTTCACAGCATCATCTCTCAGAATTTGAAATAGCTCAACTGGAATTCCATCACCTCCACTAGCTTTGTTCACAGTGATGCTTCCTAAGGCCCACTTGACTTCACATTCCAGGATGTCTGGCTCTAGGTGAGTGATCACACCATCGTGATTATCTGGGTCATGAAGATCTGTTTTGTACAGTTCTGTGTATTCTTGCCACCTCTTCTTAATATCTTCTGCTTCTGTTAGGTCCCTACCATTTCTCTCCTTTATTGAGCCCATCTTTGCATGAATTGTTCCCTTGGTATCTCTAATTTTCTTTAAGAGATCTTCCCATCTTGAAGAGGTCTTTCCCATTCTATTGTTTTCCTCTATTTCTTTGCATTGATCGCTGAGGAAGGCTTTCTTACACTGATTAACTGGTAGAAACAAGTCTTTTAGAAGTTTTGCTCTATGCTAAAAATAGGAATTTCTAGAGAGACTGCAATGAAGATTTCAATTACTGTTAATCATCTTTTAATTGCCAGACATGTTGCTCACTGAACACAGGTTCACTCACAAGTGGACATGAGGCAGCTGAGTTACTATGATTTCCTTGTGGTCTGATTTGGTAGGAAAGTTGCAGCTCTATATAATGTAGCAGAAAACATGTTATATATGGGCCCACATGTAGAGGGATTAATTTCTTCTCAGCTAACAAGAAGTCTGGAAGAACTTTCTTCCACCACTTTGTTCCTTCAGAAAAGGATGTGGGAAAAGTGCTTGTGTCCAAATATATATAGAGAATTCCTAACACTGCGCAAGTCTCAGTAAACGCAGAGGGTGGTCTGTGAGGTATTTCATATGCCACTATTGTGAAGTCAGTCAAGGATAGTTCCGGGGAAGAAATAAAGAGGCAAAAAACAGGGAAGTATGGAAGGTATGTTTGCTGAAGTATTTAAGAATATTCATTTTTGTTGTAAAGACCATGACAAAAAATAACAGACAAACTTAAGCACAGAAGCAAGTAACTACTGAGATATATTAGACATAGAGTTAGCATAGCACATATATACATGTGTTAATGGTAAGAGAGAGATGATGGAAGGAATAGGTAAACCTTATCTATTCATAAGACATATATATTAGGTCATCTCCAATTGGTAGCAATGTAATCAGGTATCCATAGATGACACACATTCTGTCCTTAGGCATCCTCTTCCAAATCACAGATAAACACCATGGATACTCAGCAGGTATAGGTCAATTTTAACCATAACCAGTAATTTACCTTGACTCTCCCTAATAGAGCAAGTGTCTTTAGGCACAAGGTACCTTCCATCTGCCAAACCTTGCTTGGCTTGTCTTCTGAATCATATGATTAACAGAAGAGGTTGGTATGATATAGAGATACAATATATAAACACTGCACAATGTAGAATCCCTCTTTCTTGCATTTTATTTAAGGATACTTCCTTACCCTGTTATTAATTTTGATATTTGTTAATATTTATATAATACATGCATATTATATATGCATGTTATCTATTAATCATATATCAGTCATTGACAATATCAACCATATAACATATTATAGCACATAATATTGTATATATGCATGTATTATATGTAACATAATTATTAACAGTTAATAGTCACAGTATGCAAGTGTTTGCTCCAGGAAATGACTGGTTTTCAAACAAATCAATTTTCTTTGCATCTAATGAAAAATTTAAAAGATGACTTTATATAAAGAAGGTATTGAATGTGGAAACCTGTGTTTATCTCCTATAGATATTTTCCTCTTGATATTGCAAATGAAACTTTTCATGCATGCACAACTCAGAGCTGACTTCCAGGCAGAGTGCCTAGCAACAGAGATCTCCCTGCACAGCATAATAGATCCTTGGAAGAAGGCTGAGTGCTGAAGAATTGGTGCTTTCAAGATGTGGTGCTGGATGAGATTCTTGAGAGTCCCCTGGACAGTAAGGAGATCAAACCTGTCAATCCTAAAGGAAATTAACCCTGGATGTTCATTGGAAGACTGATGCTGAAGATGAAGCTCCTGTACTTAGGACTTGATGTGAAGAGCCAACTCACTGGAAAATACCCTGATAAGATTGAAAGCAAGAAGAGGAGGAGGTGGTAGAGGATGAGATGGTTAGACAGCATCACTGATTCAATGGCCATGAGTTTGAGCACACTCCTGGAGGCAGTGAAGGATAGCGGAGCCTGGCGTGCTGTAGTCCATGGAGTTGCAAAGAGTTGGACATGACCTAGCAACTGAACAACAACAACAAATCAGAGCCTGAATGTCTATATAATCTCTATTATAAACTTATTTGCCTGAGCATGTGTGTGTCCTTGGTTGAACCATGCTGGTTCTTATTCACCTCTTTTATAATTGCTCTTTTTTCCATGTCTTCTTGAACTACACCTCATTCAGTTTGACTCTTACTATGACACCTTACCCCAGATGCACAGTCCTAAAAAGAGCCTATAAGCATGTCACAAGTCATTCACCTATTCACCTCAAGAGAAATTCATTTCAACATAATTATTCTTTTTATGTTTAATGTTTGTCCACTAAATGGTTAATACATTCAAGACTTGATGCTTTTATGTTAATAATAATTGGAATGAGAATTCAATTAAGAAGAAAATGTTAGCACATAAATCCACGTGGTCACAGGAAAGAAATTAAAATTTTCAATTATGTACACAGTTTTATTGTGGAGAATAATGACAGAGTGATTACTAAAATACTTTCAAGCATAAAATTATATTATGTTAGTATAAAATTCTATTGAAGTAGAGTGAAAATACAAACTTATGAGAAAAGGAAGCAATGTAAAATTTATAATAATAAAGAAGAGAATTGTTCATTTTAAATGATTTGCAGCTAGTAACAAATTGCTATTGCATCAGTACATCATTGGAAATACATAAAGGGGTGATATGTGCTAATTACTTTTTAACATCAAATTTTACAGTATATGATAAATCATACCTGTTCCAATTGCTTAAGTTTAGTATCTAAATGGATTTTTTAAAATCTAGGTGTAACTACAATGTGTATAAAGTAGTATAGTAGTAAAATACAAATATATTATTAATCAAAGTGCAACAGACTAAAATTTCCAGATAAAAGACAAAGGATATCATAATAGTGAAAAAAACATGGACTCTTATAAACTGACTAATGTTGACTCAAAGGACTCAGGGTAATCAACTCAATATTAAAAGAGAAGAACAATGTTGGTGAACTGATTTTTGACTTCAAGACTTAAAGCTATAATAATCAAGACAGTGTAACATTGGACAAAGAGTAAACAAATCAATGTAGCAAGTCCAGGAAGAGACCTCTATGAGGATACTCAGATGTTCTTCAACAAAGGAACAAGGGCACTGCAATGGAGAATGGACAGCTTTTTCAACAAATGGTGTTGGAACAACTGACATCCACATACCAAAAGGAAAGAATCTAGACACAGACCCTACACCATTCACAAAAAGTAATTCAAAATGATCATGGACATAAATGTCAACTTTAAAACTATGAAACTTCTAGAAGGTGTAATAGGAGAAAATCCAGACGACCTTAGATATGGCAATAGTTTTTAGATACAACACCAAAGGCATGATCCATGAAAGAAATAATTCTAAATTGAAGAAATAAAAGCAAAAATAAACAAATGGGACCTAATCAAAGTTACAAGTTTTGCACAGCAAAGGAAACCACAGGCAAAATGAAAAGACAACCTACTGAATGGGAGAAAATATTTGCAAATGATGTGACTGATAAGGACTTAATTTCCAAAATATACAAAAAGCTCATACAACTCAACGACGACAGAAAGAACAAGAACAACAACAGCAACAAAAATCAGCTGAAAATGAGCATAAGAACTGAATAGATACTTCTTTTAAAAAGATATACAGATGGCCAACAGGTCCATGAAAAGATGCTCAACATCACTAATCATTAGAGAAATGTGAATCAAAATTACAATAAGATATTACCTCACACAGGCTAGAATGACCATCATTAAGAAGTCTACAAATAAATACTGGAGAGGGGTGTGGCAACAATGGAACCATCTTACACTGTTGGTGGAAATGTAAGTTTGTGCAGCCACTATGGAAAACAGTATGGATATTCTCCAAAACACTAAAAATAGAATTTCCATATGATCCAGCAACTTTCTCCTGGACATATATCTGAACAAAACTGTAATTCAAAACATACATGCACCCTTATGTTCATAGTAGCACTATTCACAATAACCAAGACATGGAAACAACTTAAATGTTCATTGATGGATGAATGGATAAAGAAGATGTGTCACATATATACAACAGAATACTACTTAACCATACAAAAGAATGAAAAATGGCATTTGTAGCAACATGGATGCATATGAGATTACCATAATAAGTGAAGTCAGAAATAGAGAGGCAAACACCATATGATATTGCTTATATGTGTAATCTAAAATATGGCACAAATGAACATATCTACAAAACAGAAATGGATTCACAGACAGAAGAGACTTGTTGATTGCTAAGGGGGGTGGTGTGAGAGGGATGGAGTAGGAGGTTGGGGTTATCAGATTCAAGCTATTATATATAGAATGGATAAAAAGTATGTTCCACTATACTTAATGTAGAAAATGAACAAGCAGCTACCATATAGCACAGGGAACTCTGCTCAATATTATGTAGAAACTTAAATGGGAAAATAATTTGAAAAAGAATGGATACATGTATAATGGAGTTACTTTGCACAGCAGAAATTAACACAACATTGTAAATTAACTATATTTGAATAAAAACATAAATTACTGCATCAGTTTTCCTGGGAAAAACAAGAAATAATTGTTAAACTGGCTTTATTAAAATTAAAATAAAAAAATTCTGCTCTGTGAAAGACAGTGTCAAGAGAGTGAGAAGACAAACCACAGCCTGGGAGAAAATATTTGCACAAGGAACAGCTGATAAAGAGTTGCTATTAAAAATATTAAGAATTCCTAAAACTTAGTAATAAAAAATAATAACCTAATTAAAAAAGGGATTATCATGGTAACTATTTTGAAATGTACAGAAATACCAAGTCACTGAGTTGTATAAGGACTGATGTTGAAGCTGAAGCTACAATACCTTGGCCACTTGATGCAATGAACTGACTCATTTGAAAAGATCCTGATGCTGGGAAAGATTGAAGGTGGGAGGAGAAGGGGATGAAGAGGGTGAGATGGTTGGATGGCATCACCGACTCAATGAACATGAGTTTGAGTAAACTCCGGGAGTTGGTGATGGACAGGGAGGCCTGGTGTGCTGCAGTCCATGCGGTCGCAAAGAGTCAGACACGACTGAGTGACTGAACTGAGCTGAGTTATATAAAAGAAAATAACAGTTCCTCTGTTTTCCCGGTCTGTTTTCCTCCATGTGTCAGCTGCATCCTTTCCTCCTTGTCGTAAGGGTTGGTTGTTACAGTTCTGGTTTATAGTATATGAACACAAGACCACGCTGAAAAGGAGAACTTCTATTATTCAAACTATCAGGCAAAAGCCCTTGACTTCACACACATCAAACCCACACAGGTTATGTCTCTGCCTGAATGAATCCCCATGTGAGGAAGTAGGGGCAAGGCCAATTACTCTCCACCCAGGACGTGGGTGGAGGTTGTACAGTCAACCAACTAGGTTGACCACTCTGCTCAGTAGCCTGAAACTTGACATGTTCTAGTTGATGCTTCTGTGTCCCACAAAACCTCTTAATCCCAGGCAAACCAAGATTACTGGTCACCATACAACCAGTAGCATAGACATAAAAATCAGCTGCCCCTGCCCCCAAACCCATGCTCAAGTCTTATTACTAGGTAGTAGATTTACATAAATGACTATTGCTACTTTCTCATAACAGACATCTTTCTCCCATAGGAACTACTGAATCTTTTTCAATTATAGAATTCCACACTCAAAGAATTTCTTAAATTTTTTATCTTTTTCTTAAATGAGCAATTAATATCCCTTATGTTTTCTAACATTATTTGATGTAATTTTCTAGTTTGTCAGCAGCATTTCTAAACCTTCTTTAGAACCAGAGCCCCAAAACATCAGAACCTATGGAGGGTGTTGTGTAACATTTCACAGTTTCAGAGATGTTTTCTCAGCTATTCCCCAAATCCTGGTCAGGTGGGAGCTAGAAGGAACTGTTTTCTGAGAAAGATCTGTAATTTCCTAGCATAAAAAAGGGATTTAAAGGCCACTTTATTTAGAATGATAAAGTTAATTGTTTTCTTAAATTATATCAAACAATATCCTGGTTAATTTCTTGATTCATCTCAATTTATGCTTCTAATTGTTTGCAAATATTCTACTAGTTTCCCTGATGAGCTTATAAAGCAGTAAGTTTTACAGTTAAATTTCTCTCTCATTTTCTGTTTGCTTTTCACTGTGTCTAAATGTGTGAAACTGAGACTCCGAGGTTCTGTCCAACTACTAATAACATCAAAGAAAATATTAAGCTATTTGATCATTATTATGTAAAGCAGCTAGGAAGAATTTCATATGTTTTATTTCTTTCATTAGGTTAATTTCAGGGATGGGTTATAGAATCTGTAGGAATTCTTGTTAAAAATGGAGATTTTAGGCTTTTAAATTCAATAATTTGGGATGATAAGGACCTTGCTTTGAATGAGGATCCAAGACTAATCTCATTGAAATAACCTCTGGTGTATTTATAAATGCAGATACCAGGCTGGAGCCTCCAGGAACTAATTCCAAAATTTGTAGACAACCATGAAATCTACAGTTCTGAGAGAGTCTGAAACCAGAGTGTTGAAATTCCAACACAGCTGAAGCTTTAATTAAGTTTTTTATCAAAGATATTAGATAACACGAAGGGTTGAAACCCATAGGGTTTCAATGAAAAATGTCATGGAAAACCCCAATATCCTCCATCCCCTCAAAAAATTGTGATTTGGAGGTCTTTTGGAATACAATTACAAAGCTATCATCTGTGAGTGTTAATATGGTGAGAAGAACAATAGTTTCTTTTGAATTAAAATTTTGTCAGAATTGATCAATCATTTCCTCTTCAAGCCTTTGGAATTAAATCCTATGATAGCACTGGGTTCTTTTTTCCCCTGTTGTATACTGACCAAGGACATTTTCTGGTCAAGAATTCATTCAGTAACTTTGCTGTATCCACAGAGGAAATGGCTGTGACCTTTCTGGCCTGAAAGGTTATGCATTTTGACAGGCGGCAGTGAGCCAATCCCTCCAACCATGCGGCACAGACGACCACACACTGTTCTCCTGAGGCATGCTGCTACTCATGTTGTTTAATCACATTCGGCGTGTCTGGAGCTGAACGTCACTCAGAACATCAGAAAGGCAGAAAAATCTGTGCTACCGATTCCATAGAAATCCTCAGTGAGAAGCAACATTCATAGCTGGCTGGTGATTTAACGGATACGTGTTTGCTTCCAAAAATATCATCCCCTTCTGTCTCTGTTACTTGCCACCATATCCAACTGCAGCCTCAAACATGAATTTTGATTTGTCAGAAATTACAGAACTTGTTAAAAATCAAAATAAAACATTAGATACCTTCATTGCTCCACATTATGTACAGAAAAATGAATCACAGCCCTGACTTAAAGCTTCTACCCTGGTTGGAGTAGTGCACTAATACATGTTTCCTGTCAGACACCTTCATTTATCAAATATTAGCTCTATTTTGACCTATGTCAGAAGCAAAGCATATCTCTTCTAACACACACACACACACACACACACACACACGGAATTCATCATGGATTTTGGGAGTCTAGCTGCATTGCTGAGATTCAAGAATAAGAGTGAGTGTTCACATTGCACTTTGTATGAATTCCCACCATCTAAAATTCATTCCTTAGTTATTCAGTCTCTTTTCCTTTCTCCTCCAGCTCCTGATTTTTTCAGGAGCAATATGAATTCTCATTTTTGCCTTTATAGCAATGCAGCCAGACATGTTCTGTGCTCTGTGCTCAATCGTGCCTGACTCTTTGTGACCCCATAGCCCACCAGGCTCCTCTGTCCAAGGGATCTTCCAGGCAAGAATACTGGAGTGGGTAGCCATTTCCTCCTCCAGGGGATCTTCTCCACCCAGGGACTGGACTCCTGTCTACTGCATTGGCAGGCAGATTCTTTACCACTCACTGAACCACCTGCCTACCATCAAACTTCAACCCTAGGTTCCTTATTAAAATATCTCCATGAAAAAAACACAGTTTTCTTCTCCAGGAAAAATCTAGTGAATAAATGTTGCTCCACCTTCAATTTATGAAACATTGACAAACACAAAAGAATATTCACTAAAGTGTGAAACTGTATGGTGTAAGGAAAGGATAATAGAGGTGCGAGAAAACTAAAAACATTAGTGATGGCTGGAGTGCTTAAGGACTTGCTGAGGTTCCCTTCTGATGTGTTCCCAGGATAATTTATTATTCAAAGAAACAATGCTCATATGTTTGCTGGTTCTCCTTTCATTAAATACTAAGCTTACTAAGGACAGGCACTATGCCTAAACCACTATTTAGACTGCCAACACTGAGAACCAGGTTTTAGGAAAAGAGGGAGCCAGTTTTAAACTGAGGAGTATCTTGACTGAGTCTTGAAAAAAGTGTAAGATTAAGGTGCTTTAAAGTAAATAGAGGAAGCTTTCCCAGCAGAAAGAATAAAATGAGTCAACTACTGGAGAACTTAAAGACTAACAAAATGGACTTAACAATAAGGTAAAGGAGTTGGTAGATATTGAAAAGAGAGTGTGTTTAATTTAGACAGTGGTCAGGAAAAGGGAAACTTGAATGCCTGTTGGAGAATGTTGGATGCATTATTGCAGAAAGTAGAATGATCAGAATTTTTTGAACATAGAACATAACTAAGAAGATTAGTATCCAAGAAACTTAATTATACTCAATATGTGGGTCACTTATGCTCCTTGCTTTTTCAGAGTGTCTAAAGTATTTGTGTTTCTCCTATTAAATCAGAGCTTCTATCTCTCTGTTTTTTTCTGTTCCATTTCTTTTTCTATCTCTTTCACACCATTTCTAGTCTACCAAACAGAATATTATACATGCTGCTGCTGCTGCTAAATCACTTCAGTTCTCCAGGCAAGAATACTAGAGAGGATTGCCATTTCCTTCTCCAATGCATGAAAGTGAAAAGTGAAAGTGAAGTCGCTCAGTCATGTCCGACACGTAGTGACCCCATGGACTGCAGCCTACCAGACTCCTCCATCCATGGGATTTTCCAGGCAAGAGTGCTGGAGTGGGGTGACATTGCCTTCTCTGAATATTACCCATAGCACAGGTTTATTCTATCAAGTGAAAAATATTAGAAAAATTCACTTAGAAAGAGGTTGTAGGGTCTTAAAATATAGGCTCTCCTGCAATGATATGCCAAGGCATTAAAAGCAGAGACCAAAGCTCAACACTCAGGAATTACTATAGGAGCAATTTTTATCACCACAGTAGGTTAAGAGTGTTGTGGGCCAAGAAGCAGGTAATTTGTCTTCAGAGAACAACTCAAATCCCACTTAATAAAAAAATAGATTCACAGTTTATTGATAAGATTGATCTATTTGACAACAAATGAAAAATTAAGCCTTAAATGTTTATATTACATAAATCTCTGACAGCCTTCGTTCTTCCTATTGTAATCACCCTGTAAACACAAGATAGATCCTCATCCAAAATTTGGATTGAATATTCACTGATACTGCATACACACCAATAGGGTAGGAAGACTTTTATTACTTACATAAAGAAGACTTTCTGGAGACACAGGGCATAATACCCCAGATGGTAAAACAATGGCTTAAGATAGTGTGGAAAGGTTCTGTCTTTTTGAGTTCAGCTGCTCAGTTGTGTCTGACTCTTTGCGACTCCACTGACTGCAGCACACCAGGCTTCCCTGTCCACCACCAACACCCGGGGTTCACCCAAGCTCATGTCCACTGAGTCGGTGATGCCATCCAACCATCTCATCCTCTGTCGTCCCCTTCTCCTCCCACCTTCAATCTTTCCCAGCATTAGGGTCTTTTCAAATGACTCAGTTCTTCGCATTAGGTGGCCAAAGTATTGGAGTTTCAGCTTCAGAATCAGTCCTTTCAATAAATATTCAGGACTGATTTCCTTTAGGATGGACTGGTTGCATCATCTTGCAGTCCAAGGGACTCTCAGGAGTCTTCTCCAACACCACAATTCAGAAGCATCAATTCTTCAGTGCTCAGCTTTCTTTATGTCCAATTCTCACATCCATACATGACTACTGGGAAAACCATAGCTTTGACTAGACAGACCTTTGTTGGTAAAGTAATGTCTCTGCTTTTTAATATGCTGTCTAGGCTGGTCATAGCTTTCCTTCCAAGGAGCAAGCATCTTTTAATTTCATGGCCGCAGTCACCATCTGCATCGATTTTGGAGCCCCCCAAAATAAAGTCTGTCACTATTTCCATTGTTTCCCCATCTATTTGCCATGAAGTGATGGGACCAGATGCCATGATCTTAGTTTTCTGAATGTTGAGTTTTTTTCTTTTTGTTGTTGTTGTTTTGAAATGACAGCTTGTCTTTTTTTTTTTTCATTTATTTTTATTAGTTGGAGGCTAATTACTTTATAATATTGTACTGGTTTTTGTCATACATTGACAATGTTGAGTTTTAAGCCAACGTTTTCACTCTCCTTTTTCACTTTCATCAGGAGGCTCTTCAGTTCCTCTTTGCTATCTGCTATAAGGGTGGTGTCATATGTGTATATCTGAGGTTATTGGTATTTCTTCTGGCAATCTTGATTCTTGCTTGTGCTTCATCCAGCCCAGCATTTCTCATGATGTACTCTGCATATAAGGTAAATAAGAGGGTGACAACATACAGCCTTGATGTACTCCTTCCCCAATTTGGAACCAGTCTGTTGTTCCATGTCCAGTTCTAACTGTTGCTTCTTGACCTGCATACAGATCTCTCAGGAGGCAGGTCAGGTGGTCTGGTATTCCCATCTCTTGAAGAATTTTCCACAGTTTGCTGTGATCCACACAGTCAAGGCTTTGGCATAGTAAATAAACAGAAATAGAAGTAGAACCTGATTTTTTAGGTTTTTATTGTAATACAGGCGATGGGGCCAAGATGAGGGCTTGTGCAGGTGGGCAAGGGATTGCGTGGCTTGAACTTCCCATTGGCAACAAAGGAGACAGCATCCATGCCTTGTTAACAGCTTGTCCAGATTAAGGGCACAGGGTAGAGAAGGAATACGGAGAGGGGTTGCTAATAGCTATCAGAAGTTAAATGTGAAATGAAATCAGACTCTTCATTTTACTTTCATAGTTTAATTTGCCTCAGTATCCCGAAATCACAATAGGGTTGTTTTTTTCTTAAGAGAAAGACATACATTTTTTTCTTTTCCCGAGTAATCTTACAGAAAGTGATAGTAGCATGTGGTGTTATACTAGCTCATTGCCCGTGAACACTAGTCACTGTAATCAACTCCCCAAATCCTTTGACTCTAAACAACTGTACTCTCATTCCCAGAGTCAGAGAATAGAAACAGGCATGTGATGGCAACCTGGCCAATGAGACTGCAGGGGAAGCTCACTGGGAATTCTGGGTAGGATTCCCTCACTACCGAAAAGAAAACAAAAAGAAGACATTGCTCTGATTTTATTACTCTGGTAGTTGCCAAGCTTGAAAGTGGTACCTGAAAGTCCTGAAGTTAAAACCTCCTAATTTATATACCTTGTTTAATAGAAATGCTCTGGCTGAAGAACCAATTTTAATATAGTCACACCTTTAAATGAACAAGACGGCATTACTGTAATGTGCAAAGCGTATTAGCCGCTCTATGGGAAGATCTGGATTTCAGCTCCTGTTCTAACCTTTACCAGCAATGTGAACCTGAGTGGACAATTTAAGTCATCTTGAGCATCAGTTTTATTCATTTGTAAATAGTGAGTATGTATTAACATTCACTAGATATGCTTTGCAGAGTTATTGTTGCAATCATATAAACTAATGTTTTATTATTACATAATTATTAATTAAAACATATTTAGTGCTTGCTTCAGCAGCATATATAATTAAAACATATTTAAGGAGGACCTACTGCAGCCAAATATTATGCCAGAGTGCAGAAAAGACTGGTGGATAAAATATAGTCCCTGCCTTCACAGCATTTATAATATAGTTTAAGTAAATTTCTCTACATATTATAAAACCTCAAATACACAGAAATATGCATTCACTATACATTATTAGCACCCATCATGTGGGAAACATTGTTTTAGGTGCCAAAAATTTAAAAATAAAGAAGATACAATTCCCGTTGAGACGTAGTCAACTGCATTTATATTACATATAACTTAAGAATGCTTCAACAATTAAAAGCAAAATATTAGATGAGCCTGCGGGCTAAACAATGAAAATATTAAGTTTTTAAAACAACAGAATGCTTGGATATAGACTTAAAATGTCAACAAGGGTATAGCTCTTCTTTCTAAACTTCAGCTCTAAGGAAGCTAGGCAAGTATGTATCTGGCACAGGGGACTAGAATAACAGTGTTGACTTAGGCAGGTCACAATTCATCATTTGGGTCTGAAAACATTGTGCTACAAACAGAATTGACAAGAAAAAAGATAAATGGCTCATGGGGAGGTGATTAAAATATCTGTTACATTATCTATGATGGTTCTATACTATTTAAAAGTAACAAAGTAACATCTTAATTTTTACAAGATAATTTTGTGCTGGGGAGCATCATTCTCATATCATGCAGTTGCTAGTCTGTAATTGGCATGTTTATAAATTTGGGATTTTCATGTTTATATGTTTGAGTATTTTCTCTAAGTGGGCTTAACCTAAAGTTGAAAAGAAATCTAAAGGTATAATCCTTTTGGATTTAAATCCTACTTACCTTTGGATTTAACACTAGACTCCTGAAGGACTTATCCATGGTACTGGCTAAATCAAGTAGTTAAAAACAAAATAATACATGTACTCAGTTTATACACTGAGCCTTAGATATATCTCAGAGAAAGAGATACATGTCAGCTTAAATTCAGCACAGTGAAGTGAAGTCGCTCAGTCGTGTCCGACTCTTTGCGACTCCATGGACTGTAGCCCACTAGGCTTCTCCGTCCATGGGATTCTCCAGGCAAGAATACTAGAGTGGGTTGCCATTTCCTTCTCCAGGGGATCTTCCCAACCCAGGGATCAAACCCAGGTCTCCCGCATTGCAGGCAGATGCTTTAACCCTCTGAGCCACCAAGGAAGCCCAAATTCAGCACAACTCAGCATCAAAAATAAAATTATCTTGCATTTTCTCTTATTTTCAAGAATAAAATTATTCTTGCATTTATAGTTTTTTAAAGAATGTCTTTTATCTTATCTTGATGTTTATGACATCAAATGGAAAACATTTGGTTTATGGGTGAGATAACTGAAACAGGGGCTTCTCCGGTGGCTCAGTGGTAAAGAATCTGCCTGCCAATGCAGGAGATGCAGGTTCTATCCTTGAACCAGTAAGATCCCCCGAGGAAGGAGGCAGCAACATACCCCAGTTTTCTTGCCTGGGAAGTCCCATGGACACAGGAGCCTGGTGGGCTACGTTCCACGGGGTCACCAAGAGTTGTGCATGACTTTGCTACCAAGCACGCATGCACCTGAAACAAAGGCCTCTGAATGGCTTTAAAAAAAAATACATAACATATCAATGTCACAGCAGAAGACTATATTCATTATGGTTCAGGTTGGAAAAATTCTGTAGCACTCTAAGCTCACAGTCATATTTGCTCAGCCTGGAAGTTGACATTCAAGGACTTGAGATAGTAAGAATTCTTCAAAGTTGAGGAGCCATTCATATGATATGAAGAACACTTACCAAGATACTAAAATACAAAACTAGCAATAGGTGAAATCATGAAAAAGCAGTTTAAAAAAATGAATATATAGTCATATGCACTGTATACTTTTGTGAATGCATAGGCACAAATATCAGACTAGAAATATAATCATCAAAATGTTAAGAGTGATTTCCCCTGAGTGAGATAATGAGGGAATCTTAATTTTTGTCTTTCCTTTTTATGTGTGTTTTTCCATTTTTTTCTATACTGAAAATATGTTAGTTTATATAAATGACTAATATATTTAAAAATAAAATGGGTGGTGACATGGAACAAAAAAGAATCCAATCCTTTGTCACATATGCCAATTCAGTGTCTTGCTTCATGTCTATTTTTTTTTATTGTTATCTTCAAAATCAGATCCTAATCCTTCAGAAAACTCCTAGAACAAGAAAAGTATGTCTATCCTTTGGTTATACTCTTTATTAAGTACAGGCTTTTCCTTGGCTCTATATCCCCTTAGGCTTCATTAGAATTGACCAAGGATTTTAAGCCAATAGAAAAAAAAAATGTCCACTGATTCAAGGCAATTCCATGTTTTTCCATACCAAGAAATATTAATAGGGATAATGGATTTGCAAACCATTATCCAAGATTTCATGTTTTCTTTCTGGCTCAAAATTTCTACTATTGATAATAAAATCAAATTATGTGCACAAATAGAGACATGCCAATAGTATCATCTGAAAAACAAGTAAACAAACAAACCAAAATGCACTAGAAACATGTACTTAGAAAATGTAGAAGCCTCACTCTTCAATGATATTATAATTGTTAGTAAGGAAACCAATCATTAATCAATTTTTTTTTTCTGAGCAGCCTTTCTTTAAAGATAAGTGTTAATACTCATATGTTTCTCTATTCCTGCTGTAAAACAATCTACTCAAAATATCTTTATTGTAAGATTTTTCAGGAAATGTGCAGCTTTTCTTGCAAGAGTAGGAAGTGATATGAAGCAACAGAGAAACTACTACATATGCAGACAAAGCAGGTGGCTATTATGGAGATAGACATGAGCATTAACCTTCATTCCCATAATAGCTTCTGCTGAGCTAGCACTTTCTGCATTGTGCAAGGTCTTTACATGTGTGATTCTTATGAATCATTCCAATTTGGAATGAGTGGGCGGTAGCTGTTCTCTTCATTTTACATGCAGGAAAACTGTACAAACACCAGAAAACTACCCACCATTTCCAGTGTCATGTAAAAGTCAATATAGATGGGTAAAGAAGCCCAATTCTTTACAGCAAATATACTTAGATTTCAAAGTTACCTTTTGAAAACAACAGCTTTAAAATGAGTGCATTTTAAAATGTTTGTATCCTAAATTTAAATGGAAGAAACAATTCTATGTCTACATGCCTACCAAAAAATAGAATTAATAGTATCAGTTCCTTGATAGAAAATGTCAAGAGCTTAAACAAACATCTAAAAGGGAAGTCTCCTTAGGTGTCAACACATACCAGAACTATTTAATGATGGGATGGTAACAAACACATCTCTATACCAAGTAGAAAGATATCCCTGTTTTTTTTTCCCCCTTTTATATTACATGCCAGTAATAGGAAAATAGAATGTGTAGGTTTGAGCATTAAAGACTAAAAATTCAAATTTCTGAACATCTTAAGGAAAATAAAGCCATATATAAGGGGTTACATTCTTGAGTAAATATTCTTGACATTTTAATTAGTATATGGGAATTCTTAGGGAAAATAAAAAGAAGAAATTTATCATACTCAAATTGATGACAATAAGAGCAAGTTATACATTTTTAAATCACCATAGAAATCAATATTTTGTCAAAATTTTAACAATTAATTGGTATCAATGTTTGTCTAGAGACTTCAAATACAAAACATCTCTAACACTAAGGCTACTATCCCTTTGCCTTTTTCTCCCCCTCACTAATTCTGCTAGTTTCCAGAACTCCACCAACAAATAGGATGATCATTTGTTTTCATAGAAACTTCTGCATTTTGTGGTTTAGGGTTATCTTGGGGCTACCATAGTGGCTCAGTAGTAAAGGCTCCCCTTGCCAAGCAGCAGATATGAGTTCAATCTTTGGGTCAAGAAAATCCCCCAGTGAAGGTAATGGCAACCCACTCCAGTGTTCTTGCCTTGAAAATCACATGGACAGAGGAAGCGTGCAGGCTACAGTCCGTAGGGTCACAAAAAGAGTCGGACATGACTTAGTGACTAAACAACAAAGTTTACCTTAAAATATTTATAAATGGAATCTATAAATGTGTTTCTCTCCCCTTTTCGTGAACAAGTTTACCCATTCTCTTGTACTAGACTTTTACTCCTCGCATTGCTGCTACACTTGGCATAATACCCATTCAGATGAAAACTCCAGGCTCAGACTAAGCAAAGGCTATTACCACTTACTTACATTTTCTATACTTCACTTCATGAAAAAGTTATTGTGACAGTTGCATTTAATCTTTGTATGTAGTTTCAATGTATAGACTAAAGCTTGAATTTTGTCTGATGATATTGGTAACAGCTATGGTGTTTTAAAAACCTTTCTTCTAAAAGCCCAGGACCAGATGGCTTCACAGCTGAATTCTACCGAAAATTTAGAGAAGAGCTAACACCTATCTTACTCAAACTCTTCCAGAAAATTGCAGAAGGTAAACTTCCAAGCTCATTCTCTGAGGCCACCATCACCCTAATTCCAAAACCAGACAAAGATGCCACAAAAAAAGAAAACTACAGGCCAATATCACTGATGAACATAGATGCAAAACTCCTTAACAAAATTCTAGCAAACAGAATCCAACAACATATTTAAAAAATCATACACCATGACTAAGTGGGCTTTATCCCAGGAATGCAAGGATTCTTTAATATCCGCAAATCAACCAATGTAATACACCACATTAACAAATTGAAAGATAAAAACCATATGATTATCTCAATAGATGCAGAAAAAGCCTTTGACAAAATTCAACATCCATTTATGATTAAAACTCTCCAGAAAGCAGGAATAGAAGGAACATACCTCAACATAATAAAAGCTATATATGACAAACCCACAGCAAGTATTACCCTCAATGGTGAAAAATTGAAAGCATTTCCCCTAAAATCAGGAACAAGACAAGGGTGCCCACTCTCACCACTCCTATTCAACATAGTTTTGGAAGTGTTGGCCACAGCAATCAGGGCAGAAAAAGAAGTAAAAGAATCCAGATAGGAAAAGAAGAAGTGAAACTTCCTCTGTTTGCAGATGACATGATCCTCTACATAGAAAACCCTAAAGACTCTACCAGAAAATTACTAGAGTTAATCAATGAATATAGTAAAGTTGCAGGATATAAAATTAACACACAGAAATCTCTTGCATTCTTATACACTAACAATGAGAAAACAGAAAGAGAAATTAAGGAAACAATACCATTCACCATTGCAACAAAAAGAATAAAATACTTAGGAGTATATCTAAAGAAATAAAAGACCTATACATAGAAAACTATAAAACACTGATGAAAGAAATCAAAGAGGACACAAACAGATGGAGAAATATACCGTGTTCATGGATTGGAAGAATCAATATTGTCAAAATGGCTATACTACCCAAAGAAATCTATAGATTCAATGCAATCCCTATCAAGCTACCAAAGGTATTTTTCACAGAACTAGAACAAATAATTTCACAATTTGTATGGAAATACAAAAAATCTCGAATAGCCAAAGTAATCTTGAGAAAGAAGAATGGAACTGGAGGAATCAACCTGCCTGACTTCAGACTATACTACAAAGCCACAGTCATCAAGACAGTATGGTACTGGCACAAAGACAGAAATATAGATCAATGGAACAGAATAGAAAGCCCAGAGATAAATCCATGAACCTATGGACACCTTATCTTCGACAAAGGAGGCAAGGATATACAATGGAAAAAAGACAACCTCTTTAACAAGTGGCGCTGGGAAAACTGGTCAACCACCTGCAAAAGAATGAAACTAGAACACTTTCTAACACCATACACAAATATAAACTCAACATGGATTAAAGATCTAAATGTAAGACCAGAAACTATAAAACTCCTAGAGGAGAACATAGGCAAAACACTCTCCGACATAAATCACAGCAGGATCCTCTATGACCCACCTCCCAGAATATTGGAAATAAAAGCAAAAATAAACAAATGGGACCTAATGAACCTTAAAAGCTTTTGCGCAACAAAGGAAACTATAAGCAAGGTGAAAAGACAGCCCTCAGATTGGGAGAAAATAATAGCAAATGAAGCAACAGACAAAGGATTAATCTCAAAAATATACAAGCAACTCCTCCAGCTCAACTCCAGAAAAATAAATGACCCAATCAAAAAATGGGCCAAAGAACGAAACAGACATTTCTCCAAGGAAGACATACAGATGGCAAAAAAACACATGAAAAGATGCTCAACATCACTCATCATCAGAGAAATGCAAATCAAAAGCACAATGAGGTACCATTACACGCCAGTCAGGATGGCTGCTATCCAAAAGTCTACAAGCAATAAATGCTGGAGAGGGTGTGGAGAAAAGGGAACCCTCTTACACTGTTGGTGGGAATGCAAACTAGTACAGCCACTATGGAAAACAGTGTGGAGATTTCTTAAACAACTGGAAATAGAACTGCCATACAACCCAGCAATCCCACTTCTGGGCATACACACCGAGGAAACCAGATCTAAAAGAGACACGTGCACCCCAATGTTCATCACAGCACTGTTTATAATAGCCAGGACATGGAAGCAACCTAGATGCCCATCAGCAGACGAATGGATAAGGAAGCTGTGGTACATATACACCATGGAATATTACTCAGCCGTTAAAAAGAATTCATTTGAATCAGTTCTAATGAGATGGATGAAACTGGAGCCCATTATACAGAGTGAAGTAAGCCAGAAAGATAAAGACCATTACAGTATACGAACACATATATATGGAATTTAGAAAGATGGTAACGATAACCCTATATGCAAAACAGAAAAAGAGACTCAGATGTATAGAACAGACTTTTGGACTCTGTGGGAGAAGGCGAGGGTGGGATGTTTCGAGAGAACAGCATCGAAACATGTATATTATCTAGGGTGAAACAGATCACCAGCCCAGGTTGGATGCATGAGACAAGTGCTCAGGTCTGGTGCACTGGGAAGACCCAGAGGGATCGGGTGGAGAGGGAGGCGGGAGGGGCGATCAGGATGGGGAATACATGTAAATCCATGGCTGATTCATGTCAATGTATGACAAAAACCACTACAATATTGTAAAGTAATTAGCCTCCAACTAGTAAAAATAAATGAAAAACATTAAAAATTAAAAAAAAAATAAATGAAATGAAAAAAAAAAAAACCTTTCTTCTGTTTAGGTACAAAGCATTTCAAAACTTTCTCTCTGGTACAGAAATAGAACCACAAATGGCAGTAGATGCCCCCTCTTTATCCCTACCAACAGAACCATCACCAAATTCAATAGGGGTAGAAATTTCCCTAAAATGCCTTCTTTATATTTTATGGCATCCAGCAACCTATGGGGTAATGCTCATAATCCTCATTCATTTCTGTGATGCCAGAAATTTCCACTTCATTTAGCAATGAAAATCAGCCTTCCGGAAAGATGAAAAATAGGGATATTCTTTTGTTTTTTATTATTGAGGTTAAATTTGGTGCAAAATCTTTTACTTATTGAAAATGAGACTTATGTGCATAATTTTCTGTTCTTAGCCACAAGGAATTTCTTTGCTTATCTCCTAAGGCTCAAATACGTTAGGGTTTCTGTCTATTGGCAAATGTCAGATAAAACACTAAATTAAATGAAGTAAAGCTTTTTTCTCCTTTTTACAAGGATGCTTAAAGGAATCAGCTTAAATTAAAAAGACCAATGTAAAGAAGATAAAAGGTAAATGGTGACTGGTTTGACATGATGAATGTGTAGCTGATTCCAGGCTGCCTCATGAAAATGTCACAGTGCTGAGATTTACCATTTTCTTCACTAAGCCAAATGCTATTGCTACTCATATTCAGTGAAGGCCATCAAATGCCATTTACACAATATGTAATAGATTTTTAAGATACATCCGCAATAGTCACAGGTCTCAATCATGCTGTCAACTCTTGGAGTTTTGCACCAAGTTAGGAATGGCCAGCCCTGGATCATGACTGGCCTAGAAGTTAATCAACTGAGACAAATGTAAAACATGATGGGGGATCAGAGGGGAGGGAGAACTAAAGGAAACAAAGAGTTTTGAAGCCTAACCCATTTAATATTTTAAGAAGAGAAGCATGTGAAATCTTGGAAGCATTTTCTCTTCCAAAACACAGGCCTAATGGTAAATGTCTGTGACCAGCATTTTTACTTTGAATTGAGCTACAGTTTTAGCTTGATGCGGTCAGTTAATTGCTGAGCTGTGCTCAGTGACATTACATGTGAAACTACTAGGTTAAATTTCAAACAAAGGTGTTTAATCCTCCTCTGGGGAAATGGTATCTTACTAAATACATCACTGAGGCATCAATAGTCAACAAATATACCTTTATATTTATATAAAGGGAGGGAAGAAAAAGCTTAAGCATCCCTTCATATTCCCCCATCTGCACATTATGTATTAGGAATCAGAAGGAAATTCACACCTCTAATTTGAATCACAAGCAGATTGCGTCAAGGAATGTGTCACATCACTGGCTTCAGGAAGAACTTTACATTCTTGGAGCAAAATACAGCACTTCTGTCGGTTTCAAATATCTCGTAACTGCATTTTAATTTCAAAGGGTTCAGAAGGAGGCTTTGCCAACTTCATGTCACTAATCCCACAGTTGGATCATTGTCAGAGCTGGATTTTTTTTACAGTCCAGAGGGGCTAACTGACTTGAGGAACAGTAGATCAGGTTTTTTCTCAGTTCATCCCCTGAGTTTGGGCCATCTGGTGGTATAGGCATTACAGGGCCTCAAATACCCTTGAAGTTTCCATCTTTGAAATAAACAGTCTTATAAAATAAATGCCCTTTATAAGCAAAGAAGAACAATGGGGGGAAAAATCCCAGGTAGAAGGAGAAGAGCAATATTGGCTTTATCCTCTTTCTACATCTCACTGAATTCCCTATTCCAGTCCTCCAACCATAACTTCATGAGTGCGGCCACAGTTTTAATCATTGCCTCAAACACTTTGGTCTATTATTTTTTTAATAGATCCCAAATTTGAGTGTGGCAAGCTAATCGTTTAGAAAAGTATCACTAGAATAAGCATTCCCTTCTTCTTCTTCACTTGCTCCTCCGCCTCCTTCTACTCCAGTAAGCACAGACTTTGATTATGAAAGCTCTTCATTTTAGCCAGAAAATAATTTGGTGGGTATAAGTTATCAGGCATCATTTATTTGTTCCCCTTCCTAGAACCAATAGTGTTTGAGTTACACTACAAGACTTTTTTTTTTTTTAATTTCAATTGCTTTCTTTTTCACAGAGCTATCTTGTGGTGGGGATGGAGTAGGAATGATGACCTTTCCAAGGGGAAGTGTTTAGTAAGTGTGGAGTGGAAGCTTTATCTTTCCCTGAGGACATGAAAAAAAAAAATAGACCCATCTTACAGAAGATTATATTACATTATCCTGCAGAAGAACAGGAGAGTAGTTAGCAGAGAGGTTCATCCAAAGAAAGAAGAAATAGATGGCAATATATAATTATGTTTTCCTCCCTCAAGAAAGTTTGCACAAGACATGAAATATGAGCCTCAAACTAAATAGCTGTTGCATTAAGCAAACTATTAAATGGAAATGTTGGTATTTGAACATAGAATATGTGAGTCCCAAATCCAAACTCTTTCTGGGAAACCATATTGCTTCATTCAAAGTCAGTCAACCTCCAAATGAGATTTTCATTCATACACTCAACAAAAGTAATCAACTGCAATCCAGTCACTACATAAGAGTTGGGGAGTACAAATGATAAAACCAAGGTCCAGAGCCCGAGATTTTATATTCTAGTATAATTCATACACAACCATAGGAAGACTGTATTTGATATCCAACTATCCTTACTGATACTCCATTAATTAGGTCATAATTGTTAGATATTCACAGATCGAATCAAAGAATTTGAAGCAGTTATCTTATCATAGCCTCCAAATGCTTTGACCAGAGATAACTGATTTTACATGCTTTTAAGAGTTTTGAAATCTCTCCTGCTTCCTCTCCCTCTTCCTTTCTTCTCAATCAATGAGATAGTAATTATTGCTATTGATGCTGTCTGAGTTGGTGTAGATAGTAATCTAGTAACTCTGGGAATTATGGCTAGCGTATTTAGAGCAATTACTTTGGAGATATTCGCAAATGAAAAGAAATTTATAAAATGACCTTGGGAAGAGCAGTGATAAAACTTTAACGAGGACAATGCCTAAGGCTGGATTTCAGTGTCACTAAAACCACACAAATTATATGCAAATCTAAGAGTATGCCTCTGGAAAATCCTTGTAGAAGCCACATTTGTAGATAATTTCAAAATGCTGACTTTAGGCAGAGATGACACTTTTAGGACCTTAGTCTATTACAATCTATCCAAGTAGTTTTCTGCCATAGCATAATAGTCTGTGTGAACACTGAATTAACTTTATGTTTATCAGCCTACTTAAATGTCAGTTACGTGCATAAGTTATTAGACTAAATTATGACTGCAGACATACTTTAAAAATCAAATTTTCCTCTACTAAATCTAGAGTTATAAGGCCAACTGTGAAAATAAATAATGAATTATAAAAAGAAATTGGCAGACTCAAAACAAGCTGTGGAAATACCTTTCTGAAAATCTAGTTGTAAAACATCCAGTAAAATCAGTAGTTTCAGAACACTAAAACTGGGTAAAATTGCAAATATTACATTCCATCTTCAGTTAGTAAATCAATCAGTCAAAAATCTACTGTGAAGAATTCAGAAGACAAAAAAATGGGTTCTCAGTCATTATCCCATAGGAAAAATTTTCAGTGCACTTGAAATGCATTCTGAGCTATGAGCACCTTAGTGCAATCTTCTTCTGGGAAAAAGAGAGAATTTCTTTGACTGTCCAAAGTTAGGAAATCTTCAGGTCAGACTGATCACAATCCACACTTTACAGAAATGAAAAGCCAAGAGAAGGATGTTCTGAGGGAGGGATGACAGGGGTGTGAACATTAATTAAATAGTAAAAACACAAAAGCAGCAGGATGGTTTTGACATTGTGAGATACAGGAGGAAATGGGTAAGCCTGACACAGATGGTGCAGGATAAGTTGATCACATAAGTTAACATTGGATTCTTGAAGTCTGAACAGTGACCCTTCCCATCCCCTAAACAATGTCACATTCAGAAGGGCGTGATCCTTCCCATCCCCTAAACAATGTCACATTCAGAAGGGCGTGACCCTTCCCATCCCCTAAACAATGTCACATTCAGAAGGGCATCTCAGCTCCACCATCCACCGTAACTGGGAATATTACAAACTAACGAGTATATTTGTTGGTCTGCCTCTGTTCCACAGGTTCATAGACCTAGCAGGTACTTGTCTGTGTATTGAGAGGTACAATATAACTATGGCAGAGAAGGAAGTAGATAAATAACAGCAGTATACATTTGTATGAATGCAGTTCATAGTCATTTTTGCCAGATTTATTTCCATGAGTAAATATTCTAATTATCTATTCAGAATCTTGGTTGGAAAAAAGGACATTTTAGTGATAAACATTTCAGCCATTATAAACCAATCTTTACAGTAGAGAATTAAACTTGATGATGAGCATGGACAAAAGTGCTTGTGTCATCAAGAAAAACAGTTGACTCTGCAAATCTGGCCAAACGTTACCTAGTACATAAAACTCTATATGGTGATATGATGAATTTTTATTACAGATGCATAATAGAGCTGTAAATAGAGATATAAATTTGAGTGTCTTCAGAGTATATATAGCTGTTATAAAATTACCAAGGTAACAAGTATATCTAGAGAATATGAAAACTGTGAGGGCTAAGCCAAGGGCATATCAATATTTAAAAGTCAGCAAAATGATGAAGAAAAAATATGGAAAAAGACTGGAAAGGAAATACCAATTAGGTAAACAAGAATTGAAGAAAGACTGTGTCTAGAGATGAAAACATGAATAACAATGTCAAACCACGCTGAAAGTGAAAATAAAACAAGGTCTAATAGTTGCTAATTCAGTTGAACCAAGTGGAACTTCTTGGTGAACTCTACCAGAGCAATTCTCACAGAGTGGTGAAGGCAAAATCCAGATTGAAATGAATTCAAGAGGAGAGAGATTGGAGACAGTGAGGTATAGGCATATAGGGCCAGAATGGAGATTTTAGATTTTGAAAACATTACTGGGAAATAGTCATCTAGAGAGGTGGGAAGGGAACTATGAGTAACTAAGGAAGGCCATCACCCGGTGCGCATTATCTCACAGTGCAAAAAAGTAAATGAAATGCATTTTATAAGTTATAAGATAGTAATCTAGGAGAGCAACACAGAGAATGAACTAGGTAAATAAAATGGGCACTCAGGGCCCTTTTAAGCTAGAGATCATGAAATGAAAGTTCAGGTGAGTCAAGTCAGCCTGTTTGGGTTTTATTCTTCAGACATATTATGTTGTCCATATAGATGGAATAGCAGCAGTAGTGATAAGAGATATATACTGAAGGGTTATAATGAGCCTCAGAGGGTTATTTAATTTAATTTTTGTAACAATGCTACAAGGTAGTAACGACTTTCAATTTACAACTTCCACTACTTTATAGATTAGGACAGAGTTCACCATGAGTAACTGGCAAAGCCAGAATCTGAATGTAGATGGTAGTTAAGACTGACTTCATAACTGCTCACCACTCTAATGTCTCAGGCACTCTACTTCATTCTGTGAACGGCAACCTCACTATCTTTTCTAAGTCTGGTTAGAAAGTATTCCCATTCTTTCTCATGTCCCAGCCCAAACTTCTCCCTTGAGTTTCAGACCTAAACATTTTTTAGCCCACTTGGCCTTTCCCCTGGACATTCAATCCAAAATCCAAGAGCTGACCCAAGCAGCTCTTAATTTCTTCTCCCCAAGCCAGCTTCTTTTCTATCTTCCCCATCTTTCCATATTATAATTCAATACCTTTTAAAAGAAAAATCCAAAATATTTATGATTACCTATAGAGTAAAAAATGTAAACACAAAGTCAGTAGTGTAAAAATTATAATGGCCACGGAAGAATGGAAGATTCACAGAATATTAAGCAAAAAAGTGCAAAATAATATACTTAACTGGAAAGGAATATGTGTGAATTAAAATGCTTATTTCATCAAATCGGACCATTTATGTTTCTTTTTGAAAATTACTATTTTGTTTAAATTATCACAGCTAAGGGGGGAAGAGACATTCAACACAGACACAATATATGAGACCAAAAAAAGTGTTTCTTTTCCATGTTTTCAGAATAGAAATTGGCCTTAAAGTGTTGCTAAAAAGTGATAATTCTCAAAAGACTCATGAAAAGACACTGGATTCCTTGCAGTTAGTATCACTATTATTTAAAGTATTTACAGTATCACTTTATTTAAAAGTTTCCATTTTTCTTCTAAGTGCTCAGAAATATAATAAATAATCATTGAGGATTTCTCTCTCTGACAATTACACAGCAGCAACAAGAGCATAAGAAGAGATAAACTGAAGGATTTCTTGCAGGTTTCTGAAAACAGCAGCCTGTGATTTTCATTAAATAGTTCAAAGGCTTCCCACTGATACAATCATTTTCCCTGTCTACATCTCAGATTTTGTGTCTCCTAAAGAGGAGAACTGCTTAAAGATGCAAGTTTTGATTGAGTCAATATACAAAAGCATACCTTATTTAAACCTTAAGTAATTGCAAAAAATATTTTCATTCCAAATAAAGAATATGGTTTCATTAAGATCAACTATATCCCTTGATGAAAATGTAAATTTAAACTGGAAAGTCATGGAGACTTCTGTGAAACGTGGTATCTTGCCTCACTGCATTCAACCAGGGGACAATAAGGCTGTGAGATATGTCTATGTAAAGGTATATTCACATGTCTATTAGAAGAATTTACAGTTTTTGACATACCTTCTTATATGATATGCTGTTAGGATCTCAAGAAGCATGCCTCTCTGAATACTCTTCCCAAATAAAGGCCTTGACCCTATGATCACTGTCATTTAAAAATTTAACAGATCTAACAAAAATAAGATTTTTTTGTATTTAATAACATAATACCCTACATTATATATGATTGCAAATTGTTTTCATGCCATATCTGAAGGTCTAGAAGAAATAAGGAAGAGATTTAAAATATATATTATATATTGAGGGAGATGTTTCTGACTAGGGTATTAACTAGGGGATCCTGGGTGAGATGAGGGTAATAAACACATTGGTGCAAGGGGCTATTTCAAATCCTAAAAGATGATGCTGTGAAAGTGCTGCACTCAATATAACAGCAAATCTGGAAAACAGCAGTGGCCACAGGACTGGAAAAGGTCAGTTTTCACTCCAATCCCAAAGAAAGGCAATGCCAAAGAATGTTGAAAGTACTGCACAATTGCACTCATCTCACACACTAGCAAAGTAATGCTCAAACTTCTCCAAGTCAGGCTTCAACAGTACATGAACCGTGAATTTCCAGATGTTCAAACTGGATTTAGAAAAGGCAGAGGAACCAGAGGTCAAATTGCTAACATCTGTTGGATCATCAGAAAAGCAACAAAGTTCCAGAAAAACATCCACTTTTGCTTTATTGACTATGCCAAAGCCTTTGTGTGAATCACAACAAACTGGAAATTTTTTCAAGAGATGGGAATACCAGACCACCTGACCTGCTTCCTGAGAAATCTGTATGCAGGTCAAGAAGCAACAGTTAGAACTGGACATGGAACAACAGACTGGCTCCAAATTGGGAAAGGAGTATATCAAAGGCTGTATACCATCACTGTGCTTATTTAACTTGTATGCAGAGTACATCATGCAAAGTGCCAGTTGGAATCAAGAGTGCCTGGAGAAATATCAATAACCTCAGATATGCAGATGACACCATCCTAATGGAAGAAAGAGAAGAAGAACTAAAGAGCCTCTTGATGAAAGTGAAAGAGGAGAGTGAAAAAGGTGACTTAAAACAACATTCAGAAAACTAAGATCATGGCATCCAGTCCCATCACTTCATGACAAATAGATGGGGAAAGAATGGAAAGAGTGATAGACTTTATCTTTCTGGGCTCCAAAATCAAAGCAGATGGTGTCTGCAACCATGAAATTAAAGGACACTTGCTCCTTGGAAAGAAAGTTAGCCTAGACAGCATATTAAAAAGCAGAGACATTACTTTACCAACAAAGGTCCATCCAGTCAAAGCTATGGTTTTTCCTGTAGTCGTGTATAGATGTGAGATTTGGACTATAAATAAAGCTGAGCACCAAAGAATTGATACTTTTGAACTGTGGTGTTGGAGAAGACTCTTGAGAGTCCCTTGGACTGCAAGGAGATCCAGCCAGTCCATCCTAAAGTAAATCAGTCCTGAATATTCATTGGAAGGACTGATGCTGAAGCTGAAACTCCAATACTTCGGCCACTTGATGTTAAGAACTGATTCGTTAGAAAAGACCCTGATTCTGGGAAAGACTGAAGACAAAGGAGAAGGGGAGGACAGAAGATGAGATGGTTGGATGGCATCACTCACGCAAAGGACATGAGTTTGAGTAGGTTCTGGGAGTTGGTGATGGACAGGGAGGCCTGCCGTACTGCAGTCCATGGGGTTGCAAAGAGTTGGACACAACTGAACTGAACTGACAAGGGGCTATGGAAAAGGAAGATGAATGGGGTTTTCTGTTTAAGGGTATTACAAGAGTGAAATCAAGATGGTGGTCAGAATGAGTTCTGATCTGGAGGCTCTTGGGAAATGTTTTACCTCCAAGCTCATTCTTGTTAAATTTATTGTATTATTCTTTCTACTTCAATTTCTATTTACTTTTCTTCAAGTTCACAGCTTCTTTCCTTGGCTATATCAAGTCTACTAATGAGCATATCAGAGGAATCTTTTGAGTCTGAAATCATGATTATTATGGCTAAGAGGCTGACATTTCCTTTTATCTGTCAGAGTTTCTATCCTCTGCTTAAATCTCCCATTTGCTTGTACACTTCACAACTAAATTCTTTAGCAAAGTAATCACAATCATGTCAAAGTTCCAGTGTATAAATTCAACATCTGGGTCACCTCTGAGCCTGGTTCTCTTTACTGATTTTCAATTGACAATGGATTGCTTTTTTCTTCCTTTTTATGTGTTATCATTTCTGGAATATCAGCTGTCTTGTGTAAAACAGCAAGGGACTGAGTTAACTGTATTTATACCTGGAAATGGACATGTGTCTTTGTCAGGCCATCAGCGCATGGGATTGAGTCAACCTAGTCAAGAAGGACATTTGGTTTTCTTGTTAATATGGTTTTCAGCAGTGCACCACAGACTTCAAATTCCTCTAGCATTGACTGCCATTGCTCTGTGGGAAGAGCTGAGGCTCAGTTGTTGGAAGGTTTTCTCCTTATTCAAGTATCCCCTCTTTCTTGCAGCCCAGGAGAACTTCTCTTCATGTACCTTTTCTTTCCCCAGAGTCTACTTTGTCTTGGGCTCATGTTGTGAGTATAGGTTTTTTGTTGTTCTAGTTCCACCTAAGTCTAAGGGTTGCCCATATGCCTAAGTCTTAGTGGGGAGCCTTTCTCCATCTTCCTGCTCCTCTTACCTTTGGCAGACAAATCGTGCCTTTTCTGTGATGGGTCTTAGGTATGAGTTTCTAGCCCACCTCAAGTCGTATCTAACCTTTATATGGTGTCTTTATAGGCTCTAAGGCTCAAGGAAGTTTCTTACTCCTCCCTCCAGTGGTAAAAAACATATTTTTCTAATCTTAAAATGCATCTGGGAAGCTTTGTATCTATCTTGTATAGCTCATCGCCAATTTTGAAAAGAGGATTCATTCCTACTCTCATAGCAACTTCTTTTCCTTAAGAGATAAGAGCTTAAAGGCATGTCTTTGTGCCAATCTCAGCAACCATCACCTGCTGCACTGAACGGAGGCCCTCACTAGTCTTCTGCTCAATCCTTTCTTCCTCCAACTTGAGACCTGAGGTCCCACCTAGTTCCTGACAACGGCTTATGGGAAAAGCTTACAAGTGAGTGTGAGCCCCCTTGTGTGTGTGCGCGCGCACATGCTCAGTGGTCTTCTACCCTCTGTGGACCCAGGACTGGAGCCCACCAGGCTCCTCTGTCCATGGAATTTTCCAGGCAAGAATTCTAGAGTGGGGTGCCATTTCCTACTCCAAGGGATGTTCTTGACCCAAGGATCAAACCCACGTCTCTTGGGTCTCTGCATTGACAAACGAGTTATTTATCAGTAGTGCCACCTGCAAGCCCTAGTTTCTGTGGTCCCCGGCTATTTTAGTCCATGATTGGCCTTTGGAGTTTTGTTAAAATTTAACTGATTCTGGACAGAGCCTCTTTTTCCTGTGTTCTGCTGGTCTGTGCTGCCGTGTCCACATCACTTTAGAGAGGCTTGGCCCACTTTGGAATTCACTTTGAGGTTGCTTTGCAGCCTCAATTCTCTGATGAGAGTTTCTAAGTAATGACTTGGATGAAAGTGTACTAGGCTTTTACTTATTTTTGAGATGGGAACAACACCCTTTGTGGCTTTCTATAGCTTAGGAAATCAAAATTCCTTGCACATCAGTTTTAAAATTTTGAATGTGAATTCTTTTAGTTGAGACACACTGATTCTCCCATTCTCACTTATCTTTACTAAGATTTATGAATTAACCTTAGGACTTGTCCTTTGTTTCATGGTAATTACAGACATTTGAATTTGCAAAAACCTTTTCTAGTTCAATATTGTAGGAAATCCAAGTTTTTCAGAGACTCAAAATACCTAAAATCTTAGAGATTTTAAAGACAATTATTCTTTTGAAATGGTGAATATATAATCTTTAACTATTAAAATTCATCTTTAAAATTTCTAAAGGGATCTTCTGTATTAATTTTTTTCTCTGAGTAGTAACTATATTTTATATATTCAAACACAGTAGAGAAGAGGTTAGCACTTCCAAAAACAGTATTTAGAAAAAGAGGTCCTAGATTATAACCACAAGTGCAAATATAAAAATCATGACTCATTGATTTTCAGCTTGAGATTTTGTATTTCTTTAACAACAAAAAGGAGTTGTAAATAAAGTAGAACCAAAGAACCAAATAAGGACAAATGTGTTTGTGTATCAACTTATCATTCAGGGATAGTTGATTGACTAGAACCTAGAAGTGTACAGTTGCTATAAAACTGTGTGCCTAGCACTAGCTATCTCATCTAGCTCTTCATTTTCAAACTCTCAAGAGCAAAGCCATATAAGTTGCTGACCTCATTTGCTTAGACCAGGATGAAAAGGAGAAAAAAAAAACCAAAAAGCATAGAGCCTTTAACTTTATAAACTATTTAGAAAGTGCCTAACTTCCTTGAAATTCATATTGGCTAAGAGCAATAAAATAATAAAGCAATAAAAGCAGAGAAATTTCAGTTTTCTGGCCTATGTCCCTACCCTCAGGCAGGCAGATATCCAAATATTCTAACCAAATAGTTGTCTGTGCTATAGTTCGTATTCTTTAAGGGAGAGATTCTGTAATAGATTTTAGGGTTAAATTTTTCACAGGCTTAGGACGTTACAACTGAGCTTCATAATTTGGTGGAAGATGCAGAAAAATGAACTATACCATTTTGTGTAAAACATTATGGTCAGGACTAAGAGCATTTGGCCTAAATTTAGGACTATTTATAAATATTCACTAGCATGCAAGCACTGCAGCAAAACTGACTTGTTTTCTTTCCTATGCTTGGCACAAAAATAAATGTGTCAGTTACCTATTGTCACAATGAAAAATACCCTTAAACTCAGATAACAATTAATTTGGTTCATCTAGCCTGGCCTTGGCTTTTGACTCTGGTCCAGGCTATTTAGGTAACTGGGCAGTGTATACCTAACGCTTGCACTAATGATGAATCATTGTGGTACAAAAGACAAGTCAGATATTGCTATAACAATACTGCATAAAGAAACTCCTAAAATCTCAGTGGTGTAAAATATAAGCACCCCCCCCCACACACACACACACCTCTATTCAGTATGTGGGCCTCTATGATTTAGGCTATGAACAGGCTGGACTTAGTTTAAGTTTAGGGTTTGGGTTCAAATCCATTTTATACACCTCCATGAGGTCCTTGAATAAGCACTACCTGCAGCATGTTCTTCTCAAGGCAAATCTGGAAAAAGAGCCACGCTGATGCTTACAGGCACATTGAAACTGTTCACATCATGCCATTTGGATAACTATAATCAAAGCAATTCAGCCAAACTAAATTCAGTGAAGTAAGGAAGTATGCTCTGCCTCAAGGAGGATGCTAATATAAGAGAATATTTACTATGCAACATGCCAGTGTATTAGTGTAGGCATCCACATGTGGTTGAAGATATAATAATCACAATATATAACAAATGCATTCATTGATCATTTGTTCAACCAACTACCAGGCAAAGACATATGTCATTTAATTTGACCCTCAGAAGACCCCTTTGAAAACATACTACAATTATCCACATCTACAGACAAGAAAACTAAGACAAAGGGGGTGCGAGTCATTTCCCAATTACATGCAGGTTCTATGTGTCCACAATGGTATCTGAACCCAGGTGGTCTCACTCTAGAACATGGCCTGCAAACCACCATGATAATGACATTGTGTTGATTGAGTCATCCCACAACTAGACTGAGAAATCAAACTTTCTGACTGGCTGACATTATGACTCTTTATTGTGATATGTCTTCTGGGTTGTAGACAGATGTTGAACACGTGGATTCACAGTGCTTTTAGTGTTCAGGGAAATCCCTGCACTCCCTGTAATCCGGCCTTTCAAGCTTCCTGTCCATTTGTACTGGGGTTTTGTCTTCCAGCCTTTCTTCAGATTGTTTGTCAACTGGCTGATTCCTAAATAGCCACATGTCAGTTTATAATCTCCTTGATGATCTAGTCAGTGATGATGTCCCACGTGTATCACCTGCAAGAGTTAATATGTGCAGTTCAATCAAGTATATCTGAGCCCTCCTAGGAGCATCAGCATATCCACAGTATCACAACATAGAGCAAGAGGAGAGAAGGATCCTGAAGAAGGCATGAAATGCAGAGCACAGAACAGCAGAGGCACCAGAGAGGTAATTTTTTCTATACCAGAAAAGAAAAAAGTGAAATTCAGAGAAGTTGGTTAGTTCATTAAAGGTTGCTCAAATGACAAGCTGCACAGTCAACTCTCAGTTCAGGGTTTATATGATTCCTAAAATGATCTCACCTACTACTCAGGACTGCCTTCCATAACTAGCCAGAATTTAACATGAGTCTAACAAAACTCACTTCCAACTATGCTTCTACACTCTAGATAAGAGTCACAGAGAACTTCCCTGAGTCTATTTTCTCCCTACAGAAAAGTATCTTGAACACTCTCCCCATTAACCTCCCTAATTGATTTACACCACAAGTTAACAAATCTAAATTCTTCCTTCTGACTTTCAAGCTCCTGATTAACTAATTATTAATACATTTGTCCTAAACTGATAGCCACAAAAGCAGTATGAATCACAAATGCCATTCTACCCTGTGGACCACGGGTAGTTTTTCTCATTCAACAACACTGACAGATCATAATCTGTTCTCACATGAATATGTTCAGAAGTCCACCAAAAAGGGCATCTTTCTGATCTACTTTTCCTGCATGATAAAACCCAAGCAAATGACACTCAAACATCAGCCCACAGCCCCAAGATAGTGCGTATGTTAAGTCACTTCAGTCATGTCTGATTCTTTGCAACCCTCTGGACTGTAGCCCACCAACCTTTTCTGTTCATGGGACTCTCCAGACAAGAATACCTGGAGTGGGTTGCCAAGCCCTCCTGCAAGGGATCTTCTTGACCCAGGGATCAAACCTGTGTCTCCTGAGACTCCTGCATTTCAGGCAGATTCTTTAGAGCTGAGCCACCATGGAAGCCAAGATAGTGCT